>NC_091364.1:1572541-1617541 GCF_038502225.1 Cherax quadricarinatus | reverse complement strand
TCACCTGTTTTGAAAATAGGTATCACATTTGCCATTTTCCACTTATCTGGCACCATGCCAGTTTGTAGTGATATGTTGAAAAGATTAGCCAAAGGTGTGCTAAGCTCCTCTTTACATTCCTTTAGAACCCTTGCATACAGTTCATCAGGGCCTGGGGATTTGTTAGGTTTTAATTTATCTATTTGCCTAAGGACCATGTCACTTGTGACCCTAATAGTACACAGTTTATTATCGTCCTGTTCTACATAATTTATCATTACTGGAATATCGCTGGTATCCTCCTGTGTAAAAACTGAGAGGAAGTATGTGTTAAAAATTCTACACATTTCCTTATCACTGTCAGTGAGCTGACCCGAGGAACTTTTGAGTGGGCCTATCTTGTCCCTGATCTTACTTCTGTATACCTGAAAGAATCCTTTTGGGTTAGTCTTCGATTCTCTTGCAACTTTAACCTCATAATCTCTTTTTGCTTTTCTAATTCCCTTTTTTATTTCTCTCTTTAACTGAATATATCGATTTCTCAATTGCCCCTCTCCTCTTTTGATTTGCCTATATATGCCTCTCTTTTGACCAATCAGATATTTTAATCTATTGTTCATCCATTTAGGATCATTTTTGTTTGATCTGATTTCCCTATTTGGAACATAATTTGACTGAGCAGCTAGAACTATGCCCTGGAAAGCATCATATCGGCAACCATCACCACCTACCTGACCCTTAGTCAGGTCATTCCAGTTCAGCCCACCTAAGTAATTTTTCAGTCCTATGAAATCAGCCAAGCGAAAGTCAGGGACGGAGACTTGATTGCCATTATTAGGGGAATTCCATGATATATTAAAATTGAGTGATTTGTGATCACTTTCCCCAAGCTCATCATTAACCTCAAGATTATTAATTAGTGTTTCCCTACTGGCAAGAACCAAGTCAAGGAGGTTATTTCCCCTAGTTGGCTCTGTCACAAACTGTTTTAAAAAACAATCCTGGATCGTATCAAGAAAGTCACCTGACTCTAAATTTCCTGTCAAATTGCTCCAGTCAATCTGTCTATAGTTGAAATCTCCCATTAGCACATTTTCGTATGTAGATGCCTTACGAATTTCGTCCCATAGAAGTTTACTGCACTCCCTATCATGATTTGGGGCCCTGTAAATCACACCCAAAATTAGTTTTTCTCGGCCCTCGAGAAGCTGTAACCAAACAGATTCAGTGGCTGACGCTTCTAATTTAATATCTTGTCTAACACAACAATTTAAATTGTCTCTGACATACATCGCTACTCCACCACCTTTCCTGTTGACCCTGTCAGTGTGGAATAATTTATAGCCTTGTATGTGACATTCAGAGGGCATCTCTCTATCTTTCAGATTGAGCCAGGTCTCTGTTATAGCAATAATATCTATGTCTCCTGCACTTGCAATTAATCTTAGCTCATCTATCTTATTTCTTACACTCCTGCTATTAGTATAGTAAACCTTAAGGGAGCTAGTCCCTTGCTGCCCTCTGCTGTCCCCCTTTGTTTGCTGACCTGATCTATTGTCTTTATTTATAACTTCATGCTGAATGCCTTTTATACATTTACTGTTTCCAACCCAAGTGTTGCAACCTGCTTGTTTCCCACACACACCCATACCTCTATCTTCCATCAGTTTAAAATCATAGGCATTTCACCAATGGCCTTCTCAATCGAGTCTGCAAGTGCTACCACCCCAGCCCCAGAGAGATGTACCCCATCCCTTGCATACATATCATGTTTGCCATAAAAGTTGTTCCAGTTGTCAATGAATGGGATTGCAAGTTCCTTGCAGTATCTGTCTAGCCAGCAATTTACACCAATTGCCCTAGACAACCATTCATTTCCTACTCCCCTTCTAGGCAAGATGCTACATATGATTGGGATCCCTCCCTTAGACTTAATGAAATCTATAGCTGACCTGTACTTATCTAGCAGCTCTTCTCTCCTACCCTTCCCAATATCATTTCCACCAGCACTGAGACAGATAATGGGCTTGCTCCCATTACCTGACATGATATTATCCAGCCTGTTGACAATGTCCCCAACACCAGCTCCAGGGAAGCACACTCTATCTCTCATCTTCTTATTCCTATTACAAAAAGCACGGTCAATGTATCTTACCTGAGAGTCACCAACCACAAGAATGCGCTTACCTCCATTAGCAGGGGCAGTAGTACCCTTACCTTCACTGGCCACTGAAGTACATTCATCCTGAAGAACAGAGAAGCGATTTCCTACCTTCAGATCTTCACTCTTAACTTTCCTTACTCTGATGCGCCTTCCATTACTGTGAACTACTCGCCACTTGTAGCAGGTGCTGGGCTGCACCTCACTGCTGGTAGCCGTTGCTGCCTCCTCACAGCGAGAGACAGACTGCACCTCGCTGCTAGAAGCCTCATTCCCCACAACTCCAGCCACCTCACACTCTCTCCCAGACCCATTGAGGTGGACCTTCAGCCTCCTAATCTCCTCCTGGAGAAGCAAGACCTCCTCCTTCAACTCTCCAACCTCAATTTTTAAAACACTGCAGAAACAAGCCATGCTTTGTAACCGTCCACACTAATCCCCAAGGAAGCTCAGGGTCTGTGACCTCACGTGACGACTGACCACAGGCTGTTCTTCAACTCTATATATCTTTGGTTAGGCCTCATTTAGATTATGCTGCACAGTTTTAGTCACAGAATGGATATAAATGCACTGGAAAATGTACAGAGGAGGATGACAAAGTTGATCCCATTTATCAGAAATCTTCCCTATGAGGATTATTACGAACACAGGTAATGAATGGCCTGTGACCTGGTCGTAATGGGGTTTGGAGCAAAACAAACTCAGCAGATAGACTATAATGTATGATTTACCTTCATCCACTGTATACAAATATGTACACTATGTACAGATGGAATGATAAGTGTACACGACGGTGACAGACGGCAAAGCAGAAGCCAGATAGAGTGCACTGTACTCAACCAGCAGGTAGGCAAGTCTGCCAAATACTGACCGCAAGTGAGCCACATTGCCTCAGCTTTGGCGGGATTGCCTGTGATTGGTCAATGAAACAAGGTACTGATTTAACGACGGGTACCCTATTGATCATTAAACTCTTAGCACACGGTTCACTGGTTGGGAGGCAGCCTATATGGGAATGTGACATACGCCGAGTAAATTGTAACATACTCTTTGCATGCTACAAGGATAGACTGAGGGCCCTGAATCTTCACTCTCTAGAAAGGCATAGAATTATGGGGGATATGATTGAGAAATAAATGGAAAACAGGAATAAAGGAGGATGTAAATAGGGTGCTAGAAATATCTAGCCAAGACAGGACTCGCAGCAATCGTTTTAAGTTGGAAAAACTCAGATTCAGGAAGGACATGGGAAAGCACTGGTTTGGTAATAGAGTTGTGGATGAGTGGAACAAACTCCCGAGTACAGTTATAGAAGCTAAAACGTTGTGTAGTTTTAAAAATAAGTTAGATAAATACATGAGTGGGTGTGAGTTGGACCTGACTAGCGTGTGCTATTAGGTCTGATGCCTGCTCTTTCCTTAAGCGGATATGACCTGGACCTGACTAGGTTGGGTCAGTGGCATACTCTGGTAGGCGACTTGGACCTGCCTCGAATGGGCCAGTAGGCTTGCTGCAGTGTTCCTTCTTATGTTCACGACCCGAAAAAAGCATCCCTGTGTTGTTCAACCCCAGCCCCCTGCACTTCAATGCACGTGACTGGAATATTGCAGTGTGGCATTGTATGCAAGGCAGTTTAATAATATTTTTCTCAAAACAGGCCTTCACAAATCATCATACGCCAATATGCAAGCCAAACTTACTAGATACTGTTCTAACCACGGTACGGGTAGAGATCGAAGCCATAGTAGGTTAGTGGTAATGCTCACAGGCCAGTGTGTATGCCACTGTATAAACTTGCATTTGTGGTCACAGTGGTGGCCCATGCTAACCTCCTTATAGTGCCTGGCATCTGGCTGAGTGAGGAAAGTACTGTGTACTTTGATACAGCATGTGCAGGTTCGAATCCTGCTGTGGACTGACAGATATAATGTTTGTTTAAAGTTCGCCTGTTTGCGAATTGTTAAGTATAGTGTGTAATATACCTCGTTGGCTGAGTCTTGCTGTAGCCACCGGGTCCAGTGGTTAACGCGTTGACCTGGAGTTTTACAACTTATTCACCATGGATTTAAACTCCACCCGTTCCCTGGTTTGTTTACAGTCGTGTTATTAGGATTTCGTGAGTCAAGTTAGGTACTGTTCTGGCCCTAAGATGCGTAAGATTAATAAGAATAATAAAAACAGAAAATCAAAAGGCTCTCTCGGACTAGGGAAACGAAATGATGGCAAAGATAGTTGAACAATATATGTATACCTGGAACCACAACCTGCTGCAACCACCAGCTACCACCAACCACCAGTTACCACCAGCTACCACCAACCACCAGCTACCACCAACCACCAGCTACCCCAACCACCAGCTACCCCCAACCACCAGTTACCACCAGCTACCCCCAACCACCAGCTACCACCAACCACCAGTTACCACCAACCACCAGCTACCACCAACCACCAGCTACCATCAACCACCAGCTACCACCATCTACCACCAACTACCACCATCTACCACCAACCACCACCATCTACCACCAACCACCACCATCTACCACCAACCACCACCATCTACCACCAACCACCACCAACCACCATCTACCACCAACTACCACCAACCACCATCTACCACCAACCACCACCAACCACCAGCTACCACCAACCACCAGCTACCACCAACCACCAGCTACCACCAACCACCATCTACCACCAACCACCACCAACCACCATCTACCACCACCAACCACCACCAACCACCATCTACCACCACCAACCACCATCTACCACCAGCTACCACCAACCACCACCAACCACCAGCTACCACCAACCACCACCAACCACCATCTACCACCAACCACCATCTACCACCAACCACCATCTACCACCAACCACCACCAACCACCAACCACCACCAACCACCACCAACCACCAGCTACCACCAACCACCACCAACCACCAGCTACCACCAACCACCACCAACCACCATCTACCACCAACCACCAGCTACCACCAACCACCAGCTACCACCAACCACCAGCTACCACCAACCACCACCAACCACCATCCACCACCAACCACCATCCACCAACAACCACCATCCACCAACAACCACCACCTACATAACTACCATCATAGTAATCCACACTTCCCCCGGTAACCACCATCGTCATTACCAGTCATGAGCACCGCCATCACCACCACCACTAACCACAACTACCAGTCATGAGCACCGCCATCATCACCACCACCACTAACCACAACTACCAGTCATGAGCACCGCCATCATCACCACCACCACTAACCACAACTACCAGTTCAAACACTACATTATCTTGCGCCATATTTCTTTTCCATTATAACCGTCAAATTACCTTTCCAATCTGCTACCCCTTCCCCTCCCCCTCCCATCACTTATACTCCCTTTCCCTCTCTCCCTCCCTCGATTCCAGCGAAAAATATAAATCATTCTCCCTTTCTAATTCCTTTATCTCTCTCTCTCTCTCTCTCTCTCTCTCTCTCTCTCTCTCTCTCTCTCTCTCTCTCTCTCTCTCTCCAGTTTTTCTCTTTTCATTTCTTTGTTCTCTCCTCTTCCTTCTTCCACGTTGCTTCTTACCATCTCTCCTGTCTCCTCTCTCCCCTATCTCTTCACCCTTTCTCTTCCCCCTGTGTTACTTTTCTTTCCTTCTCTCCTCCCTCCTGTTCTCATCCTTGTTCGGTCCTCTCTTCCCTTACCCTCTTTTCTCACCAATTCTCTGCCTTCCACCTCTTTCCTCTCTCCCTCGTCCATTTTGCTTACCCATTCCTCTCTCCCCTTATATATTCTTTTCTTCCTGTCTATCTTCGTCTCCCTATCTATCTTCCTCTATCTATCCTCCTCTTTCTTCACGTATATTGCCATGGCTTCCTTGCTTCAGTCTACCTGTAGTCTACTTGTAACCTACCTGTAGTCTGCTTGTAGTCTATCTGTAGTGTAATTGTAGATTACATGTAGTCTGTAGTGTACCTGTAGTGTGTAGCCTACTGTAATCTATCTGTATTCTCTTCTGGAGAGTCGTGGTCCCCGCAGCCTGGTCTTAGTCCAGGATTCTTGGTTAATAGCTTGATCAGTAAGACTGTTGGTGCTAGAAACAGCATTTCACTCGCAACATGAATTCATGAATTCAACGCGACACCAGCCAGCTGGCAGCTGGTGTCGCCAAGCCACCTTACTCTGAGAAAACTTCCCCTCATTCCTTCTGTTGCTACTCTTGCAACATTGCATAGGTCCTGATGACGCATGGTGACTTGTGAAAGTACTTGAGCTAAAAATTTCCATCCTCTCTCTCTCTCTCTCTCTCTCTATATATATATATATATATATATATATATATATATATATATATATATATATATATATATATATATATATATATATATGTATATATATATATATATTATAATATAGGAAGGTACCACCTCTATAACTGGACTGGGGACCCCTCATCCTCAGAGAAAACAATAAACGTACCTCAGGGAAAACTCAAGGTTCTCCCCGGAGCTGTTTGTGTGTATATATATATATATATATATATATATATATATATATATATATATATATATATATATATATATTAATTGTAACCACGAACGAGTGTATTGGTCAATAACAACACTTCGCTTGCCAAGGATTCGAACCCATGTTGCACTGGCCCACCATTGTGAGCGAGAACCACATGACGCCTTAACCCACAGGACCATCCAGTATATATATATATATATATATATATATATATATATATATATATATATATATATATATATATATATATATATATATATATATATATATATATATAGCCATTATTTAGTCACAGAATTGAGTAAATTGCTTCGTTTAAAACTGTGATTGGTTAATGAGATCCACTCTTCGGTTTTGACTGTCAATGTTGATTGGTTGGTTAATAAAGGGGGCAGGGGAGTTTAAAGCCTATTTACTGCACTAGGGGCATTAAGGCTGCAGGTCGCTTGAACACATCTAGTCAAAAATAATACCTAAAATTTGGATTAATCTCGGTGTATATACATTGAGCGGAACACCTCTCGATGTATATACACTGAGAGAAAGTCACCTCTTGGTAATATATGCAGCGAAATATACACTTCTGGGTGTATATATGGCAGCAGGGAGTAAGTCCTGGTATAGAGGCCAAGGCTGGGAGTGAGGTGCGTATCTTGCACTAACAGCAGGCGCCTCCTCCTCTACCAGTATACATGTGCTACATGTATGTCACCTCAGATAAGAGTATACATGTGCTGTATGTATATCTACTCTTGTTAGGTAAGACACATATGCAACAGTTAGACATCTTTATTCCGAAACGTTTCGCCTACACAGTAGGCTTCTTCAGTCGAATACAGAAAGTAGGCAGGAACAGTAGAGATGTGAAGACGATGTAATCAGTCCATCACCCTTAAAGTCGTAGAATTTGAGGTTGTCAGTCCCTCGGCCTGGAGAAGTTCAGTTCCATAGTCAGGAACTGTGTAGGCGAAACGTTTCGGAATAAAGTTGTCTAACTGTTGCATATGTGTCTTACCTAACAACCTGTCGGTATTGTATACCATTTTGATGTTCATATCTACTCTTGTGCCAGTATACGCAAGTACCCTGGCAAAGCTCTAGACGTGTATTTCAGGTTGCACACACGTTGATTACTTACACACATACACACACACACACACACACACACACACACACACACACACACACACACACACACACACACACACACACACACACACACACACACACACATTAATAACATTTTAACAGGTTACTGTCGGAAGCAAAACTCGGTAAATTTGCGAAGGAAAAGAAGATATCGTTAAATGAAATGTGAGAAAGTGAGTCGCAACAGCCATATGACACTGTTGTAAGATAACACGCTATGTGCCTTGTTGCCCGTGAAGGGCTCTTCATCCGTGGAACTGGAGGTGGGAGAAAGAGAGCGTCCAGCGTACTGTATTGATTTCAGGGTGGCGACCCTCCGCCCGACGCTACTGTGGGCTGGTCAGGGATTTTGTGGGCAGCCTTACGTAACAATGATAGCCAGCCAGCTACACCGCCAGCCAGCCAGCCAGCCAGCCAGCCAGCCAGCCAGCCAGCTACACCGCCAGCCAGCCAGCCAGCCAGCCAGCCAGCTACACCGCCAGCTACACCGCCAGCCAGCCAGCCAGCCAGCCAGCTAGACAGCCAGCCAGCTAGACAGCCAGCCAGCTAGACAGCCAGCCAGCCCCTCACCATCCTAAACACACCATGGACTCTCACTTGACCGTGACCTACAGTGTACACATACGCACACCCTCCCCCCAGCTGCCCGTCTCTCGCACATCCACACGCACATTCCCTCCCCTCCCCCCTCCACACAGAGCCAGGAGCTGTGATTCGACCCCTATAAACACAAAGTAGTGAGTACTTACCGTACGCACAAGGCAGCATGTATAAGGATTGTAAAAATAATCAATGGCACTATAGAGTACGTGGCGCCAGTGTTGAGCCCACACCTGGTCTAGCATGGGAAATACCTTGGACAGGTCTTAGCTAATAAATACTGTCAACCACATCACCACTTAAGGATCGACGACCCAAATGATTTCTTCATGAATGAGCCTCAAAACTCCATAAATGTATGCCAGATTTCCGACATTACCCTAACTCCGATAGATTTCGAAAAAGCCATTGACAACATGCCTATGCACTCAGCCCCGGGCCCAGACTCATGGAACTCTGTTTTCATTAAGAACTGCAAGAAACCCCTCTCGCGTGCCCTAAGTACACTATGGAGGAGGAACTTGGACATGGGTGAAATTCCACAGTCACTTAAAACAACGGATATAGCCCCACTCCATAAAGGTGGCAGCAAAGCATTAGCTGAGAACTATAGACCAATAGCTCTGACGTCCCACATCATAAAAATCTTTGAAAGAGTGCTAAGAAGCAGGATTGCAAATCACCTGGATTCCCAAAATCTGCACAATCCAGGGCAACATGGGTTCAGGGCAGGTCGCTCCTGCCTCTCACAACTACTGGATCACTATGACATGGCCTTGGATGCACTGGAAGAAAATCAGAATGCAGATGTAATATACACAGACTTTGCAAAAGCATTTGACAGATGCGATCATGGCGTAATAGCCCATAAAATACGTGCTAAAGGAATAACTGGGAAAGTGGGGAGATGGATCTTCAACTTCCTAACAAATCGAACACAAAGAGTAGTGGTCAACAGAGTTAAATCGGAGGCTGCCATAGTAAAGAGCTCTGTTCCACAAGGCACAGTACTCGCCCCCATCTTATTCCTTATCCTCACATCAGACATAGACAGAGATATACACCACAGCACCGTATCATCCTTTGCGGATGATACTAGGATCTGCATGAGGCTGTCATCTGCTGAGGACGCGGTTAACCTCCAAGAAGATATAAACAAAGTTTTCCAGTGGGCAACGGTAAACAATATGATGTTCAATGAGGACAAATTCCAACTACTCCGTTATGGAAAACTGGAGGAGATAATAACTAGAACAGAGTATACTACTGACTCCGGCCATACAATAGAGCGGAAAAATAATGTGAGGGACCTGGGAGTAGTAATGTCTGAGGATCTCACTTTCAAGGATCACAACAGTGCCACGATCGCACGTGCAAAGAAAATGATAGGATGGATAATGAGAACTTTCAAAACGAGAGATGCCAAGCTCATGATGATCCTTTTCAAATCACTTGTTCTCTCTAGGCTGGAATACTGCTGTACATTAACATCTCCATACTAAGCAGGTGAAATCGCAGATCTAGAGAGTGTACAGAGATCCTTTACTGCACGTATAAGTTCTGTCAAGCACCTTAACTATTGGGAACGCTTGGAAGCACTTGACTTGTACTCGTTGGAACGCAGGAGGGAGAGATATATCATAATCTACACTTGGAAAATCTTGGAAGGAATGGTCCCAAATCTGCACACAGAAATCACTCCCTACGATAGTAAAAGACTGGGCACTTGACTTGTACTCGTTGGAACGCAGGAGGGAGAGATATATCATAATCTACACTTGGAAAATCTTGGAAGGAATGGTCCCAAATCTGCACACAGAAATCACTCCCTACGAAAGTAAAAGACTGGGCAGGCGATGCAAAATGCCGCCAATAAAAAGTAGGGGCGCCATTGGTACACTAAGAGAAAACACCATAAGTGTCCGGGGCCCAAAACTGTTCAACAGCCTCCCATCAAGCATTAGGGGAATTGCCAATAAACCCCTGGCTGCCTTCAAGAGAGAGCTGGACAGATACCTAAAGTCAGTGCCGGATCAGCCGGGCTGTGGCTCGTACGTTGAACTGCGTGCGGCCAGCAGTAACAGCCTAGTTGATCAGACCCTGATCCATCGGGAGGCCTGGTCATGGACAGGGCCGCGGGGGCGTTGATCCCCGGAATAACCTCCAGGTAATACTAGCGCACTCACCCCACACACTGAGGTCCGTTGTTCGATACCCGGTATGTGTGGAAATATTAGGACGTGTTTCCTTAAGACACCTGCTGACCCTGTTCACCTAGCAGTAAAATAGGTACCTGGGTGTTAGCTGACTAGTGTGGGTTGCATCCTGGGTACAAAATTGACCTAAATTGCCCGAAATGTTCTACATAACCAGGGGCTTCTCTATAGTATGTTATTTATATCAGCCGGGCTGTGGCTCGTACGTCGGACTGCGTGCGGCCAGCAGTAACAGCCTAGTTGATCAGGCCCTGATCCATCGGGAGGCCTTTTCATGGACCGGGCCGCGGGGGCGTTGATCCCCGGAATAACCTCCAAGTATGGTCTGTATAAGTTGTATTATGTATTTGTAGAAATTATTATTATTATTATTATTAGTAGTAGTAGTAGTAGTAGTAGTAGTAGTAGTAGTAGTAGTAGTAGTAGTAGTAGTAGTAGTAGTAGTAGTAGTAGTAGTAGTAGTAGTATAACTTAACAAACTTGTTTAAGTAAATTTAAGTTTTGAGTCAAATTCGGTTTTGCATATATTAATGGCAGATTTTTTTGAATTTCGATTTTTTACGAGTTAAGGACAAATTTTGTAGTTACTGAGTCAAGTTGAGAGATGATTATGAATGTTGTTTTAACTTAGAAGTGGCCCAGGAGCTGCACTCTGTAGCAAGGTGTAGAATTAGGGGGGATATGATTGAGGTGTATAAATGGAGAACGGGAATAAATAAAGGGGATGTAAATATCTAGCCAAGATAGGACTCGCAGCAGTGGTTTTAAGTAAACAAAACATAAAGAAGGAACACTGTAGCAGGCCTACTGGCCCATGCGAGGCAGGTTCAAGTCTCCTACGGGCTTAAGCCAATGCCCCAACCTAGTTAGGTCAGGTTGGAAAAATTCAGATTCAGGAAGGATATAGGAAAGCACTGGTTTGGTAATAGAGTTGTGGATGAGTGGAACAAACTCCCGAGTACACTCATAGAGGCCAGAACGTTGTGTAGCTTTAAAAATAGGTTGGATAAATACATGAGTGGGTGTGGGTGGGTGTGAGTTGGACCTGGCTAGCTTGTGCTACTAGGTCAGATGCCCTGCTCCTTCCTTAAGTGGATGTGACCTGACCTGACTAGGTTAGGGCACTGGCTTAAACCGGTGGGAGACTTGGACCTGCCTCGCATGGGCCAGTAGGCCTGCTGCAGTGTTCCTACTTATGTAAGTAAAGCTTCCTTTAAATTCTCTTTCTCTTTCTCTCTCTCTCTCTCTCTCTCTCTCTCTCTCTCTCTCTCTCTCTCTCTCTCTCTCTGTTTCTCTCTCTCTCTTTCTCTCTCTCTCTTTCTCTCTCTCTCTCTCTCTCTTTTAAACAGGGTTTGACAAGGTTAAGGATCCCTAGCTTTATTGACAAGCTATTTACAGGTTAAGGATTCCTAACTTTATTGGCAAGCTAAGAGCTGTTACCTACATCAGCTCATTTGAAAGCATTTTTATTGTTATGAGACATACAAGTAGGGAACAGGATGAAGTTGGAGCCATCTGTGGGCCAGCATTTTCATTTGATCAACTGACTTTATCTCGTTGACATCATTATGCTGTACGAATGTGTTCCATACTCGAGTCATCCTGGGTATGTATGATCTCAGATGGAGTGATGTTCTGGAGAAGGGTACAGCCAGAGTGAAGTTGCTGCTTTCTGCCCGTCTTGTGGTATAAAAGCTTGTTTCTCGCTGTCCTCGAAGTGGATCCAAGTGTGGGACTTTGATCCCCTCCCTCTCTCTCTCTCTCTCTCTCTCTCTCTCTCTCTCTCTCTCTCTCTCTCTCTCTCTCTCTCTCTCTCTCTCTCTCTCTCTCTCTCTCTCTCTCTCTCTCTCTCTCTCTCTCTCTGTCTCATGTTTCCTTTTTTTTCACTCTCTTCTTAGTTTCCCTGTTTTCCTTCTCATATTTTCCTCTGTTTTCTTTGTTTTCCGTTTTCTCAGTTTTTCTCTTTTCTTTGTCGTCTTTGCTTTCTGTTTTATCTTTTATCTTTTTTTTTCTCATTTCTCTTTTTTATTTTCTCTTCTTTTTCTCTCTTCTGTCTTCTTTGTTCTCTATTTTCTGTCTTCGCTGTTTTCTCTTTTTCTCTGTTTTCTGTTTTCTCTCTCTTCTTTCTTTTCCTCCTACTCAGTTTATTTTCACACCATTCCTTTGTGTTGCGTCCCTTTTCCTCTTCGATTCCCACTCACTTGCATGTTTCTCTCTCTCTCTCTCTCTCCTTTGTTATTTCCTCTCGCTTGCTTTTTCTTCCTCGTTCTTTTTCCTTCCCCTTCTTCCCTTTTCACTTAGGGGGGAGAGTGAATATTGTCCCCCTTTAAATACTTTCTTCCTGCCACTCCCTTCCCCTCTCTACCTCTTTCCCTTCTTTCCTCTTTCTCTCCTTCCCACTTTCTCTTCGCTCTTTCTCTTCTTCCCTCTTTCTCTTCTTCCCTCCCTCCTCTCCCTTTGAACTTATAGATGGGAGGGAGGGTGAGAGAAGGTTGTGACTGCGGCTCTTGACGGTCTTAAGTGATTCCTGTTTGTAGGAGGGAAGAAGGAAGGGAGCGAGAGAAGGAGGGAGTGAGGGAGCGAGGGAAGGAGGGAGGGAAGGAGTGAGCGAGGGTGATAGATGAAGAGAGGGAGAGATGAAAGGCCAGAGGAGGCTGAGGAAAAGGAGGGAGGGAGGAAATAGGGAGAAGGGGGAGGGGGTTAGTATTGAGATGAAGAGTAGAAGGCAACTAGAAGAGAGGTTGTGGGGCGAGTGTAGGGGAGTTGGTGGGGGTGAGGCACGAGACAAGCTTTGAGTAGGCAAGTTAGGGAGAGGGGGAGGGGAGGGGAGGAAGATGGGGGTGAACGTGAACACAAAGGCCTAGTGGAAGGGTAGGGGAATGGGTGGGATAGTTTTGTGTGAGTAGTGGGGGAGTGTAGGGGTGATTATCGACCAGCACGAGTGTAGGGAGGGGGGAGGGGTGATTAAGGGGGGGTTGCTTAGAGACCGTAGGGTAGGGGGATAAAGGGGAGAGGCAACACAAACACGATGTACCGATAGGCCTACCTGTAAGAGGGGAATGGGAGGCATGGTTAGGGGTGATGGGGAGGAGGAGGAGAGAAAGGGGGGAGGGGGATTAATGTTTTATTGACTGATGGAGGATGAAAGATGGAGTATGGGTTCATGGAGGATGGGTACATTACCTGGAGTTTACCTGGAGCCCCTTCTGGAGGTCAGGGCCACCGCGGCCCGGTCCCACACCAGGCCTCCTGGTTGCTGGTTTGATCCATCAGACTGTTAGTGCCCCTCTACCACAGTCCAAGATATGCACCTCAACCCGGCTAATCAGGAACCGTGTTGAGGAATTTGTAATTCCCTCTTGAAGACAGCTGTTCGTAATCCCCCTTATGCATGAAGGTAGGGTGTTGAAGAGTCGTGGTCCCTTGACATTTTAGTTCTCTCTCATCTTTCTCAGTGCACTCATCACTTCCCTGGTTGTCTACCAAGCCTCTTGTGTTTATGAGTACCGATTTCAGTGTGAAGGTCTGGTACCAACCCCTCCAGTGTCTTCCACGTGTAGATTATGGATCTCCCGTAGCTCGATCGCTACCGCACTCCGCTCACACACTGAGGTCCAGAGTTCGAATCTCCTCCGGTACGGCTGGAAAACATTAGGGACCTGTTTCCATAAGACACCTGCCGTCCATGTTCACCCATCAGTATAAAATGAGTACCTGGGTGTTAGTCGACTGGTGTGGGTCGCATCCTGGGACAAAACTGACCTAATTTGCCCGAAATGCTTAGCATAACAAGGGGCTTTCTATATAGTAGTATGTCATTGATGTCAGCTAGGCCTGAACACCTTGTACATGTACTTGTAGTAAATAAAGATATTATTATTATCTTTCTCGCCTACGTTTTAAGGAGTACAGTTCTAGGGACTTCAAGCACTCCCAGTAATATAGGTGTTTTAATTCAAACTGTGAACGTTCTCTGATTTTCCAGCTCAACAATTTCTCCTGCCTTGAAGATAGCTGTTTATACACAACAATATTCCAGCCTAGAGAGAACCAGTGACCTGAAGAGCATCACTGGCTTAGCATCTCTTGTTTTGAAGGTTCTAGTTGTCCAACCTATCATTTTTTTCACACAGTTGTGATAACATTGTTGTGCTCCTTGAACGTGAGATCTTATGACATGATTACTCCCAGGTCTCTCACATTTGACTTAAGGTCTATTTAGTGATTTGACTTTGTCTTATATTCTGATCTTGTTTTTATTTCCACATTTTTTTCATAACTGAATTTTGTCTTCATTGAGCATGATGATGATGTCATTGGTCCACTGGAAGACTTGGTTTATATCAGCCGGAAGACTCACTGTGCCTTCTGTGGTTGCCACATTCGTACAGATTCCAGTATCGTCTGCAAAGATTAATACAGTGTTATGGTTTGCATCCCTCTCTATGTCACATATGAGAATAAGACGTGGGGTGAGTACTGTGTATTGGGGGGGGGACAGTTCTTCACTGTAACAGCCTCTGATTTCACTGTTTTCTATCACTCTTGGGATTCTATGTTAGGGAGTTAAAAATCCATCTGCTCACCTTACCGGTTATTGCCTTAACACGCTTATTGTGACCAGTTACACCATGGTCACACTTGTCGAAGACTTTAACATATTTGGTGTAAACTACATCTGCATTGTGCTCGTCTTCCAGTGTATCCAGTGACATAATGGTCGAGCAGTTCCGAGACAGAAGTGACGTGTTCTGGACCCGTGTTGACCTGGGTTATGCAACTGCTGTGATTCCATGTGACTGGTAACTTTTCCTTCATAAAACCCTTCCAAAAATCTTGATAATATGAGATGTTAGTGTTATTGGTCTATAGGAGGATGGAATATAGGCTCTGTGGGGGATGATGGAGTATAGGCTCTGTGGGGGATGATGGAGTATAGGCTCTGTGGGGGAGGATGGAATATAGGCTCTGTGGGGGATGATGGAATATAGGCTCTGTGGGGGAGGATGGAATATAGGCTCTGTGGGGGATGATGGAATATAGGCTCTGTGGGGGATGATGGAATATAGGCTCTGTGGGGGATGATGGAATATAGGCTCTGTGGGGGATGATGGATTATAGGCTCTGTGGGGGAGGATGGAATATAGGCTCTGTGGGGGATGATGGAATATAGGCTCTGTGGGGGATGATGGAATATAGGCTCTGTGGGGGATGATGGAGTGTAGGCTCTGTGGGGGATGATGGAGTATAGGCTCTGTGGGGGATGATGGAATATAGGCTCTGTGGGGGATGATGGAGTATAGGCTCTGTGGGGGAGGATGGAGTATAGGCTCTGTGGGGGATGATGGAATATAGGCTCTGTGGGGGATGATGGAGTATAGGCTCTGTGGGGGATGATGGAATATAGGCTCTGTGGGGGATGATGGAATATAGGCTCTGTGGGGGATGATGGAATATAGGCTCTGTGGGGGATGATGGAATATAGGCTCTGTGGGGGAGGATGGAATATAGGCTCTGTGGGGGATGATGGAATATAGGCTCTGTGGGGGATGATGGAATATAGGCTCTGTGGGGGATGATGGAATATAGGCTCTGTGGGGGATGATGGAATATAGGCTCTGTGGGGGAGGATGGAATATAGGCTCTGTGGGGGAGGATGGAATATAGGCTCTGTGGGGGAGGATGGAGTATAGGCTCTGTGGGGGATGATGGAATGTAGGCTCTGTGGGGGATGGAGTGTAGGCTCTGTGGGGGATGATGGAATATAGGCTCTGTGGGGGATGATGGAATATAGGCTCTGTGGGGGATGATGGAATATAGGCTCTGTGGGGGATGATGGAATATAGTCTCTGTGGGGGAGGATGGAATATAGGCTCTGTGGGGGATGATGGAATATAGGCTCTGTGGGGGAGGATGGAATATAGGCTCTGTGGGGGATGATGGAATATAGGCTCTGTGGGGGATGATGGAATATAGGCTCTGTGGGGGATGATGGAATATAGGCTCTGTGGGGGATGATGGAATATAGGCTCTGTGGGGGAGGATGGAATATAGGCTCTGTGGGGGATGATGGAATATAGGCTCTGTGGGGGATGATGGAATATAGGCTCTGTGGGGGAGGATGGAGTATAGGCTCTGTGGGGGATGATGGAATATAGGCTCTGTGGGGGAGGATGGAATATAGGCTCTGTGGGGGATGATGGAATATAGGCTCTGTGGGGGATGATGGAATATAGGCTCTGTGGGGGAGGATGGAATATAGGCTCTGTGGGGGATGATGGAATATAGGCTCTGTGGGGGAGGATGGAATATAGGCTCTGTGGGGGATGATGGAATATAGGCTCTGTGGGGGATGATGGAATATAGGCTCTGTGGGGGAGGATGGAGTATAGGCTCTGTGGGGGAGGATGGAGTATAGGCTCTGTGGGGGAGGATGGAGTATAGGCTCTGTGGGGGAGGATGGAGTATAGGCTCTGTGGGGGAGGATGGAGTATAGGCTCTGTGGGGGATGATGGAGTATAGGCTCTGTGGGGGAGGATGGAGTATAGGCTCTGTGGGGGAGGATGGAGTATAGGCTCTGTGGGGGATGATGGAGTATAGGCTCTGTGGGGGAGGATGGAGTATAGGCTCTGTGGGGGAGGATGGAGTATAGGCTCTGTGGGGGATGATGGAGTATAGGCTCTGTGGGGGAGGATGGAGTATAGGCTCTGTGGGGGAGGATGGAGTATAGGCTCTGTGGGGGAGGATGGAGTATAGGCTCTGTGGGGGATGATGGAGTGTAGGCTCTGTGGGGGATGATGGAGTGTAGGCTCTGTGGGGGATGATGGAGTGTAGGCTCTGTGGGGATGATGGAGTATAGGCTCTGTGGGGGAGGATGGAGTATAGGCTCTGTGGGGGAGGATGGAGTATAGGCTCTGTGGGGGAGGATGGAGTATAGGCTCTGTGGGGGAGGATGGAGTATAGGCTCTGTGGGGGAGGATGGAGTATAGGCTCTGTGGGGGAGGATGGAGTATAGGCTCTGTGGGGAAGGATGGAGTATAGGCTCTGTGGGGGAGGATGGAGTATAGGCTCTGTGGGGATGATGGAGTATAGGCTCTGTGGGGGAGGATGGAGTATAGGCTCTGTGGGGGAGGATGGAGTATAGGCTCTGTGGGGGAGGATGGAGTATAGGCTCTGTGGGGGAGGATGGAGTATAGGCTCTGTGGGGGAGGATGGAGTATAGGCTCTGTGGGGAAGGATGGAGTATAGGCTCTGTGGGGGAGGATGGAGTATAGGCTCTGTGGGGATGATGGAGTATAGGCTCTGTGGGGGAGGATGGAGTATAGGCTCTGTGGGGGAGGATGGAGTATAGGCTCTGTGGGGGAGGATGGAGTATAGGCTCTGTGGGGAAGGATGGAGTATAGGCTCTGTGGGGGAGGATGGAGTATAGGCTCTGTGGGGGAGGATGGAGTATAGGCTCTGTGGGGGAGGATGGAGTATAGGCTCTGTGGGGGAGGATGGAGTATAGGCTCTGTGGGGGAGGATGGAGTATAGGCTCTGTGGGGGATGATGGAATATAGGCTCTGGGGGATGATGGAATATAGGCTCTGTGGGGGAGGATGGAGTATAGGCTCTGTGGGGGAGGATGGAGTATAGGCTCTGTGGGGGAGGATGGAATATAGGCTCTGTGGGGGAGGATGGAGTATAGGCTCTGTGGGGGATGATGGAATATAGGCTCTGTGGGGGATGATGGAATATAGGCTCTGTGGGGGATGATGGAGTATAGGCTCTGTGGGGGATGATGGACTATAGGCTCTGTGGGGGATGATGGAGTATAGGCTCTGTGGGGGATGATGGAATATAGGCTCTGTGGGGGATGATGGAATATAGGCTCTGTGGGGGAGGATGGAGTATAGGCTCTGTGGGGGATGATGGAGTATAGGCTCTGTGGGGGATGATGGAATATAGGCTCTGTGGGGGAGGATGGAATATAGGCTCTGTGGGGGAGGATGGAATATAGGCTCTGTGGGGGAGGATGGAATATAGGCTCTGTGGGGGATGATGGAATATAGGCTCTGTGGGGGATGATGGAATATAGGCTCTGTGGGGGATGATGGAGTATAGGCTCTGTGGGGGATGATGGAATATAGGCTCTGTGGGGGAGGATGGAATATAGGCTCTGTGGGGGATGATGGAGTATAGGCTCTGTGGGGGATGATGGAATATAGGCTCTGTGGGGGATGATGGAATATAGGCTCTGTGGGGGATGATGGAGTATAGGCTCTGTGGGGGAGGATGGAATATAGGCTCTGTGGGGGATGATGGAATATAGGCTCTGTGGGGGATGATGGAATATAGGCTCTGTGGGGGAGGATGGAGTATAGGCTCTGTGGGGGAGGATGGAGTATAGGCTCTGTGGGGAAGGATGGAGTATAGGCTCTGTGGGGGAGGATGGAGTATAGGCTCTGTGGGGATGATGGAGTATAGGCTCTGTGGGGGAGGATGGAGTATAGGCTCTGTGGGGGAGGATGGAGTATAGGCTCTGTGGGGGAGGATGGAGTATAGGCTCTGTGGGGAAGGATGGAGTATAGGCTCTGTGGGGGAGGATGGAGTATAGGCTCTGTGGGGGAGGATGGAGTATAGGCTCTGTGGGGGAGGATGGAGTATAGGCTCTGTTGGGGATGATGGAATATAGGCTCTGTGGGGGAGGATGGAGTATAGGCTCTGTGGGGATGATGGAGTATAGGCTCTGTGGGGGAGGATGGAGTATAGGCTCTGTGGGGAAGGATGGAGTATAGGCTCTGTGGGGAAGGATGGAGTATAGGCTCTGTGGGGATGATGGAGTATAGGCTCTGTGGGGGAGGATGGAGTATAGGCTCTGTGGGGGAGGATGGAGTATAGGCTCTGTGGGGGAGGATGGAGTATAGGCTCTGTGGGGAAGGATGGAGTATAGGCTCTGTGGGGGAGGATGGAGTATAGGCTCTGTGGGGAAGGATGGAGTATAGGCTCTGTGGGGGAGGATGGAGTATAGGCTCTGTGGGGAAGGATGGAGTATAGGCTCTGTGGGGGAGGATGGAGTATAGGCTCTGTGGGGAAGGATGGAGTATAGGCTCTGTGGGGGAGGATGGAGTATAGGCTCTGTGGGGGAGGATGGAGTATAGGCTCTGTGGGGGAGGATGGAGTATAGGCTCTGTGGGGGAGGATGGAGTATAGGCTCTGTGGGGGAGGATGGAGTATAGGCTCTGTGGGGGAGGATGGAGTATAGGCTCTGTGGGGGAGGATGGAGTATAGGCTCTGTGGGGGATGATGGAGTATAGGCTCTGTGGGGGAGGATGGAGTATAGGCTCTGTGGGGGAGGATGGAGTATAGGCTCTGTGGGGAAGGATGGAGTATAGGCTCTGTGGCGGAGGATGGAGTATAGGCTCTGTGGAGAGGGTCAGTGAGAGTTTTCTTCTAGAAAGTTCATAAGTAGGGAATGGAGATTTGGCTGGATCGATGGAAAGGGAGGGAGAGAGAGAAAGAAGGGGAAAATGAGGGATGGGAGGTAGGGAAAGAGGGAGGAGGAGGAGGGACGGAGGGCCTGGTGGGGCTGATGGGTGCTGATGGGGCAGGAGAGGAATAAAGAGGGTAGAAGGCATTCGTGGGAGTAAATGGGAAAGACAGATAGCAGAGGACTCTTTGATCTACTTTGAGGCTTAGTAGTAGTAGTAGTAGTGTTGTGGTAGTAACAGTGTAGTGGTAGCAGCAGCAGTGTTATAATAGTGGTGGTGGTGGTAGGAGCAGCAGCAGTGTATCAGTAGCAGGATCAGTGTAGTAGTGGTAATAGCAGTGTGGTAGTGGTAGCAGCAGCAGTGTAGTAGTAATAGCAGCGTATTAGTAATAGTGTGGTAGTAGTAGTAGTGGTAGTGATTCACATACTACCACCAAATATTAGCCATGAATACGTGGACAACGAATCAGTGGTTGCCACAATACCATCAACAGTCAGAAGAACCCTGGAGGCCACAGCAGAGCTGCTAGTCACGGGAGATTTCAGCTACAAAGAAACAGACTGGGAGAGCTGGGGGCCCACAGAGGGAACCAAATGAACTAAGATGATGGAGGTGCTGATGGAAAACTGCGTATCAACATGTCAAGGATACAACAAGAGAGAGAGAGAAAGGGATCAACCAGCTAGACTGGTTTTTTTTCTGCTATTTTTAAGGAATAAGATTGATACCAAGAATGGGGAGAAGGATTGGGATAGGACAGAGCAGTAAAAATAGGTTGTGGTTAGAGAGGTAAGGAAGGTCAAGTGGCTTGACCACTTTGTGGAGGGTTTAAAAGAGTTTTTTTTTTTTGTCATGTAGTGACGAGCGTATATACTGATCAGTGGCTTTAAATATTTCCCATAAGCGCATCTGATGAGGGTGAAATAATTCACGAAATCGTAATACCACGGAACGAATGGAGTTTTAGAACTCACTCGCCGTGGTTTCCAACCCCACCCGTTCCGTGGTTTAGATAAAATGGAATATGAACGACCTCTAACTTCCAGTAACCATTGTACTGAATTGTGACTTGTGGAGGTAAATGTTGAGGGAAGAACTGGAAGTGGGGGGAGGAAGGGGCTGGAGAAACTCAGTTTCAAGAGTGGAAACCTTGAAGGGACGAGAGAGTTCCTGGATGTAGTGCAGCGGGAAAGATAAATAGAAGGAAAGATTGTTAATGAGATGGAGCACCTGGATGGAAAGTTCTGAGAGGTGGACGAGAACTTTATGCTCAGAAGAGGAGTAGAAAAGTGTTGAAACAAAATGCTCATGACTCGACCAAGGATGTAGTGGAAAGAAATGACCCGTAAATAGGAGAGAGAGGAGCTTATGATGACGTTTTGGTCTGACTTGGATCATTTACAAAGTCACACTTTGTAAATGAGGTACGAGAGGCTAAAGGACCTGATGACATTAGATACGCCATACATAATTATAAGAATACGTATGACGGCTCACGAGCGTACGAGGTAGTGAACCTTGCAGGAGGCAAATTATAGGTAGGCCCGAAGCAGAGACTCAATCCCTGCAAGCAAAAAAAGGTAAGCACAAAAAACAGAGTACTCGTGCTCACTCACTCTCTTTAACACACACACACACACACACACACACACACACACACACACCGTACATACATACATATCACCTTGGACGCTAGCTACAGTTGTCTGTATTTTCCTACACCTGAGGTTTGAGTGTCAGCAGAGTGGTGAGAGAAAGCTAGCCTCTGCCTTGGTGCCCTGCAAACCCGTATAACACAGCAAGCCACGGACCCCAGCCAAGCCACTGACTCCAGCCAAGCCACTGACTCCAGCCAAGCCACTGACTCCAGCCAAGCCACTGATATCCACTCAACCCCCATATTGCCTTTACTCATGTCCTCGTGTGTACACTCGTGCGGGGAGAAAGCCTTCAGGACGCCTCAACACTCCTTTGTCGTAGGAGCCAGACTGCAATATAATATTGACCACCAGCCAGCAGGCTAACTTGAGCTATGAAGACCACACTACACAATGGACCCCTAGTGGGGACCATGGCACCAGCAGTACTTGAAAGTGATTCCAGGAAGGCCATAGCTTGGAAGCGGTAGCGAGAGCTCCTTATGCCAAGGATTGCCTATTGATACTTCCTGATGCCTCTTTGGGTACTGACTCAACTCTCAGACCACAGACAAATTTTTCCTAAAATTTGTTCTATATTTTTTTTTGCCACTTCGTAGAATCTCGTCATTCTTTCCGTACTCGTTACTCCGTCTATGCTTGGTATTCCCTCCATCTCGTTACCCCTTGTCTTCACCCCCTCACACAGTATTGGGTGAGGTAGTCTTACCTGGAGGGAGTTTCGGGGGTCAACGCCCCCGCGGCCCGGTCGACGACCAGGCCTCCAGGTGGATCAGGGCCTGATCAACGAGGCTGTTACTGCTGGCCGCACGCAATCCAACGTACGAACCACAGCCCGGTTGATCCGGTACCGTCTTTAGGTATCTGTCCAGCTCCCTCTTGAAGACAACCAGGGGTCTACCGGTAATGCCCCTTATTGCTGGTGGGAGGCTGTTGAACAGTCTTGGGCCCCGGACACTTATTGTGTTTTCTCTTAGTGTACCAGTGACGCCCCTACTTTTCACTGGGGGTATGTTGCATCGCCTGCCAAGTCTCTTGCTTTCGTATGGAGTGATTGATGTGTGCATATTAGGGATCAGTCCCTCCAGAATCTTCCAGGTGTAGATTATGATATATCTCTCTCGCCTGCGCTTTAGTGAGTACAAGTCAAGTGCTTCCAGGCGCTCCCAGTAGTTAAGGTGTTTGATGGAACTTATACGTGCAGTAAAGGTTCTCTGTACATTCTCTAGCTCTGCAATTTCACCTGCTTTGAATGGGGATGTTAATGTACAGCAGTATTCCAGCCTAGAGAGAATAAGTGATTTAAAAAGGATCATCATTGGCTTAGCATCTCTTGTCTTGAATGTTCTCATTATCCATCCTGTTACTGTTGGCCACACACAAACCAACATACGAACCACAGCACGACTGGTCAGGTACTGACTTCAGGTGCCTGTCCTACTCCCTCTTAAAGACAGCCAGGGATCTATTGGTAATCCCTCTTTTGTGTGCTGAAAGGCAGTTGAACAGTCTTGGGCTCCTGACATTTATCGTGTTGTCTCTCAGCGTGCTCAGGGCGCGCCTGCCGAGTCTTTTCCGAGTGATTACCGTCTCTCACAGCAACTCATTACCACACCACGAGTTATAAACATCCAGATTTCAACATTTTCTTCCTCAACATTCGAAAGCCGAGTACTTAATCTTGTGCCTGGTATTAAAATATTTGAGAAATGAACCAGGCAGATGAATCCTGCCAAATATCTTCAAGTATATTAAACACAAATCCAGGTGGGTCGTAAACCATGTAGGTACGTGTGTTCGATCCCATAACCTGTGTCAGGTCTCTCTTTCTCTCTCTCTCTCTGACACATTATATATATTATAATTTATTATCATTATATTTTGTTATTTTTTATTAGTGAAAGTATAATGTGTGTTCACAGTTCAACAGTTATGAACAGTTTACCTAACTTTACCTGTGAGACCCCCAACGGGTTTAACGCTTCCCTTTTAATAATAATAATAATAATAATAATAATAATAATAATAAGTATACAAGATATGATGTAGGGAGAAATGACAGTAGTTTGTTGGATTATGTATTGGTAGATAAAAGACTGTTGAGTAGACTTCAGGATGTACATGTTTGTAGAGGGGCCACAGATATATCAGATCACTTTCTAGTTGTAGCTACACTGAGAGTAAAAGGTAGATGGGATACAAGGAGAATAGAAGCATCAGGGAAGAGAGAGGTGAAGGTTTATAAACTAAAAGAGGAGGCAGTTAGGGTAAGATAAAAACAGCTATTGGAGGATAGATGGGCTAATGAGAGCATAGGCAATGGGGTCGAAGAGGTATGGGGTAGGTTTAAAAATGTAGTGTTAGAGTGTTCAGCAGAAGTTTGTGGTTACAGGAAAGTGGGTGCAGGAGGGAAGAGGAGCGATTGGTGGAATGATGATGTAAAGAGAGTAGTAAGGGAGAAAAAGTTAGCATATGAGAAGTTTTTACAAAGTAGAAGTGATGCAAGGAGGGAAGAGTATATGGAGAAAAAGAGAGAGGTTAAGAGAGTGGTGAAGCAATGTAAAAAGAAAGCAAATGAGAGAGTGGGTGAGATGTTATCAACAAATTTTGTTGAAAATAAGAAAAGTTTTGGAGTGAGATAAACAAATTAAGAAAGCCTAGAGAACAAATGGATTTGTCAGTTAAAAATAGGAGAGGAGAGTTATTAAATGGAGAGTTAGAGGTATTGGGAAGATGGAGGGAATATTTTGAGGAATTGTTAAATGTTGATGAAGATAGAGAAGCTGTGATTTCGTGTATAGGGCAAGGAGGAATAACATCTTGTAGGAGTGAGGAAGAGCCAGTTGTGAGTGTGGGGGAAGTTCGTGAGGCAGTAGGTAAAATGAAAGGGGGTAAGGCAGCCGGGATTGATGGGATAAAGATAGAAATGTTAAAAGCAGGTGGGGATATAGTTTTGGAGTGGTTGGTGCAATTATTTAATAAATGTATGGAAGAGGGTAAGGTACCTAGGGATTGGCAGAGAGCATGCATAGTTCCTTTGTATAAAGGCAAAGGGGATAAAAGAGAGTGCAAAAATTATAGGGGGATAAGTCTGTTGAGTATACCTGGCAAAGTGTATGGTAGAGTTATTATTGAAAGAATTAAGAGTAAGACGGAGAATAGGATAGCAGATGAACAAGGAGGCTTTAGGAAAGGTAGGGGGTGTGTGGACCAGGTGTTTACAGTGAAACATATAATGAACAGTATTTAGATAAGGCAAAGAGGTCTTTGTGGCATTTATGGATTTGGAAAACGTATGACAGGGGTGGATAGGGGGCCATGTGGCAGATGTTGCAGGTGTATGGTGTAGGAGGTAGGTTACTGAAAGCAGTGAAGAGTTTTTACGAGGATAGTGAGGCTCAAGTTAGAGTATGTAGGAAAGAGGGAAATTATTTCCCAGTAAAAGTAGGCCTTAGACAAGGATGTGTGATGTCACCGTGGTTGTTTAATATATTTATAGATGGGGTTGTAAGAGAAGTAAATGCGAGGGTCTTGGCAAGAGGCGTGGAGTTAAAAGATAAAGAATCACACATAAAGTGGGAGTTGTCACAGTTGCTCTTTGCTGATGACACTGTGCTCTTGGGAGATTCTGAAGAGAAGTTGCAGAGATTGGTGGATGAATTTGGTAGGGTGTGCAAAAGAAGAAAATTGAAAGTGAATACAGGAAAGAGTAAGGTTATGAGGATGAAAAGATTAGGTGATGAAAGATTGGATATCAGATTGGAGGGAGAGAGTATGGAGGAGGTGAATGTATTCAGATATTTGGGAGTGGACGTGTCAGCGGATGGGTCTATGAAAGATGAGGTGAATCATAGAATTGGTGAGGGGAAAAGGGTGAGTGGTGCACTTAGGAGTCTGTGGAGACAAAGAACTTTGTCCTTGGAGGCAAAGAGGGGAATGTATGAGAGTATAGTTTTACCAATGCTCTTATATGGGTGTGAAGCATGGGTGATGAATGTTGCAGCGAGGAGAAGGCTGGAGGCAGTGGAGATGTCATGTCTGAGGGCAATGTGTGTGAATATAATGCAGAGAATTCGTAGTTTGGAAGTTAGGAGGAGGTGCGGGATTACCAAAACTGTTGTCCAGATGGCTGAGGAAGGGTTGTTGAGGTGGTTTGGACATGTAGAGAGAATGGAGCGAAACAGAATGACTTCAAGAGTGTATCAGTCCGTAGTGGAAGGAAAGCGGGGTAGGGGTCGGCCTAGGAAAGGTTTGTGTGCGAGGGGCTTGGACTTCCAGCAGGCATGCGTGAGCGTGTTTGATAGGAGTGAATGGAGACAAATGGTTTTTAATACTTGACGTGCTGTTGGAGTGTGAGCAAAGTAACATTTATGAAGGGGTTCAGGTAAACCGGCAGGCCGGACTTGAGTCCTGGAGATGGGAAGTACAGTGCCTGCACTCTGAAGGAGGGGTGTTAATGTTGCAGTTTAAAGCACCCTTCTGGCAAGACAGTGATGGAGTGAATGATGGTGAAAGTTTTTCTTTTTCGGGCCACCCTGCCTTGGTGGGAATCGGCCAGTGTGATAAAAAAAATAATAATAATAATAATAATTTAAGGTGTAAATCTCTCTCAATTTATGCAACTTTTTAGCAAGTGGTGTTGACACACTCTGAGGTTAGTGACACTGTGGGTGTGACCTTCAGTGTGTTGCTACACACAGGGAGGGAGAGAGAGAGAGAGAGAGAGAGAGAGAGAGAGAGAGAGAGAGAGAGAGAGAGAGAGAGAGAGAGAGAGAGAGAGAGAGAGAGAGAGAGAGAGAGAGACAGAGAGAGAGAGAGAGAGAGAGAGAGAGAGAGAGAGAGAGTGAGAGAGAGAGAGAGAGAGAGAGAGAGAGAGAGAGAGAGAGAGAGAGAGAGAGAGAGAGAGAGAGAGAGAGAGAGAGAGAGAGAGAGAGAGAGAGAGAGAGAGAGAGAGAGAGAGAGAGAGAGAGAGAGAGAGAGAGAGAGAGAGAGAGAGAGAGAGAGAGAGAGAGAGAGAGAGAGAGAGAGAGAGAGAGAGAGAGAGAGAGAGAGAGAGGGGGGGGGGTACGGGGGACAATTGTTTTATTGTGCTCATGTGGTTGAAACGCTTGTAAATTAAGGTGAAAGAGTGTTGACTTATGTAGCATTGTTGCTTGTGTGTGTGTGTGTGTTAGTGTTTGTGTGTGTGTGTGTGTTAGTGTTTGTGTGTGTGTGTGTGTGTGTGTGTTTGTGTGTGTGTTGTGTGTGTGTGTGTGTGTGTGTGTGTGTTGTGTGTGTGTGTGTGTGTGTGTGTGTGTGTGTGTGTGTGTGTGTGTGTGTGTGTTTGTGTATGTATATGTGTGTATGTATGTGTGTGTGTATGTATGTGTGTGTGTATGTGTATGTTTGTACTCACCTAAATGTGGTTGCAGGGGTCGAATCACAGCTCCTGGCCCCACCTCTTCACTGGTCGCCACTAGGTCCACTTCATGCTCCATGAGCTTTATCATACCTCTTCTTAAAGCTATGTATGAATCCTGCCTCAGCTAGGTCGCTCTCCATATTGTTCCACTTCCTGATAACTCTATAAATGAAGAAATACTTCCCAACAGCCATGTAACTTACCTGAGTCTTCAACTTCCAGTTGTGACCCCGTACTGCTTTGTCCCATCTCTGTTCCTGTCCACCTTGTCGATTCCTCTCAGTATTTTATATGTCGTTATCAGGTCTTCCTTCTCTTCCAGGTCGTGGAGCGGGTCGCGGAGGTGATGACCCCTCCCCTCCTCACTGGTACCGTCAACATGTAAACAAAAGGTAGACAGGTAAGGTTCTTTCACCTGTCTTATTGTTTTTCTTCTTTGCCCTAAAGTCTCTCTCTCTCTCTCTCTCTCTCTCTCTCTCTCTCTCTCTCTCTCTCTCTCTCTCTCTCTCTCTCTCTCTCTCTCTCTCTCTCTCATTTACTCCTGCCACTTCCCCTCTTCTCCCTCCCACTTTCTTCCACTTCTTCCCACCTCTTTTCTTTCTCTACCTCTTCCTCCTCCTCCTCTCACTCTCTATTCTTCGACACTTCTTCCCTATCTCTCTTCGCTCTTTGACCTTCCTCCCCACACCCCCTCCTTCACCCCTCCATCACCCTTCCCCCGCCGTCACCTGCCCTGCTGACCTGCTGCTGTGGATGACCGCTGGTGGAAAGCGCAGGTTTGGGGGAGGGTAACCAGGAGGGAAGAGTTGGGGGTCATGTTGGGGATGGTAGGGGAAGAGGGAAGTGATGGTACAGAGGAGAGGATGGAGGGAGGGGGGAAAGCAGCAGCCAAACCCCACCGCAGTTACTTGACCCTTCCCAGGTACAAGAACTCAGGCCGCCACCCTCCCCCTTACAACTTAACACACCCGTGGCGATGGAGGGGTGTGGGGGTAGTTTGGGACACCCCTCCCCCCATATATATGCCCCCTACTGACATCCCTCATTATCCACTCCAACCCCCCCACTAATATAATCCCCCATAAACCCCCAGACGTAACCACACCCTCTGACCCCCACAACATCCCTCCTCCCCCACCCAGGCCTACCTTTTACTTAGTAAAGAAAGACAGCATCTCAGCCAGCAGGAGACTTGAACCTGCATCACATGGGCCAGTAGGCCTGTTGCAGTGCTCCTTCTTTCTTATGTTCTTAAATGTTGAACACTTGTGTAAATGTTGAACTCTTACCTGCCTAGAGTCTACCTGGAGGGCATTCCGGGAATCAACGCCCCCGTGGCCAGGTCCACGACCAGGCCTCTCGGTGGATCAGGGCCTGATCAACCAGGTTATTACTGCTGGCCGCACTTAGTCCAACGTACGAACCACAGCCTATAAGTATCTGTCCAGCTCCCTCTTGAAGGCAGCCAGGGGTATGTTGGTAATTCCCCTTATGCATGGTGGGAGGCTGTTGAACAGTCTTGGGCCCCGGACATCATAGTGATCCAGTAGTTGTGAGAGGCAGGAGCGACCTGTCCTGAACCCATGTTGCCCTGGATTGTGCAGTTTTGGGGAATTCAAGTGGTTTGCAATCGTACTTCTTAGCACTCTTTCAAAGATTTTTATGATGTGGGACGTCAGAGCTATTGATATATAGTTCTTAGCTAATGCTTTGCGGCCACCTTTATGGAGTGGGGCTATATGGGTTGTTTTTACTGACTGTGGAATTTCATCCATGTCTAAGATGCTTCTCCATAGTATACTTAGGGCCCGTGAGAGGGGTTTATTGCAGTACTTAATGAACACAGAGTTCCACGAGTCTGGGCCCGGGGCTGAGTGCATGGGCATGTTGTCAATGGCTTTCTCAAAGTCTATTGGAGTTACGATAATTTCGGGAATCTGGCATACAATAATGGAGTTTTGAGGCTCATTAAAAATTCATTTGGATTGTTGATCTTTAGACTGATTAATGGCTCACTAAACAGTCGTACTGGGATTTCACTATCTCACTCGTTTTTTTTTTTTTTTGTTGTTATCTATGTAAGTCCCATCCTGTCTGAGTAAGGGCCCAATACTAGATGTGGTATTTGCCTTGTTTTTGGCATATGAAAAGAAATATTTCGAATTTCTTTCGGTTTCATTAATCGCTTTTAGCTCTTTCTGTCTCTCCTGGATCCTGTAAGAGTCCTTTAACTTAAGTTCGATACTTTCCACTTCTCTGGTCAGCGCTTCCTTCCGTGTATCAGATAATCTAGCGTTCTTGAGGAGCTCAGTGATTCTTCGTAGTCTTCTGTAAAGGGAGCGTCTGTCTCCAGTTTACTTCTTCTTTCTTAGGGGAATATACCTAGAACATGCTTCAGCTGCCAGGAAGTTGGTCCTTTCAAGGCACTGGTTTGGATCTATGTCATTTAAGATATCTTCCCAACATATTTCGTTTAAGACATGGTTTACCTGGTCCCAGTTGATGTTGTTGAAGTTGTATTTTGTGAAGACACCTTCAATGCTACGTGCATTTTGCTGGTCAGGATCCCTGTGCATGTGAATCTCAACTTCGATTAGATTGTGATTGGAATTAGTTGTTTTTTTTTATATTATGTCTCCAATGTGTAAATGTTGAATTCTTGTGTAAATGTTGAACCTTTGTGTAAATATTGAACTTTTGTGTTAATGCTGAACCCTTGTGTAAGTGTGAAATTGCATAAATACCTGGAGTCTCTTCCGGGGGTCAGTGCCCCTGCGGCCTGGTCCCAGACAAGGCCTCCTGGTTGCTAGTCTGATACATCAGACTGTTAGTGCACGCTGTCCACAGTCTAACGTATACACAACCCGGCTGATCAGGAACTGTGGAGGAATTTGTTAAGACTGTAGAAGAGACATATTAGAAAAGTGTGTGTGTGTGTGTGTGTGTGTGTGTGTGTGTGTGTGTGTGTGTGTGTGTGTGTGTGTGTGTGTGTGTGTGTGTGTGTGTGTACGTGTGTACGTGTGTAACTAAAGAGTTTGCTGTTCCAGCCAGGCTGAGGTTTATACATTGATCTCCGTGCCTCCAGCAGTAACAACTTAGTTGGTCCAGCCCCTCATCTACCGGTAGGCTTTGTCGTGGTCTCTAGGTCTTGGCTGTTGTTTTACTGCCACTTTTGTGGAGTTGGGATTATATTTGTTATTGTTAGTGACTGTGGGATGACCCTCGCGTCTAGGCTGCCTCTCTGTACAATATTTAAGGTACGTGATTGAGGTGTCTCACTGTTCTTGATAAACACGGAGTTCCATGAGTCTGGGACAGAGTGCATGGGGATGCTGTCACTGGCTTTTTCGAAGCGGAGTTGAGGTTTTATCAAGAGGCTCTGGAGTGTCATCCATGAAGATCTTGTTCTAATTGTTAATCATTAGTCTCAATATAACTGTGTGTTCACCGAACACAATTATATTGAGACTTCAATGTTTCACTCATTTCTCTGTCAACAGTATAGGTTCCACCTACTTTGAACCAGTCCCTGGACCATAGAGTGATACTGAATGTGGTTTTTAGGTTTGTTGCAGTTCTTGATGAACACAGAGTTGCAGGAGTCTGGGGCAGAATTAATGGGTGTGTTTTTAATAACCACTGATACCATCAACAATTAACGTATAGGTATATACCAGTCTGGAAGCACAGCGTAACGTAGAGAAAAGATAACTTTGTAGTTGCTGACCTACAAGTAGACCTGACTGCTGGAGTGTGAGCAGTAGTGCCTGACACAGCACCAGTAGTAACAGCAGTACCAGCACCAGCAGCACCAGCAGTACCAGCACCAGCAGTAACAGCAGTAACAGCAGTACCAGCACCAGCAGTAACAGCAGTACCAGCACCAGCAGTAACAACAGTACCAGTACCAGCAGTACCAGTACAAGCAGTAACAGCAGTACCAGCACCAGCAGTACCAGCAGTACCAGCACCAGCAGTAACAGCACCAGCAGTAACAGCACCAGCAGTAACAGCAGTATCAGCACCAGCAGTAACAACAGTACCAGTACCAGCAGTACCAGTACAAGCAGTAACAGCAGCACCAGCAGTACCAGCACCAGCAGTACCAGCACCAGCAGTACCAGCACCAGCAGTACCAGCACCAGCAGTACCAGCACCAGCAGTACCAGCACCAGCAGTACCAGCACCAGCAGTACCAGCACCAGCAGTAACAACAGTACCAGTACCAGCAGTAACAGCAGTACCAGTACAAGGAGTAACAGCAGTAACAGCACCAGCAGTACCAGCACTAGCAGTAACAGCACCAGCAGTAACAACAGTACCAGTACCAGCAGTAACAGCAGTACCAGTACAAGGAGTAACAGCAGTACCAGCACCAGCAGTACCAGCACCAGAAGTACTAGCACCAGAAGTACTAGCAGCAGCAGTAACAGCAGCAGTGTTGCCAGAACACTTCCTTCTAAACAGTAGTAGCCATGTTCTCCTGGCATTTAAACTATAATGAACAAGACATTGTTCACATCTTTGTTCACTGGTGTTCCTACTACGTAAGTCAGCAGTGTTCTTCAGCAGGTCGCTGGTTACCAGTGTGTTCCTCACATGAGACGGTGGGAGAACCAGTAAGTGATTGTGTACACACACACACACACACACACACACACACACACACACACACAACAATAACAATACATACTCGCCTGACCTGATTCTCACCATACCTCCCACCACAATTTCCCACCACAATTCCCCACCACAATTCCCCACCACAATTCCCCACCACAATTCTCCACCTGACCTGCCCCAACTCCACCCACCTGCCTCCCTACCTGGCACCTACGCCCACACGCCTCTAACTTTCACTGCCCTCCTTCCAGCATGTCCATTCTCCTCTACACTAGTCTCCATACCATGTGGAGAAGTGTTATAACCTCTATTCCCACACTAATCTTTCCCACACTGACCTTTCCCACATTGACCTTTCCCACACTAACCTTTCCCACATTGACCTTTCCCACACTAACCTCTCCCACATTGACCTCTCCCACATTGACCTCTCCCACATTGACCTCTCCCACACTCACCTCTCTCTCCCACACTTTCGCTCTGTGTAGAGCTTCGTCAAGCCATGCTTCACTCTGTGTAGAGCTTCGTCAAGCCATGCTTCACTCTGTTTAGAGCTTCGTCAAGCCATGCTTCACTCTGTTTAGAGCTTCGTCAAGCCATGCTTCACTCTGTTTAGAGCTTCGTCAAGCCATGCTTCACTCTGTTTAGAGCTTCGTCAAGCCATGCTTCACTCTGTTTAGAGCTTCGTCATGCCATGCTTCACTCTGTGTAGAGGCAGTGGGTGGCGTACGCAAAATCGTGTCCGTCAAATGACGTGTTGCTTAGTTGCTGTGATCGGGTCTGACGGCAGCAAGATGTTCGAAATGTCTTCAGGTCACGCGAGGTGAAACGTCTCTTCCTCCCCCCCCCCCATCCCTCAGTGTTGGAATACATGTCAAGGGGAAACTTGTCATTTTCCCGAAGAATTAAGTCGTGTTTTTCCTGAAATTGGCTTGTTTATTCTCGCCTGTCGTTAGTCAGGTCACGTGATGGTCGTAATTGGGTCGTTAGGGCTAGCTACCCTTGTTATGGGTAATGAGATGTGTTAATGATGAGGGATTAGTGTATTGCGTCATTAGTGTTCTCTCTCTTGTGTTGATGTGTTCCTGTGTTGCAGTTTCTCTCTCTCTCTCTCTTTTACACAGAGTTTGACAAGGTTAGGTTAAGGATCCCTAGCTTTATTGACAAGCTATTTACAAGTTATTTAACTTTGACAAGCTAAGAGCTGTTACCTACATCAGCTCATTTGAAAACATTTTACTGTTATGAAACATACAAGTAGGGAACAGGATGAAGTTGGAGCCATCTGTGGACCAGCATTTTCATTTGATCAATTATATCTCGTTGACATCATAATGCTGTACGAATGTGTTCCAGACTCGAGTCATCCTGGGGATAAATGATCTCAGATGAAGTGATGTTCTGGAGAAGGTTACAGCCAGAGTGAAGTTGCTGCTTTCTGCCCGTCTTGTGGTATAGAGGCTTGCTTCTCGAAGTGGATCCAAGTGTGGTACTTTGTCAATGTTGGCCTTGTACATAACAGTAAGGCCACCCACATCCCTCCTGTGTTGAAGGCTCTGCTGAAATGACAGATCTATCCAGGTTGGGTCCAGGCGAGAGATGAGACGTCTTGCTCTGTTTTCTACTCTGTCAAGCAGTCGCAGATGAGAAGGGCAGGCAAACCAAGAAAGTGGAGTATACTCAAGGTGTGAGCGTACTTGTGCCTCATACAGAATCTTGCAACCCCTACTGTCAAGCAGATGCAAGATACGGCGAAGTGCTATAAGCTTCCTGGCTGCCTTGTTTGCAAGATTTACAACGTGGCTCTTCATGGTCAGTTTGGAGTCAAATTTCACCCCAAGAATATCAACTTCTTCCCCAGGTACCAACACCCTCCCATTCATACTAGTGCACAGACATTACCATCATGGTGTCTAGAGACCATCATCATTTGCATTTTCTCAGGTGCAAATGTTACTTGCCATCTGTTTCCCCAGGCTGATATAGCTCTTAGCTGGTGATTGATGTAGCTTAGAGCAGCTGGCATTTCTTCTCTTGGATAAGTGAATGTCAGAGTACAGTCATCTGCATATGCATGGGATTCTGGGACGAGATGGAGAAGGTCATTGAAGTAGACATTCCATAACAATGGTCCCAGCACGCTTCCTTGTGGAACACTTGCCCCAGTAGGATGTATTGCTGATTCCGTTCCATTGAGAACTACCCTTAGAGATCTACCATGAAGGTAATCACTGAGGAGACATAGTGAAGAGCCTGTCATTCCCAGTGCTTGCAGTTTTGCCAAGAGGCCCTGGTGCCACACTCGGTCGAAAGCACCAGCAATGTCCAGTGCTACCACACAGCTGACGCTCTCTCTCCTATGCCCACTCCATTCCTTTCTCTCTCACTCAGTCTTTAAGAGCATAACATAAGAACATAAGGAACACTGCAGCAGGCCTACTGGCCCATGCGAGGCAGGTCCAAGTCTCCTAAAGGCTTAAGCCAATGCCCCAACCTAGTCAGGGCAGGTCACATTCACTTAAGGAAGGAGCACGGCAACTGACCTAGTAGCACAAGCTAATCAGGTCCAACTCACACCCACCCACACCCACTCATGTATTTATCTAACCTATTTTTAAAACTACACAACGTTTTAGCCTCAGTAACTGTACTTGGGAGTTTGTTCCACTCATCCACAACTCTATTACCAAACCAGTGCTTTCCTATATCCTTCCTGAATCTGAATTTTTTCAACTTAAAACCATTGCTACGAGTCCTGTCTAGGCTAGATATTTTCAGCACGTTATTTACATCCCCTTTATTTATTCCTGTCTTCCATTTATACACCTCAATCATATCCCCCCTAATTCTACGCCTTTCTAGAGAGTGCAGATTCAGGGACCTCAGTCTATCCTCATAGTGAAGATTTCTGATACATGGGATCAACTTTGTCATCCTCCTTTGTATGTTTTCCAGAGCATTTATATCTATTCTATAATACGGTGACCAAAACTGTGCAGCATAATCTGAATGAGGTCTAACCAAGGATGTATAGAGTTTAAGAACAACCTGAGGACTCCTATTATTTATGCTTCTTGATATGAAGCCAAGGATTCTGTTAGCTTTATTGTGAACACTTATGCACTGTTGTCTTGGTTTCAGATTACTGCTAACCAGGACTCCTAAATCTTTTTCGCAATCCGTAATATTAAGATCTACATTATTTAGTTTATATGTGGCATGGTTATTTTCCTGTCCAACATTTAGAACTTTGCATTTGTCTATATTAAACTGCATCTGCCACTTCTCCAACCACTGCATCAGTCTATTCAAATCTTCCTGGAGTGCTCTAATGTCCTCTTCAGAATGAATTCGACGGCCTATTTTGGTGTCATCGGCAAACTTGCTTATGTCGCTCTTTATGCCCTCATCAATGTCGTTTATGTAGATTGTGAACAACAGGGGGCCCAACACTGACCCCTGTGGAACACCGCTCGTGACGCTTCCCCACTCTGATTTCTCCCCATTTATGCAAACACTCTGCTGCCTGTTTGTCAACCATGCCTCTATCCAGGAAAAAATTTCTCCTCCTATTCCATGTGCCTTAATTTTCCTCAATAGACTCTGATGTGGGACCCTGTCAAAAGCCTTACTGAAGTCCATATACACAATATCATATTCATTACCATGATCTACCTCCTCAAATACCTTAGTGAAAAAAGTTAATAAATTCGTAAGGCAGGAACGCCCTTTTGTAAAACCATGCTGAGATTCGTTGATTAATTTATGCTTCTCAAGGTGGCTACGAACTGCCTCGGCAATTATTGATTCCATAAATTTTCCCCCTATGGAGGTTAGGCTTACTGGTCTATAGTTCGAAGCTAAGGACCTGTCACCTGCTTTAAAAATAGGTATCACATTTGCCATTTTCCACTTATCTGGCACCATGCCAGTTTGTAGTGATATGTTGAAAAGATTAGCCAAAGGTGTGCTAAGCTCCTCTTTACATTCCTTTAGAACCCTTGCATACAGTTCATCAGGGCCTGGGGATTTGTTAGGTTTTAATTTATCTATTTGCCTAAGGACCATGTCACTTGTGACCCTAATAGTGCACAGTTTATTATCGTCCTGTTCTACATAATTTATCATTACTGGAATATCGCTGGTATCCTCCTGTGTAAAAACTGAGAGGAAGTATGTGTTAAAACTTCTACACATTTCCTTATCACTGTCAGTGAGCTGACCCGAGGAACTTTTGAGTGGGCCTATCTTGTCCCTGATCTTACTTCTGTATACCTGAAAGAATCCTTTTGGGTTAGTCTTCGATTCTCTTGTAACTTTAACCTCATAATCTCTTTTTGCTTTTCTTATTCCCTTTTTTATTTCTCTCTTTAACTGAATATATTGATTTCTTAATTGCACATCTCCTCCTTTGATTCATCTATATATGCCTCTCTTTTGACCAGTGAGATGTTTTAATATATTGTTCATCCATTTAGGATCATTTTTGCTTGATCTGATTTACCCTCCGTTCCCACTCCACTCCTCATACTTTCCAATCTTCCAGTACTTCGTCTCTGTCCACTCCCTCCTTCCATCTTTTTCACGTCTCCTCCTTCCTTTGTTCCATGTTTACTTGTCCTCTTCCATTCCTTGTTATAGCTCCCTCTTTCATCACTCTCTCTTCTTCCAAATTTTCTTTTCTCTGCAGACTCTTACTGCTTCATTCTCACTCTTCAAGAAGTGTGACTCTCACACACTCTCTCCCTCTCTCTCTCTCTCTCTCTCTCTCTCTCTCTCTCTCTCTCTCTCTTTCCTCTCTCCCTCTCTCTCTTTCCCCTCTCTCTCTCTCTCTTTCCCCTCTCCCTCTCTCTCTCTCTCTCCTTGTCATAGTTCTTTCTTTTCCCTCTTGTTATGCCTCCTAATAACTTAGAGAGAGAGAGAGAGGTATTTTCCCCCTAGCTTCAGACAGCTGAGGCGACGTCACCACCGGTAAGGGGGTCGGGGGCGGTAGTGACGCACTTATGTCGTCACGGCGGCCATTACTGTCACTGAGTCAGCTGTGACGTCACCACTGATTCACCAGACGCCGAAACACAGCAGTCTGCGCACACGAGCGCCAGCGCGCGCGCACGCACGCGCACGCACACACACACACACACACACACACACACACACACACACACACACACACACACACACACACACACACACACACACACACACACACACACACACACACACGAGCTAAGACTCGACCCCTGCAACCACAAATAGGTGAATAGGTGAGTACACACAGACACACACACACAGACACACACACACACACACACACACACACACACACACACACACACACACACACACACACACACACACACACACACACACAGGAGCTAAGACTCGACCCCTGCAACCACAAATAGGTGAATAGGTGAGTACACACAGACACACACACACACACACACACACACACACACACACACACACACACACACACAGGAGCTAAGACTCGACCCCTGCAACCACAAATAGGTGAATAGGTGAGTACACACAGACACACACACACACAGACACACACACACACACAGACACACAAACACACACACAGACACACACACACACAGACACACACACACACACACACACACACACACACACACACACACACACACACACACACACACACACACACACACACACACACACACACACACACAGACACTCACTCACAAAGTTTTAAAATTCACTTAACATCCCCCACTCAAAAATAAATGTAACAATTGGTGATAGAATTTATTTAGAAGTGTCACGTTAGGAAAGTGGAAGAAATTATTGTCAGAGACACGTGAGTAACTTTGTTTACGTACACATGAAGACAGAGTCCGACAGTGACTTATTTCCCTTGTGGTCCTTATATTTCCCTTGTGCTCCTTATATTTCCCTTGTGGTCCTTATATTTCCCTTGTGGTCCTTATATTTCCCTTGTGGTCCTTATATTTCCCTTGTGCTCCTTATATTTCCCTTGTGGTCCTTATATTTCCCTTGTGGTCCTTATATTTCCCTTGTGGTCCTTATATTTCCCTTGTCCTTATATTTCCCTTGTGGTCCTTATATTTCTCTTGTGGTCCTTATATTTCCCTTGTGGTCCTTATATTTCCCTTGTGGTCCTTATATTTCTCTTGTGGTAGTTATATTTCCCTTGTGGTCCTTATATTTCTCTTGTGGTCCTTATATTTCCCTTGTGGTCCTTATATTTCCCTTGTGGTCCTTATATTTCCCTTGTGGTCCTTATATTTCCCTTGTGGTCCTTATATTTCCCTTGTCCTTATATTTCCCTTGTGGTCCTTATATTTCTCTTGTGGTCCTTATATTTCCCTTGTGGTCCTTATATTTCCCTTGTGGTCCTTATATTTCTCTTGTGGTCCTTATATTTCCCTTGTGGTCCTTATATTTCTCTTGTGGTCCTTATATTTCCCTTGTGGTCCTTATATTTCCCTTGTGGTCCTTATATTTCCCTTGTGGTCCTTATATTTCCCTTGTGGTCCTTATATTTCCCTTGTGGTCCTTATATTTCCCTTGTGCTCCTTATATTTCCCTTGTGGTCCTTATATTTCCCTTGTGGTCCTTATATTTCCCTTGTGGTCCTTATATTTCCCTTGTGCTCCTTATATTTCCCTTGTGGTCCTTATATTTCCCTTGTGGTCCTTATATTTCCCTTGTGGTCCTTATATTTCCCTTGTCCTTATATTTCCCTTGTGGTCCTTATATTTCTCTTGTGGTCCTTATATTTCCCTTGTGGTCCTTATATTTCCCTTGTGGTCCTTATATTTCTCTTGTGGTAGTTATATTTCCCTTGTGGTCCTTATATTTCTCTTGTGGTCCTTATATTTCCCTTGTGGTCCTTATATTTCCCTTGTGGTCCTTATATTTCCCTTGTGGTCCTTATATTTCCCTTGTGGTCCTTATATTTCCCTTGTCCTTATATTTCCCTTGTGGTCCTTATATTTCTCTTGTGGTCCTTATATTTCCCTTGTGGTCCTTATATTTCCCTTGTGGTCCTTATATTTCTCTTGTGGTCCTTATATTTCCCTTGTGGTCCTTATATTTCTCTTGTGGTCCTTATATTTCCCTTGTGGTCCTTATATTTCCCTTGTGGTCCTTATATTTCCCTTGTGGTCCTTATATTTCCCTTGTGGTCCTTATATTTCCCTTGTGGTCCTTATATTTCTCTTGTGGTCCTTATATTTCCCTTGTGGTCCTTATATTTCCCTTGTGGTCCTTATATTTCCCTTGTGGTCCTTATATTTCCCTTGTGGTCCTTATATTTCTCTTGTGGTCCTTATATTTCCCTTGTGGTCCTTATATTTCCCTTGTGGTCCTTATATTTCCCTTGTGGTCCTTATATTTCTCTTGTGGTCCTTATATTTCTCTTGTGGTCCTTATATTTCCCTTGTGGTCCTTATATTTCCCTTGTGGTCCTTATATTTCCCTTGTGGTCCTTATATTTCCCTTGTGGTCCTTATATTTCCCTTGTGGTCCTTATATTTCCATTGTGGTCCTTGTATTTCCATTGTGGTCCTTGTATTTCCACTCTGATCATTGTATTTCCATTGGGGTCCTTGTATTTCCATTGGGGATCCTTGTATTTCCATTGGGGGTCCTTGTATTTCCATTGTGTAGTTCCATTGTATTTCCATTGTGGTCCTTGTATTTCCACTCTGATCATTGTATTTCCATTGGGGGTCCTTGTATTTCCATTGGGGATCCTTGTATTTCCATTGGGGGTCCTTGTATTTCCATTGGGGGTCCTTGTATTTCCATTGGGGGTCCTTGTATTTCCATTGGGGTCCTTTACGTATATTGATTTTGATAAAAATTTTGATGGGTGTCTAAATTAGTTATCAAGTACCAGTGTTGGTGACAGACGACCATCTGAACGTTACATTGAAGAACTTGTTCACTATACTGGTGCTGGACGCTACAGTGAAGAACTTGTTCACTATACTGGTGCTGGACGCTACAGTGAAGAACTTGTTCACTATACTGGTGCTGGACGCTACAGTGAAGAACTTGTTCACTATACTGGTGCTGGACGCTACAGTGAAGAACTTGTTCACTATACTGGTGCTGGACGCTACAGTGAAGAACTTGTTCACTATACTGGTGCTGGACGCTACAGTGAAGAACTTGTTCACTATACTGGTGCTGGACGCTACAGTGAAGAACTTGTTCACTATACTGGTGCTGGACGCTACAGTGAAGAACTTGTTCACTATACTGGTGCTGGACGCTACAGTGAAGAACTTGTTCACTATACTGGTGCTGGACGCTACAGTGAAGAACTTGTTCACTATACTGGTGCTGGACGCTACAGTGAAGAACTTGTTCACTATACTGGTGCTGGACGCTACAGTGAAGAACTTGTTCACTATACTGGTGCTGGACGCTACAGTGAAGAACTTGTTCACTATACTGGTGCTGGACGCTACAGTGAAGAACTTGTTCACTATACTGGTGCTGGACGCTACAGTGAAGAACTTGTTCACTATACTGGTGCTGGACGCTACAGTGAAGAACTTGTTCACTATACTGGTGCTGGACGCTACAGTGAAGAACTTGTTCACTATACTGGTGCTGGACGCTACAGTGAAGAACTTGTTCACTATACTGGTGCTGGACGCTACAGTGAAGAACTTGTTCACTATACTGGTGCTGGACGCTACAGTGAAGAACTTGTTCACTATACTGGTGCTGGACGCTACAGTGAAGAACTTGTTCACTATACTGGTGCTGGACGCTACAGTGAAGAACTTGTTCACTATACTGGTGCTGGACGCTACAGTGAAGAACTTGTTCACTATACTGGTGCTGGACGCTACAGTGAAGAACTTGTTCACTATACTGGTGCTGGACGCTACAGTGAAGAACTTGTTCACTATACTGGTGCTGGACGCTACAGTGAAGAACTTGTTCACTATACTGGTGCTGGACGCTGCAGTGAAGAACTTGTTCACTATACTGGTGCTGGACGCTACAGTGAAGAACTTGTTCACTATACTGGTGCTGGACGCTACAGTGAAGAACTTGTTCACTATACTGGTGCTGGACGCTACAGTGAAGAACTTGTTCACTATACTGGTGCTGGACGCTACAGTGAAGAACTTGTTCACTATACTGGTGCTGGACGCTACAGTGAAGAACTTGTTCACTATACTGGTGCTGGACGCTACAGTGAAGAACTTGTTCACTATACTGGTGCTGGACGCTACAGTGAAGAACTTGTTCACTATACTGGTGCTGGACGCTACAGTGAAGAACTTGTTCACTATACTGGTGCTGGACGCTACAGTGAAGAACTTGTTCACTATACTGGTGCTGGACGCTACAGTGAAGAACTTGTTCACTATACTGGTGCTGGACGCTACAGTGAAGAACTTGTTCACTACACTGGTGCTGGACGCTGCAGTGAAGAACTTGTTCACTATACTGGTGCTGGACGCTGCAGTGAAGAACTTGTTCACTATACTGGTGCTGGACGCTACAGTGAAGAACTTGTTCACTATACTGGTGCTGGACGCTGCAGTGAAGAACTTGTTCACTATACTGGTGCTGGACGCTACAGTGAAGAACTTGTTCACTATACTGGTGCTGGACGCTACAGTGAAGAACTTGTTCACTATACTGGTGCTGGACGCTACAGTGAAGAACTTGTTCACTATACTGGTGCTGGACGCTACAGTGAAGAACTTGTTCACTATACTGGTGCTGGACGCTACAGTGAAGAACTTGTTCACTATACTGGTGCTGGACGCTACAGTGAAGAACTTGTTCACTATACTGGTGCTGGACGCTACAGTGAAGAACTTGTTCACTTTACTGGTGCTGGACGCTACAGTGAAGAACTTGTTCACTATACTGGTGCTGGACGCTACAGTGAAGAACTTGTTCACTATACTGGTGCTGGACGCTACAGTGAAGAACTTGTTCACTATACTGGTGCTGGACGCTACAGTGAAGAACTTGTTCACTATACTGGTGCTGGACGCTACAGTGAAGAACTTGTTCACTATACTGGTGCTGGACGCTACAGTGAAGAACTTGTTCACTATACTGGTGCTGGACGCTACAGTGAAGAACTTGTTCACTATACTGGTGCTGGACGCTACAGTGAAGAACTTGTTCACTATACTGGTGCTGGACGCTACAGTGAAGAACTTGTTCACTATACTGGTGCTGGACGCTACAGTGAAGAACTTGTTCACTATACTGGTGCTGGACGCTACAGTGAAGAACTTGTTCACTATACTGGTGCTGGACGCTACAGTGAAGAACTTGTTCACTATACTGGTGCTGGACGCTACAGTGAAGAACTTGTTCACTATACTGGTGCTGGACGCTACAGTGAAGAACTTGTTCACTATACTGGTGCTGGACGCTACAGTGAAGAACTTGTTCACTATACTGGTGCTGGACGCTACAGTGAAGAACTTGTTCACTATACTGGTGCTGGACGCTACAGTGAAGAACTTGTTCACTATACTGGTGCTGGACGCTACAGTGAAGAACTTGTTCACTATACTGGTGCTGGACGCTACAGTGAAGAACTTGTTCACTATACTGGTGCTGGACGCTACAGTGAAGAACTTGTTCACTATACTGGTGCTGGACGCTACAGTGAAGAACTTGTTCACTATACTGGTGCTGGACGCTACAGTGAAGAACTTGTTCACTATACTGGTGCTGGACGCTACAGTGAAGAACTTGTTCACTATACTGGTGCTGGACGCTACAGTGAAGAACTTGTTCACTATACTGGTGCTGGACGCTACAGTGAAGAACTTGTTCACTATACTGGTGCTGGACGCTACAGTGAAGAACTTGTTCACTATACTGGTGCTGGACGCTACAGTGAAGAACTTGTTCACTATACTGGTGCTGGACGCTACAGTGAAGAACTTGTTCACTATACTGGTGCTGGACGCTACAGTGAAGAACTTGTTCACTATACTGGTGCTGGACGCTACAGTGAAGAACTTGTTCACTATACTGGTGCTGGACGCTACAGTGAAGAACTTGTTCACTATACTGGTGCTGGACGCTACAGTGAAGAACTTGTTCACTATACTGGTGCTGGACGCTACAGTGAAGAACTTGTTCACTATACTGGTGCTGGACGCTACAGTGAAGAACTTGTTCACTATACTGGTGCTGGACGCTACAGTGAAGAACTTGTTCACTATACTGGTGCTGGACTGTGCAGCAACATTGACAGATATGGAGGGGAATTAAGATGATATATATATTGTTTATATGACCGCTCTCAACTCTCAACCACAGCTAGGATAATAGCAGGGGTCAGGAGGTAGTGTTCAACCTCATCTAGGATAATAGCACGGGAGGCAATGTTCAACCACAGCTAGAATAATAGCATGGTACAGGAGGTAATGTTCAACCACTGTTAGAATAATAACAGGGGTCAGGAGGTAGCATCAGTACTAGTAATGATAGTACCAAGAACAGTAGTAGCAACAGTACTAGTAGCGGTAGTAGTACCAAGAACAGTAGTAGCAACAGTACTAGTAGTGGTAGTAGTACCAAGAACAGTAGTAGCATCAGTACTAGTAGTGGTAGTAGTACCAAGAACAGTAGTAGCATCAGTACTAGTAGTGGTAGTAGTACCAAGAACAGTAGTAGCAACAGTACTAGTAGTGGTAGTAGTACCAAGAACAGTAGTAGCAACAGTACTAGTAGTGGTAGTAGTACCAAGAACAGTAGTAGCATCAGTACTAGTAGTGGTAGTAGTGCCAAGAACAGTAGTAGCATCAGTACTAGTAGTGGTAGTAGTACCAAGAACAGTAGTAGCATCAGTACTAGTAGTGGTAGTAGTACCAAGAACAGTAGTAGCAACAGTACTAGTAGTGGTAGTAGTACCAAGAACAGTAGTAGCAACAGTACTAGTAGTGGTAGTAGTACCAAGAACAGTAGTAGCATCAGTACTAGTAGTGGTAGTAGTGCCAAGAACAGTAGTAGCATCAGTACTAGTAGTGGTAGTAGTACCAAGAACAGTAGTAGCATCAGTACTAGTAGTGGTAGTAGTACCAAGAACAGTAGTAGCATCAGTACTAGTAGTGGTAGTAGTACCAAGAACAGTAGTAGCATCAGTACTAGTAGTGGTAGTAGTACCAAGAACAGTAGTAGCAACAGTACTAGTAGTGGTAGTAGTACCAAGAACAGTAGTAGCATCAGTACTAGTAGTGGTAGTAGTACCAAGAACAGTAGTAGCAACAGTACTAGTAGTGGTAGTAGTACCAAGAACAGTAGTAGCAACAGTACTAGTAGTGGTAGTAGTACCAAGAACAGTAGTAGCATCAGTACTAGTAGTGGTAGTAGTACCAAGAACAGTAGTAGCATCAGTACTAGTAGTGGTAGTAGTACCAAGAACAGTAGTAGCATCAGTACTAGTAGTGGTAGTAGTACCAAGAACAGTAGTAGCATCAGTACTAGTAGTGGTAGTAGTACCAAGAACAGTAGTAGCAACAGTACTAGTAGTGGTAGTAGTACCAAGAACAGTAGTAGCATCAGTACTAGTAGTGGTAGTAGTGCCAAGAACAGTAGTAGCATCAGTACTAGTAGTGGTAGTAGTACCAAGAACAGTAGTAGCAACAGTACTAGTAGTGGTAGTAGTACCAAGAACAGTAGTAGCATCAGTACTAGTAGTGGTAGTAGTACCAAGAACAGTAGTAGCATCAGTACTAGTAGTGGTAGTAGTACCAAGAACAGTAGTAGCATCAGTACTAGTAGTGGTAGTAGTACCAAGAACAGTAGTAGCATCAGTACTAGTAGTGGTAGTAGTACCAAGAACAGTAGTAGCAACAGTACGAGTAGTGGTAGTAGTACCAAGAACAGTAGTAGCATCAGTACTAGTAGTGGTAGTAGTGCCAAGAACAGTAGTAGCATCAGTACTAGTAGTGGTAGTAGTACCAAGAACAGTAGTAGCATCAGTACTAGTAGTGGTAGTAGTACCAAGAACAGTAGTAGCATCAGTACTAGTAGTGGTAGTAGTACCAAGAACAGTAGTAGCAACAGTACTAGTAGTGGTAGTAGTACCAAGAACAGTAGTAGCATCAGTACTAGTAGTGGTAGTAGTACCAAGAACAGTAGTAGCAACAGTACTAGTAGTGGTAGTAGTACCAAGAACAGTAGTAGCAACAGTAC
>NC_091364.1:1547541-1567541 GCF_038502225.1 Cherax quadricarinatus | reverse complement strand
TGCCAGCTCAGCCTGACACTACTGAAGTCTGCCAGCTCAGCCTGACACTACTGAAGTCTGCCAGCTCAGTCTGACACTACTGAAGTCTGCCAGCTCAGTCTGACACTACTGAAGTCTGCCAGCTCAGTCTGACACTACTGAAGTCTGCCAGCTCAGTCTGACACTACTGAAGTCTGCCAGCTCAGTCTGACACTACTGAAGTCTGCCAGCTCAGTCTGACACTACTGAAGTCTGCCAGCTCAGTCTGACACTACTGAAGTCTGCCAGCTCAGTCTGACACTACTGAAGTCTGCCAGCTCAGTCTGACACTACTGAAGTCTGCCAGCTCAGCCTGACACTACTGAAGTCTGCCAGCTCAGTCTGACACTACTGAAGTCTGCCAGCTCAGCCTGACACTACTGAAGTCTGCCAGCTCAGCCTGACACTACTGAAGTCTGCCAGCTCAGTCTGACACTACTGAAGTCTGCCAGCTCAGTCTGACACTACTGAAGTCTGCCAGCTCAGGCAGATACATTTAAGCACTATCTGACTCATCCTGTGTGATGGTGTGACAAGGGAAACATCTATGTATCCAGTTTTGATTAAAAAAAAAGTTGCACATCCGTCCCTCACCTCTGGTGTGTGTGACGTGTGTCAAGTGACGTCAGGGAGTCATCTTGTCTGAGCTGACCCTTGGCTTTCCCTCCCCCTTCCCTACTTCGTCCTGCCTCCTCCCTCACATTCGACAGGTGCGATCATGGTGCAACAACGCACCAAAATGAGTGTAAAATGAACAATTGGATAGAATTATGTTCTCTAGAACATAAAGGAGGAGCTGGCCTGCTGCTGTCCATGCTAGACTGGTTCAAGTCACCTACTGGCCTAAGCTAGTCAGGTCTAAGTCACATCCACATAAGAAAGAAGGAGCAATGCACTACAGGTTAAAAATGGAAGGCCTCGGTCAGCTGACCAAAAGCTCCGGCTGTGGGTCGTCATATAACTAAGACCCGCGTCAGGAAACACTTGTCCTGTGTCCTGACAAACTTTACCTAATGCATCAGACCCACCGGGTCAAGCCAGTGGACACGGTACTCGCTTCCATCTTTTTCTTCCTCCTTATATCAGTCATAGAGACATAAGTCATAGTACTGTATTATCCTTGCAGATGAGACTAGATTATTCACGAGTTTCGTCCATTGAAAACACTGTAAATCTCCAAGTGGATGTAAACCAAATCTTCCAGTGGGGCCCCGGTGGCCTGGTGGCTAAAGCTCCCGCTTCACACACGGAGGACCCGGGTTCGATTCCCGGCGGGGTAGAAACATTTCGACGCGTTTCCTTACACCTGTTGTCCTGTTCACCAAGCAGTTCACCAAGCAGTTCACCTGGGTGTTAGTCGACGCACTGACTTTCTTGGGTTATCCTGGGTGGCTAACCCTCCGGGGTTAAAAATCCGAACGAAGTCTTATCTTCATTGAGGACAGATTTAATTTTCTCAGTTACGGAGAGACTGAGGAAATAAAAAAAAGCCAAGAATCTGAGCATAAAGCTGACCAATGTGAAGAAGGTAAGTGTGATAATATCCAAGGTTCTCACCTTCAAGGACCACAACAGTGTCGTCATGATCACAGGAAGGAAAGTGAAGGATGGTTAGTAAGAACCTGACCTGACTAGGTTGGGGCATTGGCTTAAGCCGGTAGGAGACTTGGACCTGCTTCGCACGGGCCAGTAGGCCTGCTGCAGTGTTGCTTCTTTATGTTCTGATGTTCTAACCTTCAAAACAAGGGTTGCCAAGCCAGTGATGATCCTCTTAAGTCACTTGTTCTCTCTTGGCTGCAATACTGTTTTGATAATGTTGGTAGAATTACCCACAATATTTAAAGTAAAAGGACACAAGTGCAGCTAATGTGACATTTTTATTGTGGCAACGTTTCGCTCTCCAGGAGCTTTGTAACGGCTTGATAAAGCTCCTGGAGAGCGAAACGTTGCCCCAATAAAAATGTCACATTAGTTGCACTTGTGTCCTTTTACCTGGAATACTGTTGTACACTGTCAGCTTCTTTACGGCGGCCAAATTGCAGAGTAAGAATGTGCAGAGAACCTTCAGTGTATAAGTGTGATAAATGAAACACTTGTGCAACATTTGGGAATCATTATTTTGGAAACGTTTCGCTACACAGTGGCTTCTTCAGTCCAATACAGAAAAAAGTGGAAGATGAGGAATTTGAGTTAATCAGTCCCTCAGCCTGGAGTTGAACACATCGATTCCAGGCAGAGGGACAGATTACCTCAAACTCCTCAGCTTCCACCATTCTCTGCATTGAACTGAAGAAATCACTGTGTGGCGAAACGTTTCCAGAATAAAGATTGCTAGACCATTTATTTTTTTTATTAATACATTGGCCGTCTCCCACCAAGGCAGGGTGGCCCAGAAAAGAACAAATTTCATCATTCACTCCATCACTGTCTTGCCAGAGGCGCGCTTACACTACAGCAGACATTGTGTTTCCCATCTCCAGGACTCGAGTCCGGCTGATCAGGAAGCCATTTATACACGTATGTAAGTTCACACATATATAAGTTCAGTCAAGTACCATAATTATGGGTAACGTTTGAAGTACCTTGACTTGTACTCCCTGGATCGCAGGCGAGAAAGACTAATTTACATTTGGAAAATTCTAGAGGGACCGGTCCCAAATCTGCACATTGAAATCACTCCCTACTACAGCAAGAAGCTCGGCAGACGGTACAGAATACCCCTAATGAAAAGCAGGGGCGCCATGTGTATACTAAGAGACTACACAATAAATGTGAGGGGCCCAAGACTGTTCATAAGGGATTACCAATGCAATTCTGGCTGTGGTTAATACGTTGGACTGCGTGCGACCAGAAGTAACAGTCTTGTTGATAACGCCTTGATCCACCAGGAGACTGGCCACAGGGGCGTTAACCCATCCCCCCGAAAATATCGTTCAGGTATCTCCACTCTTCTTCCTCACTTCCCACCTTCCATCTTTGCTGTTGTCTGATCACCTTTCTGAGGCTGTTTTCTTCTCTCGTGTCAACGTTTTTAAAATCTTTCTCACTCCATCCTTTTTAAATCACTTATTCTCTCTAGGCTGGAATATTGCTGTACATTATCATCCCCATTCAAGGCAGGTGAAATTGCAGATCTAGAGAATGTACAGAGAACCTTTACTGCACATATAAGTTCCATCAAACTCCTTAACTACTGGGAACGCTTGGAAGCACTTGACTTGTACTCACTGGAGCGCAGGCGAAAGAGGTACATCATAATCTACACCTGGAAAATTCTAGAGGGACTGGTCCCTAATCTGCACACAGAAATAACTTCCTACGAAAGTAGAAGACTTGGCAGGCGATGCAACATACTCCCAGTGAAAAGTAGTGGCGTCACTGGTAGTCTACGAGAAAACACAATAAGTGTCCGGGGTCCAAGACTATTCAACAGCCTCCCACCAGCCAATAGACCCCTGGTTGTCTTCAAGAGGAAGCTGGACAGATACCTAAAGTCAGTGCCGGACCACGTGCGGCCAGCAGTAATAGCCTCGTTGACCAGGCCCTGATCCACCGGGAGGCCTGGTCATGGACGCAGGGGGGGGTTAATCCCCGCAATACCCTCCAGGTAGACCCCCAGAGCTAGAGTCCTCCTCCACCTCATCTCTCATATTTTTCTCCTGATTTTTTACCTCCCTCACTTCCCTCATCCATACTCACCTCCTCTCTTTTTATTCCTTCACTTTCCTTCTGTGTCACTTCATCCCTGCCCGTCTCTTCACCTCCTTCACCTCTCCTCCCTCACCTCCGCCGCTTGTGTCTCAAGAAGTCCTTCAGTTATCCTAGGATCCCCAGACTTAACACATCTAGCTGGGTTCTTGAAGAGTAGGTCTGCTGGTGTCTCAGCCTGGCTTGTCTGCTGGTACTGAGGCTTGTCTGCTGGTACTGAGGCTTGTCTGGTGGTACTGAGGCTTGTCTGGTGGTACTGAGGCTTGTCTGGTGGTACTGAGGCTTGTCTGGTGGTACTGAGGCTTGTCTGGTGGTACTGAGGCTTGTCTGGTGGTACTGAGGCTTGTCTGGTGGTACTGAGGCTTGTCTGGTGGTACTGAGGCTTGTCTGGTGGTACTGAGGCTTGTCTGGTGGTACTGAGGCTTGTCTGGTGGTACTGAGGCTTGTCTGGTGGTACTGAGGCTTGTCTGAGGGTACTGAGGCTTGTCTGGTGGTACTGAGGCTTGTCTGGTGGTACTGAGGCTTGTCTGAGGGTACTGAGGCTTGTCTGAGGGTACTGAGGCTTGTCTGGTGGTACTGAGGCTTGTCTGGTGGTACTGAGGCTTGTCTGGTGGTACTGAGGCTTGTCTGGTGGTACTGAGGTTTGTCTGGTGGTACTGAGGCTTGTCTGGTGGTACTGAGACTTGTCTGGTGGTACTGAGACTTGTCTGGTGGTACTGAGGCTTGTCTGGTGGTACTGAGACTTGTCTGGTGGTACTGAGACTTGTCTGAGGGTACTGAGGCTTGTCTGCTGGTACTGAGGCGTGTCTGGTGGTACTGAGGCTTGTCTGGTGGTACTGAGGCTTGTCTGGTGGTACTGAGGCTTGTCTGGTGGTACTGAGGCTTGTCTGCTGGTACTGAGGCTTGTCTGGTGGTACTGAGGCTTGTCTGCTGGTACTGAGCCTTGTCTGGTGGTACTGAGGCTTGTCTGGTGGTACTGAGGCTTGTCTGGTGGTACTGAGGCTTGTCTGGTGGTACTGAGGCTTGTCTGGTGGTACTGAGGCTTGTCTGCTGGTACTGAGGCTTGTCTGCTGGTACTGAGGCTTGTCTGCTGGTACTGAGGCTTGTCTGCTGGTACTGAGGCTTGTCTGCTGGTACTGAGGCTTGTCTGCTGGTACTGAGGCTTGTCTGCTGGTACTGAGGCTTGTCTGCTGGTACTGAGGCTTTTCTGCTGCTACTGAGGCTTTTCTGCTGCTACTGAGGCTTGTCTGCTGGTACTGAGGCTTGTCTGCTGGTACTGAGGCTTGTCTGCTGGTACTGAGGCTTGTCTGCTGGTACTGAGGCTTCTCTGCTGGTACTGAGACTTCTCTGCTGGTACTGAGGCTTCTCTGTTGGTACTGAGGCTTCTCTGCTGGTACCGAGGCTTGTCTGCTGGTACCGAGGCTTCTCTGCTGGTACCGAGGCTTCTCTGCTGGTACCGAGGCTTCTGCTGGTACCGAGGCTTCTCTGCTGGTACTGAGGCTTCTCTGCTGGTACTGAGGCTTCTCTGCTGCTACTGAGGCTTCTCTGCTGCTACTGAGGCTTCTCTGCTGCTATTGAGGCTTCTCTGCTGCTGCTGAGGCTTCTCTGCTAGTATTGAGGCTTCTCTGTTGGTACTGAGGCTTCTCTGTTGGTACTGAGGCTTCTCTGTTGGCACTGAGGCTTCTCTCTTGGTACTGAGGCTTCTCTGCTGGTACTGAGGCTTCTCTGCTTTTACTAAGGCTTCTCTGCTGGTACTGAGGCTTCTCTGCTGGTACTGAGGCTTCTCTGCTGGTACTGAGGCTTCTCTGCTGGTACTGAGGCTTCTCTGCTGGTACTGAGGCTTCACTGCCGGTACTGAGGCTTCTCTGCCGGTACTGAGGCTTCTCTGCTGGTACTGAGGCTTCTCTGCTGGTACTGAGGCTTCTCTGCTGGTACTGAGGCTTCTCTGCTGGTACTGAGGCTTCTCTGCTGGTACTGAGGCTTCTCTGCTGGTACTGAGGCTTCTCTGCTGGTACTGAGGGTTTTCTGCTGGTACTGAGGCTTCTCTGCTGGTACTGAGGCTTCTCTGCTGCTACTGAGGCTTCTCTGCTGCTACTGAGACTTCTTTGTTGGTACTGAGGCTTCTCTGCTGGTACTGAGGCTTCTCTGTTGGTACTGAGGCTTCTCTGTTGGTACTGAGGCTTCTCTGTTGGTACTGAGGCTTCTCTGCTGGTACTGAGGCTTCTCTGCTGGTACTGAGGGTTTTCTGCTGGTACTGAGGCTTCTCTGCTGGTACTGAGGCTTCTCTGCTGCTACTGAGGCTTCTCTGCTGCTACTGAGACTTCTTTGTTGGTACTGAGGCTTCTCTGCTGGTACTGAGGCTTCTCTGTTGGTACTGAGGCTTCTCTGTTGGTACTGAGGCTTCTCTGCTGGTACTGAGGCTTCTCTGCTGGTACTGAGGCTTCTCTGCTGGTATTGAGGCTTCTCTGCTGGTATTGAGGCTTATATGCTGGTACTGAGGCTTCTCTGCTGGTACTGAGGCTTCTCTGTTGGTCCTGAGGCTTCTCTGCTGGTACTGAGGCTTTTCTGCTGGAATTAAGGCTTCTCTGCTGGTACCGAGGCTTCTCTGCTGGTACTGAGGCTTCTCAGCTGCTACTGAGGCTTCTCTGCTGGTACTGAGGCTTCTCTGCTGGTAATGAGGCTTTTCTGCTGGTACTGAGGCTTCTCTGCTGATACCGAGGCTTCTCTGCTGATACCGAGGATTCTCTGCTGCTACTGAGGCTTCTCTGCTGCAACTGAGACTTCTTTGTTGGTACTGAGGCTTCTCTGCAGGTACTGAGGCTTCTCTGTTGGTACTGAGGCTTCTCTGCTGGTACTGAGGCTTCTCTGCTGGTACTGAGGCTTCTCTGTTGGTACTGAGGCTTCTGTTGGTACTGAGGCTTCTCTGCTGGTACTGAGGCTTCTCTGCTGGTACTGAGGCTTCTCTGCTGGTACTGAGGCTTCTCTGCTGGTACTGAGGCTTCTCTGCTGGTATTGAGACTTGTATGCTGGTACTGAAGCTTCTCTGTTGGTCCTGAGGCTTCTCTGCTGGTACTGAGGCTTTTCTGCTGGAATTGAGGCTTCTCTGCTGGTACCGAGGCTTCTCTGCTGGTACTGAGGCTTCTCTGCAGCTACTGAGGCTTCTCTGCAGCTACTGAGGCTTCTCTGCTGGTACTGAGGCTTCTCTGCTGGTACTGAGGCTTCTCTGTTGGTACTGAGGCTTCTCTGTTGGTACTGAGGTTTCTCTGCTGGTACTGAGGCTTCTCTGCTGGTACTGAGGCTTCTGTGATGCTACTGAGGCTTCTGTGCTGCTACTTAGGCTTCTGTGCTGCTGAGGCTTCTCTTGGTACCGAGGCTTCTCTGCTGGTACCGAGGCTTCTCTGCTGGTACCAAGGCTTCTCTGCTGGTACGGACACTTTTCTGCTGGTACCGAGGCTTCTCTGCTGTACTGAGGCTTCTCTGCTGGTACGGAGGCTTCTCTGCTGCTACTGAGGCTTCTCTGTTGGTACCGTGGCTTCTCTCTTGGTACCGAGGCTTCTCTGCTGGTACCGAGGCTTCTCTGCTAGTACCAAGGCTTCTCTGCTGGTACGGAGGCTTCTCTGCTTGTACCGAGGCTTCTCTGCTTGTACCGAGGCTTCTCTGCTTGTACCGAGGCTTCTCTGCTTGTACCGAGGCTTCTCTGCTGGTACCGAGGCTTCTCTGCTGGTACCGAGGCTTCTCTGCTGGTACCGAGGCTTCTCTGCTGGTACCGAGGCTTCTCTGCTGGTACCGAGGCTTCTCTGCTGGTACCGAGGCTTCTCTGCTGGTACCGAGGCTTCTCTGCTGGTACCAAGGCTTCGCTGCTGGTACCGAAGGTTCGCTGCTGGTACTGAGGCTTCGCTGCTGGTACTGAGGCTTCTCTGCTGTACTGAGGCTTCTCTGTTGGTACGGAGGCTTTTCTGCTGGTACGGAGGCTTCTCTGTTGGTACCGAGGCTTCTCTGCTGGTATTGAGGGTTCTCTGCTGGTATTGAGGCTTCTCTACTGGTATTGAGGCTTCTCTGCTGGTACCGAGGCTTCTCTGCTGGTACCGAGGCTTCTCTGCTGGTACTGAGGCTTCTCTGCTGGTACCGAGGCTTCTCTGCTGGTACCGAGGCTTCTCTGCTGGTACCGAGGCTTCTCTACTGGTATTGAGGCTTCTCTACTGGTACTGAGGCTTCTCTACTGGTACCTAGGCTTCTCTGCTTGTACCGAGGCTTCTCTGCTTGTACCGAGGCTTCTCTGCTAGTATTTAGGCTTCTCTGCTTGTACCGAGGTTTCTCTGCTGGTACCGAGACTTCTCTGCTAGTACTGAGGCTTCTTTGCTGGTACGGAGGCTTCTCTGCTGGTACTAAGGCTTCGCTGCTGGTAGCGAGGCTTCTCTGCTGTACTGAGGCTTCTCTGTTGGTACGGAGGTTTCTCTGCTGGTACGGAGGTTTCTCTGCTGGTACGGAGGTTTCTCTGCTGGTACGGAGGCTTCTCTGCTGGTACGGAGGCTTCTCTGTTGGTACCGAGGCTTCTCTGCTGGTGCCGAGGCTTCTCTACTGGTATTGAGGCTTCTCTACTGGTACTGAGGCTTTTCTGCTGGTACCGAGGCTTCTTTGCTGGTACCAAGGCTTCTCTGCTGTTACCGAGGCTTCTCTGCTGGCATTGAGGCTTCTCTGCTGGTACCAAGGCTTCTCTGCTGGTACCGAGACTTCTCTGCTAGTACTGAGGCTTCTTTGCTGGTACGGAGGCTTCTCTGCTGGTACTAAGGCTTCGCTGCTGGTAGCGAGGCTTCTCTGCTGTACTGAGGCTTCTCTGTTGGTACGGAGGTTTCTCTGCTGGTACGGAGGTTTCTCTGCTGGTACGGAGGTTTCTCTGCTGGTACGGAGGCTTCTCTGCTGGTACGGAGGCTTCTCTGTTGGTACCGAGGCTTCTCTGCTGGTGCCGAGGCTTCTCTACTGGTATTGAGGCTTCTCTACTGGTACTGAGGCTTTTCTGCTGGTACCGAGGCTTCTTTGCTGGTACCAAGGCTTCTCTGCTGTTACCGAGGCTTCTCTGCTGGCATTGAGGCTTCTCTGCTGGTACCAAGGCTTCTCTGCTGGTACCGAGGCTTCTCTGCTGGTACCGAGGCTTCTCTGCTGGTACCGAGGCTTCTCTGCTGGTACCAAGGCTTCTCTGTTGGCACTGAGGCTTCTCTGCTGGTACCGAGGCTTCTCTGCTGGTACCGAGGCTTCGCTGCTGGTACCGAGGCTTCTCTGCTGGTAAAGAGGCTTCTCTGGAGGTTACCTGGAGGTTATTCCGGAGATCAACGCCCCCGCGGCCCGGTTCATGAACAGACCTCCCGATGGATCAGGGCCTGATCAACTAGGCTGTTACTGCTGGCCGCACGCAGTCCAACGTACGAGCCACAGCCCGGCTGATCCGGCACTGACTTTAGGTATCTGTCCAGCTCTCTTGAAGGCAGCCAGGGGTTTATTGGCAACTCCCCTAATGCTTGATGCGAGGCTGTTGAACAGTCTTGAAGCAGCCTTTGGCATGGATTAAATTGAGTAGGATTCTGCGCTGGTTATTGTGGTTATTGAAGCTAAATTCTTGGGCTGATTTGAGCAGGTGTTATGGGATGGGGGTGGATTTGAGAGGGACATTCTTAGCTTGGGCCAGTAGGCCTGCAGTAGTGCTTCTCCATTGTCATGTTCTTATACTCCGCATCTTGACAAGTGACCTGCCTTCAACTGTCCCCCTTCCTTTACCCTCCTTCCCCCTCTACCCTGTCCTACACTACCCATCTCGTTCATCTTAAAATAGATACCTGTGTGTTAGCCTCGTCTTTTGTGTCGCATTCTGAGGCGAAAAATATGTCATGACACTGGACAAGACTACAACAGTGTCACTGGAAGGTTTCAACAGTGTCACTGGAAGGTTTCAACAGTGTCACTGGAAGGTTTCAACAGTGTCACTGGAAGGTTTCAACAGTGTCACTGGAAGGTTTCAACAGTGTCACTGGAAGGTTTCAACAGTGTCACTGGAAGGTTACAACAGTGTCACTGGAAGGTTACAACAGTGTCACTGGAAGGTTACAACAGTGTCACTGGAAGGTTACAACAGTGCCACTGGAAGGTTACAACAGTGTCACTGGAAGGTTACAACAGCGTCACTGGAAGGTTACAACAGTGTCACTGGAAGGTTACAACAGTGTCACTGGAAGGTTACAACAGTGTCACTGGAAGGTTACAACAGTGTCACTGGAAGGTTACAACAGTGTCACTGGAAGGTTACAACAGTGTCACTGGAAGGTTACAACAGTGTCACTGGAAGGTTACAACAGCATCACTGGAAGGTTACAACAGTGTCACTGGAAGGTTACAACAGTGTCACTGGAAGGTTACAACAGTGTCACTGGAAGGTTACAACAGTGTCACTGGAAGGTTACAACAGTGTCACTGGAAGGTTACAACAGTGCCACTGGAAGGTTACAACAGTGCCACTGGAAGGTTACAACAGTGCCACTGGAAGGTTTCAACAGTGTCACTGGAAGGTTTCAACAGTGTCACTGGAAGGTTTCAACAGTGTCACTGGAAGGTTACAACAGTGTCACTGGAAGGTTACAACAGTGTCACTGGAAGGTTACAACAGTGTCACTGGAAGGTTACAACAGTGTCACTGGAAGGTTACAACAGTGTCACTGGAAGGTTACAACAGTGTCACTGGAAGGTTACAACAGTGTCACTGGAAGGTTACAACAGTGTCACTGGAAGGTTACAGCAGTGTCACTGGAAGGTTACAGCAGTGCCACTGGAAGGTTACAGCAGTGCCACTGGAAGGTTACAACAGTGTCACTGGAAGGTTACAGCAGTGTCACTGGAAGGTTACAGCAGTGTCACTGGAAGGTTACAGCAGTGTCACTGGAAGGTTATAACAGTGTCACTGGAAGGTTATAACAGTGTCACTGGAAGGTTACAGCAGTGTCACTGGAAGGTTACAGCAGTGTTACTGGAAGGTTACAACAGTGTCACTGGAAGGTTACAACACTGTCACTGGAAGGTTACAACAGTGTTACTGGAAGGTTACAAGAGTATCACTGGAAGGTTACAACAGTATCACTGGAAGGTTACAACAGTGTCACTGGAAGGTTACAGCAGTGTCACTCGAAGGCTACAGCAGTGTCACTGGAAGGCTACAACAGTATCACTGGAAGGTTACAGCAGTGTCACTGGAAGGTTACAGCAGTGTCACTGGAAGGTTACAGCAGTATCACTGGAAGGTTACAACAGTATCACTGGAAGGTTACAACAGTGTCACTGGAAGGTTACAACAGTATCACTGGAAGGTTGCAACAGTGTCACTGGAAGGTTACAACAGTATCATTGGAAGGGTGCAACAGTGTCACTGGAAGGTTACAACAGTGTCACTGGAAGGTTACAACAGTGTCACTGGAAGGTTACTGCAGTGTCACTGGAAGGTTACAACAGTGTCACTGGAAGGTTACAACAGTGTCACTGGAAGGTTACAACAGTGTCACTGGAAGGTTACTGCAGTGTCACTGGAAGGTTACTACAGTATCACTGGAAGGTTACTGCAGTGTCACTGGAAGGTTACAACAGTGTCACTGGAAGGTTACAACAGTGTCACTGGAAGGTTACAACACTGTCACTGGAAGGTTATAGCAGTGTTACTGGAAGATTACAGCAGTGTCACTGGAAGGTTACAGCAGTGTCACTGGAAGGTTACAACAGTATCACTGGAAGGTTACAACAGTATCACTGGAAGGTTACAGCAGTGTCGCTGGAAGGTTACAGCAGTGTCGCTGGAAGGTTACAGCAATGTCACTGGAAGGTTACAACAGTATCGCTGGAAGGTTACAGCAGTGTCACTGGAAGGTTACAGCAGTGTCACTGGAAGGTTACAACAGTATCACTGGAAGGTTACAACAGTATCACTGGAAGGTTACAACAGTGTCACTGGAAGGTTACAGCAGTGTCGCTGGAAGGTTACAGCAGTGTCACTGGAAGGTTACAGCAATGTCACTGGAAGGTTACAACAGTATCGCTGGAAGGTTACAGCAGTGTCACTGGAAGGTTACAACAGTGTCACTGGAAGGTTACAACAGTGTCACTGGAAGGTTACAGCAATGTCACTGGAAGGTTACAACAGTATCGCTGGAAGGTTACAGCAGTGTCACTGGAAGGTTACAACAGTGTCACTGGAAGGTTACAACAGTGTCACTGGAAGGTTACAACAGTGTCACTGGAAGGTTACAATAGTGTCACTGGAAGGTTACAACAGTGTCACTGGAAGGTTACAACAGTGTCACTGGAAGGTTACAATAGTGTCACTGGAAGGTTACAACAGTGTCACTGGAAGGTTACAACAGTGTCACTGGAAGGTTACAATAGTGTCACTGGAAGGTTACAACAGTGTCACTGGAAGGTTACAACAGTGTCACTGGAAGGTTACAATAGTGTCACTGGAAGGTTACAGCAGTGTCACTGGAAGGTTACAGCAGTGTCGCTGGAAGGTTACAATAGTGTCACTGGAAGGTTACAGCAGTGTCACTGGAAGGTTACAGCAGTGTCGCTGGAAGGTTACAATAGTGTCACTGGAAGGTTACAATAGTGTCACTGGAAGGTTACAATAGTGTCACTGGAAGGTTACAACAGTGTCACTGGAAGGTTACAATAGTGTCACTGGAAGGTTACAACAGTGTCACTGGAAGGTTATAATAGTGTCATCTTAATATAAAATACGTACCGGCAAGTTGAAGATTAAGACACATGTGCAACAGTTGGGTATCTTTATTGTTGAATCGTTTCGCCTACACAGTAGACTTCTTCAGTCACATACAGAGGCACCAGGTGCAGTAGTGAAATGATGTAATCAGTCCATTAACTGGTCAAGGGGGGCGTTGACCCCCCCGAACTCCCTTCAGGTAGACTGTCACTGCCTGTTTTATCTTTAGCTCCTCTGTGCTTTGGTTTTTATTGTGTTTTACTTAATGGTTTATAAAACCGACAAGGGGATAAATAAGACATTAGTACAACACTTGTTTATCTTTATTGTGGAGACGATTTGTCTGCCAGTGGCTTCATCAGTGTAACAGAGAGAATACTGGAGACGGTGGAAGGCGTTAAGTGGTAGTTTTAGGTGATCAGTCTCCCACACTAGCTAGGGGGTGATCACTCCCTCACACTAGCTAGGGGGTGATCACTCCCTCACACTAGCTAGGAGAGTGATCAGTCCCTCACACTAGCTAGGGGGTGATCACTCCCTCACACTAGCTAGGGGGTGATCAGTCCCTCACACTAGCTAGGGGGGTGATCACTCCCTCACACTAGCTAGGGTGTGATCCCTCCCTCACATTAGCTAGGGGGTGATCAGTCCCTCACACTAGCTAGGAGAGTGATCAGTCCCTCACACTAGCTAGGGGGTGATCACTCCCTCACACTAGCTAGGGGGTGATCACTCCCTCACACTAGCTAGGGGGTGATCACTCCCTCACACTAGCTAGGGGGGTGATCACTCCCTCACACTAGCTAGGGGGTGATCAGTCCCACACACTAGCTAGGGGGTGATCACTCCCTCACACTAGCTAGGGGGTGATCAGTCCCACACACTAGTTAGGAGAGTGATCAGTCCCTCACACTAGCTAGGGGGTGATCACTCCCTCACACTAGCTAGGGGGTGATCAGTCCCTCACACTAGCTAGGGGGGTGATCACTCCCTCACACTAGCTAGGGTGTGATCACTCCCTCACACTAGCTAGGGGGTGATCAGTCCCTCACACTAGCTAGGAGAGTGATCAGTCCCTCACACTAGCTAGGGGGTGATCACTCCCTCACAATAGCTAGGGGGTGATCACTCCCTCACACTAGCTAGGGGGTGATCACTCCCTCACACTAGCTAGGGGGGTGATCACTCCCTCACACTAGCTAGGGTGTGATCACTCCCTCACACTAGCTAGGGGGTGATCAGTCCCACACACTAGCTAGGGGGTGATCACTCCCTCACACTAGCTAGGGGGTGATCAGTCCCACACACTAGCTAGGAGAGTGATCAGTCCCTCACACTAGCTAGGGGGTGATCACTCCCTCACACTAGCTAGGGGGTGATCAGTCCCTCACACTAGCTAGGGGGGTGATCACTCCCTCACACTAGATAGGGGGTGATCACTCCCTCACACTAGCTAGGGGGTGATCAGTCCCACACACTAGCTAGGAGAGTGATCAGTCCCTCACACTAGCTAGGGGGTGATCACTCCCTCACACTAGCTAGGGGGTGATCACTCCCTCACACTAGCTAGGGGGTGATCAGTCCCTCACACTAGCTAGGGGGGTGATCACTCCCTCACACTAGCTAGGGGGTGATCACTCCCTCACACTAGCTAGGGGGTGATCACTCCCTCACACTAGCTAGGAGAGTGATCAGTCCCTCACACTAGCTAGGGTGTGATCAGTCCCACACACACTAGCCAGGGGGTGATCAGTCTCACATACTACCTAGAGGGTGATCAGTCCCTCACACTAGCTAGGGGGATGATCAGTCCCTCACACTAGCTAGAGGGTGATCAGTCCCTCACACTAGCTAGGGGGATGATCAGTCCCTCACACTAGCTAGAGAGTGATCAGTCCCTCACACTAGCTAGAGGGTGATCAGTCCCTCACACTAGCTAGAGGGTGATCAGTCCCACACACTAGCTAGGGGTGATCAGTCGTTCACACTAGCTAGAGGGTGATCAGTCCCACACACTAGCTAGGGGTGATCAGTCGTTCACACTAGCTAGAGGGTGATCAGTCCCACACACTAGCTAGAGGGTGATCAGTCCCTCACACTAGCTAGAGGGTGATCAGTCCCTCACACTAGCTAGGGGTGATCAGTCGTTCACACTAGCTAGAGGGTGATCAGTCCCTCACACTAGCTAGGGGTGATCAGTCGTTCACACTAGCTAGAGGGTGATCAGTCCCACACACTAGCTAGGGGGATGATCAGTCTACACTAGATAGGGTGTGATCTGTCCCTCACACTAGCTAGAGGGTGGTCAGTCCCCTCACACTAGCTAGAGGGTGATCAGTCCACACTAGCTAGAGGGTGATCAGGCCCTCACACTAGCTAGAGGGTGATCAGTCCCTCACACTAGCTAGAGGGTGATCAGTCCCTCACACTAGCTAGAAGGTGATCAGTCACACTAGCTAGAGGGTGTGATCAGTCCCTCACACTAGCTAGAGGGTGATCAGTCCCTCACACTAGCTAGAGGGTGATCAGTCCCTCACACTAGCTAGGGGTGATCAGTCGTTCACACTAGCTAGAGGGTGATCAGTCCCTCACACTAGCTAGAGAGTGATCAGTCCCTCACACTAGCTAGAGGGTGATCAGTCCCTCACACTAGCTAGAGGGTGATCAGTCCCACACACTAGCTAGAGGTGATCAGTCGTTCACACTAGCTAGAGGGTGATCAGTCCCACACACTAGCTAGGGGTGATCAGTCGTTCACACTAGCTAGAGGGTGATCAGTCCCACACACTAGCTAGAGGGTGATCAGTCCCTCACACTAGCTAGAGGGTGATCAGTCCCTCACACTAGCTAGGGGTGATCAGTCGTTCACACTAGCTAGAGGGTGATCAGTCCCTCACACTAGCTAGGGGTGATCAGTCGTTCACACTAGCTAGAGGGTGATCAGTCCCACACACTAGCTAGGGGGATGATCAGTCTACACTAGATAGGGTGTGATCTGTCCCTCACACTAGCTAGAGGGTGGTCAGTCTCCTCACACTAGCTAGAGGGTGATCAGTCCACACTAGCTAGAGGGTGATCAGGCCCTCACACTAGCTAGAGGGTGATCAGTCCCTCACACTAGCTAGAGGGTGATCAGTCCCTCACACTAGCTAGAAGGTGATCAGTCACACTAGCTAGAGGGTGTGATCAGTCCCTCACACTAGCTAGAGGGTGATCAGTCCCTCACACTAGCTAGAGGGTGATCAGTCACACTAGCTAGAGGGTGTGATCAGTCCCTCACACTAGCTAGAGGGTGATCAGTCCCTCACACTAGCTATAGGGTGATCAGCCCCTCACACTAGCTAGAGGGTAATCAGTCCCTCACACTAGCTAGAAGGTGATCAGTCCCTCACACAAGCTAGAGGGTGATCAGTCCCTCACACTAGCTAGAGGGTGATCAGTCCCTCACACTAGCTGGAGGGCGATCAGTCCCTCACACTAGCTAGAGGGTAATCAGTCCCTCACACTAGCTAGAGGGCGATCAGTCCCTCACACTAGCTAGAGGGCGATCAGCCCCTCACACTAGCTAGAGGGCGATCAGTCCCTCACACTAGATAGAGGGCGATCAGTCCCTCACACTAGCTAGAGGGCGATCAGTCCCTCACACTAGCTAGAGGGCGATCAGTCCCTCACACTAGCTAGAGGGTGATCAGTCCCTCACACTAGCTAGAGGGTGATCAGTCCCTCACACTAGCTAGAGGGTGATCAGTCCCTCACACTAGCTAGAGGGTGATCAGTCCCTCACACTAGCTAGAGGGTGATCAGTCCCTCACACTAGCTAGAGGGTGATCAGTCCCTCACACTAGCTACAGGGTGATCAGTCCCTCACACTAGCTAGAGGGTGATCAGTCCCTCACACTAGCTAGAGGGTGATCAGTCCCTCACACTAGCTAGAGGGTGATCAGTCCCTCACACTAGCTACAGGGTGATCAGTCACTCACACTAGCTAGAGGGTGATCAGTCCCTCACACTAGCTAGAGGGTGACCAGTCCCTCACACTAGCTAGAGGGTGATCAGTCCCTCACACTAGCTATAGGGCGATCAGTCCCTCACACTACCTAGAGGGCGATCAGTCCCTCACACTAGCTAGAAAGCGATCAGTCCCTCACACTAGCTAGAGGGTGATCAGTCCCTCACACTAGCTAGAGGGCGATCAGTCCCTCACACTAGCTAGAGGGCTATCAGTCCCTCACACTAGCTAGAGAGCGATCAGTCCCTCAAACTAGCTAGAGGGCGATCAGTCCCTCACACTAGCTAGAGGGCGATCAGTCCCTCAAACTAGCTTGAGGGCGATCAGTCCCTCACACTAGCTAGAGAGCGATTAGTCCCTCACACTAGCTAGAGGGCGATCAGTCCCTCACACTAGCTAGAGGGCGATCAGTCCCTCAAACTAGCTTGAGGGCGATCAGTCCCTCACACTAGCTAGAGAGCGATCAGTCCCTCAAACTAGCTTGAGGGTGATCAGTCCCTCACACTAGCTAGAGAGCGATCAGTCCCTCAAACTAGCTTGAGGGCGATCAGTCCCTCAAACTAGCTAGAGGGCGATCAGTCCCTCACACTAGCTAGGGGGGTGATCAGTCCCTCACACTAGCTAGAGGGTAATCAGTCCCTCACACTAGCTAGAGGGTGATCAGTCCCTCACACTAGCTAGAGGGATCATCAGTCCCTCACACTAGCTAGGGGGATCATCAGTCCCTCACACTAGCTACAGGGTGATCAGTCCCACACACTAGCTAGAGGGTGATCAGTCCCTCACACTAGCTAAAGGGTGGTCAGTCCCACACACTAGCTAAAGGGTGGTCAGTCCCACACACTAGCTAGGGGGATCAGTCCCTCACACTAGCTAGAGGGTGATCAGTCCCTCACACTAGCTAGAGGGTGGTCAGTCCCTCACACGAGCTAGAGGGTGATCAGTCCCTCACACTAGCTAGAGGGTGATCAGTCCCACACACTAGCTAGAGGGTGATCAGTCCCAAACACTAGCTAGAGGGTGATCGGTCCCTCACACTAGCTAGAGGGTGATCGGTCCCACACACTAGCTAGAGGGGGATCAGTCCCTTACACTAGCTAGAGGGTGATCAGTCCCACACACTAGCTAGAAGGTGATCAGTCCCACACACTAGCTAGAGGGCGATCAGTCCCTCACACTAGCTAGAGGGTAATCAGTCCCTCACACTAGCTAGAAGGTGATCAGTCCCTCACACTAGCTAGAAGGTGATCAGTCCCACACACTAGCTAGAGGGCGATCAGTCCCTCACACTAGCTAGAGGGTAATCAGTCCCTCACACTAGCTAGAAGGTGATCAGTCCCTCGCAGTAGCTAGAGGGTGAACAGTCCCTCGCACTTGCTAGAGGGTGATCAGTCCCTCGCACTAGCTAGAGGGTGATCAGTCCCTCGCACTAGCTAGAGGGTGATCAGTCCCTCGCACTAGCTAGAGGGTGATCAGTCCCTCGCACTAGCTAGAGGGTGATCAGTCCCACACACTAGCTAGAGGGTGATCAGTCCCTCACACTAGCTAGAGGGTGATCAGTCCCTCACACTAGCTAGAGGGTGATCAGTCCCTCACACTAGCTAGAGGGTGATCAGTCCCTCACACTAGCTAGATGGTGATCAGTCCCACACACTAGCTAGAGGGTGATCAGTCCCACACACTAGCTAGAGGGTGATCAGTCCCTCACACTAGCTAGAGGGTGATCAGTCCCTCACACTAGCTAGAGGGTGATCAGTCCCTCACACTAGCTAGAGGGTGATCAGTCCCTCACACTAGCTAGAGGGTGATCAGTCCCTCACACTAGCTAGATGGTGATCAGTCCCACACACTAGCTAGAGGGTGATCAGTCCCACACACTAGCTAGAGGGTGATCAGTCCCACACACTAGCTAGAGGGTGATCAGTCCCACACACTAGCTAGAGGGTGATCAGTCCCTCACACTGTACATTGCAGAGTCACTTGTTTGCACAGAACTGCTTAATGCCTCAAATGATGTAGTGGAAGTTTTAGCAGTAAAGGTCGAGAACCAAAACCTAGTCATTGTGGTAGTCTACAAGCCTCCGGATGCAACATCCCAGCAATTCCAGGAACAGCTGTTAAAAATTGACCACTGTCTGGAAAACCTTCCAGCTCCTGCACCCAACATCTTGCTCCTGGGGGATTTCAACTTAAGGCACCTAAAATGGAGGAATATAGCAAATAATATTGTTGCAGTAATAACACCAGGAGGCAGCTCTGATGAAAACTCACACTCACACGAGCTTTTAAATCTCTGCACAAAATTCAATTTAAACCAGCAAATAATAGAGCCTACTAGACTGGAGAATACACTAGACCTCATCTTCACTAACAATGATGATCTGATAAGAAATGTCACCATATCAAAAACAATATACTCAGATCACAACATAATTGAGGTTCAGACATGTATGCGAGGAGCCCCAGACCGACAAAATGAGACTAGTCACGAGGGATCATTCACCAAATTCAACTTCAATAACAAAAACATAAAGTGGGACCAAGTAAACCAAGTCCTAACCGATATAAGCTGGGAAGATATACTAAGCAACACAGACCCAAACTTATGCCTAGAACAGATTAACTCGGTGGCACTCGATGTATGCACAAGGCTTATTCCTCTAAGAAAAAGGAGGAGTAGATGTAAAATAGAAAGAGACAGGCGCTCCCTTTACAGGCGACGGAAAAGAATAACAGAGCGGCTAAAAGAGGTCAATATATCTGAAATGCGCAGGGAGACACTGGTCAGAGAAATAGCAAGCATCGAACTTAAGCTAAAAGAATCCTTTAGGAGTCAGGAATCGCGGGAAGAACTAAAAGCCATAAATGAAATCGAAAGAAACCCAAAGTATTTCTTCTCCTATGCCAAATCAAAATCGAGAACAACGTCCAGTATTGGGCCCCTACTTAAACAAGATGGGTCCTACACAGATGACAGCAAGGAAATGAGTGAGCTACTCAAGTCCCAATATGACTCAGTTTTTAGCAAGCCGCTAACCAGACTGAGAGTCGAAGATCAAAATGAATTTTTTATGAGAGAGCCACAAAATTTGATTAACACAAGCCTATCCGATGTTATCCTGACGCCAAATGACTTCGAACAGGCGATAAATGACATGCCCATGCACTCTGCCCCAGGGCCAGACTCGTGGAGCTCTGTGTTCATCAAGAACTGCAAGAAGCCCCTATCACGAGCCTTTTCCATCCTATGGAGAGGGAGCATGGACACGGGGGTCGTCCCTCAGTTACTAAAAACAACAGACATAGCCCCACTCCACAAAGGGGGCAGTAAAGCAACAGCAAAGAACTACAGACCAATAGCACTAACATCCCATATCATAAAAATCTTTGAAAGGGTCCTAAGAAGCAAGATCACCACCCATCTAGAAACCCATCAGTTACACAACCCAGGGCAACATGGGTTTAGAACAGGTCGCTCCTGTCTGTCTCAACTACTGGATCACTACGACAAGGTCCTAA
>NC_091364.1:1522541-1540041 GCF_038502225.1 Cherax quadricarinatus | reverse complement strand
TGGTGATGGTAGATGTGGTGATGGTGGATGTGGTGGTAGATGTGGTAGATGTGGTGGTGGGAGATGTGGTGGTAGATGTGATGGTAGATGTGGTGGTAGGTGTGGTTGTAGATGTGGTGGTAGATGTTGTGGTAGATGTGGTGGTAGATGTGATGGTAGATGTGGTAGATGTGGTAGATGTTGTGGTAGATGTGGTAGATGTGGTGGTAGATGTGGTGATGGTAGATGTGGTGGTAGATGTGGTGGTGGTAGATGTGGGGGTAGATGTGGTGGTAGATGTGGTGATGGTAGATGTGGTGATGGTAGATGTGGTGATGGTAGATGTGGGGGTAGATGTGGGGTAGATGTAGATGTGATGGTAGATGTGGTGGTAGATGTGATGGTAGATGTGGTGGTGGTAGATGTGGTGATGGTAGATGTGATGGTAGATGTGGTGATGGTAGATGTGGTAGATGTGGTGATGGTAGATGTGGGGGTAGATGTGGGGTAGGTAGATGTGGTGGTAGATGTGGTAGATGTGGTAGATGTGGTGGTAGATGTGATGGTGGATGTGGTGGTGGTAGATGTGGTGGTAGATGTGATGGTGGATGTGGTGGTGGTAGATGTGGTGGTGGTAGATGATGTGGTGGTAGATGTGGGGGTAGATGTGGGGTAGATGTGGTAGATGTGATGGTAGATGTGGTGGTAGATGTGGTGGTAGATGTGATGGTAGATGTGGTGGTAGATGTGGGGGTAGATGTGATGGTAGATGTGGTGGTGGTAGATGTGATGGTAGATGTGGTGGTAGATGTGGTGGTGGTAGATGTGATGGTAGATGTGGGGGTAGATGTTGGGGTAGATGTGGGGTAGTGATGGTAGATGTGGTGGTAGATGTGATGGTAGATGTGGTGATGGTAGGTAGATGTGGGGGTAGATGGGGTAGATGTGGTGGTGGTAGATGGGGTAGATGTGATGGTAGATGGGGTAGATGTGGGGTAGGTAGATGTGATGGTAGATGTGGTAGATGTGGTGGTGGTAGATGTGGTGATGGTAGATGTGGTGATGGTAGATGTGGTGGTGGTAGATGTGGTGGTGGTAGATGTGATGGTAGATGTGATGGTAGATGTGGTGGTGGTAGATGTGATGGTAGATGTGGTAGATGTGGTGGTGGTAGATGTGGTGATGGTAGATGTGGTGGTAGATGTGGTGATGGTAGATGTGGTGGTGGTAGATGTGGTGGTGGTAGATGTGATGGTAGATGTGATGGTAGATGTGGTAGATGTGGTGGTGGTAGATGTGGTAGATGTGGTGATGGTAGATGTGGTGGTGGTAGATGTGGTGGTGGTAGATGTGATGGTAGATGTGATGGTAGATGTGGTAGATGTGGTGATGGTAGATGTGGTGGTGGTAGATGTGGTGATGGTAGATGTGGTGGTGGTAGATGTGGTGGTGGTAGATGTGATGGTAGATGTGATGGTAGATGTGGTAGATGTGGTGATGGTAGATGTGGTGATGGTAGATGTGGTGATGGTAGATGTGGTGGTAGATGTGGTAGATGTGATGGTAGATGTGATGGTAGATGTGGTAGATGTGGTGGTGGTAGATGTGGTGATGGTAGATGTGGTGGTGGTAGATGTGGTGGTGGTAGATGTGGTAGATGTGGTGGTAGATGTGGTAGATGTGGTGGTAGATGTGGTGGTGGTAGATGTGGTGGTAGATGTAGTAGATGTGGTAGATGTGGTAGATGTGGTGGTGGTAGATGTGGTGGTGGTAGATGTGATGGTAGATGTGGGGTAGATGTGGTGGTAGATGTGGTAGATGTGGTGATGGTAGATGTGGTGGTAGATGTGGTGGTGGTAGATGTGATGGTAGATGTGGTAGATGTGGTGGTGGTAGATGTGGTGGTGGTAGATGTGATGGTAGATGTGATGGTAGATGTGGTAGATGTGGTGGTGGTAGATGTGGTGGTAGATGTGATGGTAGATGTGATGGTAGATGTGGTAGATGTGGTGATGGTAGATGTGGTGGTGGTAGATGTGGTGGTGGTAGATGTGGTGGTGGTAGATGTGGTGGTGGTAGATGTGGTAGATGTGATGGTAGATGTGGTAGATGTGGTGATGGTAGATGTGGTGGTGGTAGATGTGGTGGTGGTAGATGTGGTGGTAGATGTGATGGTAGATGTGATGGTAGATGTGGTAGATGTGGTGATGGTAGATGTGGTGGTGGTAGATGTGGAGATTGTAGATGCAACTGGTGATGGTCTTACCTGTGCATTCCCTGTTAATGCGTCCAGTCTCAGCCTAGGCCTGCCGGTTGCTTGCCTGATCGAGTAGGCTGTTTGTGCTGTTTCCTCTCTGTAGTGAGGATGAAACTATCACTGGAGCTCCTCTTGTTGTAATGCTGGAGCAAGAAGTACATCATTCTCTCTCTGGCAAGGATCGAGGACAAGGCTACAAATGAGTCATGTGGATTGTTAGTCAATATTCTTCAGTCTCTGGGTGGCCAGGAAGTGAGACACAGCTTGAAGGTTAGGTACGACGGCAAGGACTGCGAGGCAAGAATCCAGTGAAACCCAAAGTGAAAACACAGTAACCAAGACTCAACCCCCCCACACACCTGTGTAGGTGACTACACATTTGCCATTGACTTTGTGGAAAATAATTATCTCCTATTATTTTCATTATTGTCTAAAATAAACATTGTTTAAGATGTATTTTGTGTAAATTTGACAATTTACATATAAAAGTACGAGACTAAATAACAGTGGGAAAAGAGAGGACAAAAAATGAAAATTCATAGTAGGGGAAAAAATATCTACCTATTTTACACTGCCCAAAAATTTACTTGCTAATTAAAAAATAATAGAGTACAGCAGTAATATAATTACTATGCTAATTAAAAATTAATAATTGAGTAGGCAGTAGTTATTACTCTCATTGTGCGAGGGGGGGAAGAAGGGGGATAGAGAAAATGGGGAGTGGGTAAAAAATTGCACACAAAATGGGGTGGATTGGGTGTAAATAACCCCTCTCCTCCCCTCCCTGCCCATAATCACCCAGCTACCACATGTGGAGGACAGATTGGCTAATTCCCAGCCTGGGGTGTGTAAGTAGTGTAAAAATGAGCCTTGTGGCGCTAGGCGTTAGGGCTCTCATTCTCTGTGACGTCAACTGGCTGGGTTACTGTACACATTTTTAGAGGTTTGAAGGCACAGAACTGCATCCAGTGATCACCATCCATTAACTAGCATCACACACTGGTGCTTAACCCAGGCACATTCAGTAATAATAGTGATTATTATTATTAAACTCGTTGGAGCCATATTGATTTATAGTCGACTTCCACTGATTTTTAGTCGACTTCCACTGATTTATAATTTACTTCGACTGATTTATAGTCGATTTCCACTGATTTTTAGTCGACTTCCACTGATTTTTAGTCGACTTCCACTGATTTATAATCTACTTCCACTGATTTATAGTCGACTTCCACTGATTTTTAGTCGACTTCCACTGATTTTTAGTCGACTTCCACTGATTTATAATCTACTTCCACTGATTTATAGTCGACTTCCACTGATTTTTAGTCGACTTCCACTGATTTTTAGTCGACTTCCACTGATTTATAATCTACTTCCACTGATTTATAGTCGATTTCCACTGATTTATAGTCGATTTCCACTGATTTATAGTCGACTTCCACTGATTTATAGTCGACTTCCACTGATTTTTAGTCGACTTCCACTGATTTATAATTTACTTCCACTGATTTATAGTCGACTTCCACTGATTTTTAGTCGACTTCCACTGATTTTTAGTCGACTTCCACTGATTTTTAGTCGACTTCCACTGATTTTTAGTCGACTTCCACTGATTTATAGTCGACTTCCACTGATTTACAGTCGACTTCCACTGATTTATAGTCGACTTCCACTGATTTTTAGTCGACTTCCACTGATTTATAATTTACTTCCACTGATTTTTAGTCGACTTCCACTGATTTATAATTTACTTCCACTGATTTATAGTCGACTTCCACTGATTTTTAGTCGACTTCCACTGATTTTTAGTCGACTTCCACTGATTTATAATTTACTTCCACTGATTTATAGTCGATTTCCACTGATTTATAGTCGATTTCCACTGATTTATAGTCGACTTCCACTGATTTATAGTCGACTTTCACTGATTTATGGTCGACTTCCACTGATTTACAGTCAACTTTCACTGATTTATAGTCGACTTCCACTGATTTATAGTCGACTTCCACTGATTTATAATCTACTTCCACTGATTTATAGTCGACTTCCACTGATTTATAATCTACTTCCACTGATTTATAGTCGACTTCCACTGATTTATAGTCGACTTCCACTGATTTATAGTAGACTTCCACTGATTTACAGTCGACTTCCACTGATTTATAATCTACTTCCACTGATTTATAGTCGACTTCCACTGATTTATAGTCGACTTCCACTGATTTATAGTCGACTTCCACTGATTTATAATCTACTTCCACTGATTTATAGTCGACTTCCACTGATTTATAATCTACTTCCACTGATTTATAGTCTACTTCCACTGATTTATAGTAGACTTCCACTGATTTATAGTAGACTTCCACTGATTTATAGTCTACTTCCGCTGATTTATAGTCGACTTCCATTGATTAGTAGTCGACTTCCACTGATTTATAGACGACTTTCACTGATTTATGGTCGATTTCTACTGACTTGTGGATGAATTCCACTGTTCTGTAGTCGACTTTCCACTGATGTACAGTCAGTTTCTACTGATTTACAATTGACTTTCAGTGATTTATACTTTATGAACAAGACGTAACACACACACCTGATGACCAACATTACATAAGAGATGTTCCTCAAGGTTAGTTAATAAGTATACTTGAACAGAGGATCGAGCCTTCAGTCCTCTCTGTGCTGTTGACCTACAACTTTTACCTCCCTTCCTCTTCCATCCTCCCTACACTTCTACCCTCTTTTTCTTTCCTTTCTCCAGTTCCCTTTTCTGCTTGTCCCTTTCTTTTCCCTAACCTTCTTCCCTCTTTCCCCCTTCCTTTCTTTTCCCTAACCTTCTTCCCTCTTTCCCCCTTTCTTTTCCCTAACCTTCTTCCCTCTTTCCCCCTTCCTTTCTTTTCCCAAACCTTCTTCCCTCTTTCCCCTTCCTATCTTTTTTCTTCCTTTTTCTTTCCTCCCTACTCCTCCTCTTCCCTCTCTGCTCCGCTCCTCCCCTTCCTAGATGTCAATACCCGGATAACAGGTGACAGCCACTGCCTGTACTTCCACCCCAACAATCCCTCCACTCCTCTCCCTCCCACACCCCACCACCCCACACCCCTCCTCCCCACACCCCTCCTTCCCACACCCCCTCCTCCCCCCACACCCCTCCTCCCCACACCCCTCCTCCCCACACCCCTCCTCCCCACACCCCTCCTCCCCACACCCCTCCTTCCCACACCCCTCCTCCCCACACCCCTCCTCCCCACACCCCTCCTCCCCACACCCCTCCTTCCCTAACCATTAACTTGTGAAATTTTCCAATATTTTGCCTCAAATTTCTCTCATTTTTAGCATTTAAAAAAAGTGAAAATTGACCTGGTTCAGGATTTGGTCCCATGTACCTTGACGCCAGTGAAGGGCTCTTGATCCAAGGAGTAACAGCCACCCTCCAATTCGTTACATCAGACTTCAGTACTTCCAATTCCCCAGGTGCTCCTTATTTTACAGGTCAGTTTTACAGGTTAAAAGTTGTCCTACTCAGTTCGTTTGCAGACTGAGAACTGTTATCCTGCCTTCAGGGTCATGTAGTGAAGTGTTGGTGAATAGGCTGGGATAGGAGAAAAAGGGTGAGGAGATGGGGAAGATGAGGAAGAGGGGACAGGGGGAGGAATAGTAGTAGGGGAAGAAGAGGATAAATAAAGAGGAAAAGCAGAAGGAAAATGAGAGGGAAGAGAAGGGGTGATGGGGTAGAACAAGAGGAAAAAGGAGGAAGAGGTGTGAGAGGGGGCAAAGGAAGAGATGGTGCAAAAGAGGGGACAAAGGAGGAGAGTAATATTGATGGGGAGAGGTAAGGAGTATAATGGGAGGTCATGACCCACCTGGGTAATAAAAAAACATGGGGGTCAGAGGATGTTACAAGCTGCTGCTGCTGCTGCCGCCGCTTCTCTCTCTCTCTCTCTCTCTCTCTCTCTCTAGAAACAGACACCAATTTTCCCCTCAGCCCTACGATTTTATGAGAGGAAAAAGTGTGCAGGATTGCTTTTCCATCTTTCTCACTGCACACACACCTGCTACAGGGTCTTTCACTCGTAGGAGGTCCTGAGTTATCGTTTGCTACAGATATACAAAGAAAACGGTTGCAGCTACAGGAGTCCCCACTAGGAGCCTCCTACCGGTGAAACACCTTGTAGTTTTTACCACTTTTTTTTATCTAAAATCTGCGTTTGATATTGCAAACAGAACCATTATAGTACATGAACTAGCGAAAATGAACATCGGTGTTAGTCTTCTCAATTGGATAGTAGGATACATGTCAGGGTATCCTCTGTCCTTCATCAAGGCTTTAGAAGCGAGTCTAAAGAAATGTCCCTAGGTACACCGCAGGGAGGGGTTCCTAGTCCCATGCTGTTTAATGCTTTACCTGCCTCGCCTTAACATACAGCTATAAGCTATGCTGATGACGTCATGATCCATAAGATGATGAGTACCATTATTTAAAGATGTTCAGGCAATTTGTAATCAATTAGACCTCATCATATCTCCATCTAAAACAAATATATTGACAAGCAAACGACATCTCCCACCTATCTGTTTGCAGGGTGAAAACATCAGCTACATTAAATCTTACAGATACCGTGGTGTAGATGCACCCTTCCATAAATCCACCCTACTTCAGCTAAAGAAATAGAGAGGCTAAATACTCACATATGTTACTGCTACAACAACTATGGTGTTAATGTTGCTGCAGAAACACCAACTATGGCGCTAACGTGAGAATGATGTGCATAGTGTATATTAGATCCTTACTTGGATCTATGTTAATATTAAACAAGGAAAATTCTTTCTGATCTTTGGAACTAATGGAAAATATAACCTCTCGGAATTCTTGACCGTCCTAAATCTTGCAAGTGACTCAAAGAGGATCATCATTGGCATGGCATCTCTTGTTTTGAAGGTTCTCGTTATCCATCTTATCATTTTCTGCACACTTGTGATAATGACACTGTTGTCCTTGAAAGCGAGATATTATGGCATTATCACTCCCCCCCAACAAACACAGAATACAACCTCGTTCATATTTGCTAATATACAGGGCCTTAAGCCATCCACCAACAACAAAACACCTTTTATCAGTGGACTTCTAGTGGAGTCTAATGCAATGTTTGCAGCCTTCACAGAGACTCACACAAAAGATCACTTTGACAGTGAAATATGGATAAGTGGTTACAACCTTTTTAGATGCGACAGAAAAAACAGGAAACAAGGGGGGGTTGGCCTGTATGTCAGAGTCCCTTATCTGCACGGAGTTGCTGAACACCACAAATGAGGTAGTTGAAGTTCTATCAATAAAGATCGAGAACCAAAACCTAGTCATTGTGGTTGTATACAAGCCACCAGATGCAACCTCCCAACAGTTCAAGGAACAGCTACTGAAAATCGATTACTGTTTGGAAAACCTTCCAGCTCCATCCCCAAACATCTTACTGCTGGGGGTGATTTCAACCTAAGGCATACAAAATGGAAGAATGTAGCAAATAATGTTATAGCTGAGACAATCCCCGGAGGTAGCGCAGATGAAAGGTCACACACACATGAGCTACTAAGTCTCTGCGAAAAACACACCTTAAGCCAGCAGATAGTGGAGCCAACAAGACTAGAAAACACACTTGACCTTATCTTCACAAATAATGAGGACCTGATAAAAGACATAAGAATATCAAAAACAACTAATTCCGATCACAATCTAATCGAAGTCCAGACGTACATGCATAGGGGTCCTGATCAGCAGAATGCATGTACCTGTGAAGGTGCCTTCACAAAATACAATTTCAACAACAAGAACATCAACTGGGACCAGGTAAACCATGTCCTAAACGAAACATGTTGGGAAGATGTCTTAAATGACATGGACCCAAACCAGTGCCTTGAAAGCATCAACTTCCTGGTAGCCGAAGCATGTTCTAGGCATATTCCCCTAAGAAAGAAGAAGAGCAGGAGTAAACTGGAGAGAAAAAGACGCTCCCTCTACAGAAGACGACGAAGAGTCACTGAGCTTCTCAGGAGTGCTAGAATATCTGATACACGAAGGGAGGCGCTGACCAGGGAAGTGGAAACTATCGAACTTAAGCTAAATGACTCTTACAGGAACCAGGAGAGGCAGGAGGAGTTTAAAGCTATTAGTGAAATTGAAAGAAATTCAAAATATTTTTTTTCATATGCCAAAAACAAGGCAAATACCACATCTAGTATCGGGCCCTTACTCAGACAGGATGGGACTTACACAGATGACAACAAGGAAATGAGTGAAATATTGAAATCCCAGTACGACTCTGTGTTTAGTGAACCACTAATCGGTCTGAGGATTGACGACCCAAATGATTTCTTCATGAATGAGCCTCAAAACTCCATAAATGTATGCCAGATTTCCGACATTACCCTAACTCCGATAGATTTCGAAAAAACCATTGACAACATGCCTATGCACTCAGCCCCGGGCCCAGACTCGTGGAACTCTGTTTTCATTAAGAACTGCAAGAAACCCCTCTCGCGTGCCCTAAGTACACTATGGAGGAGGAGCTTGGACATGGGTGAAATTCCACAGTCACTTAAAACAACGGATATAGCCCCACTCCATAAAGGTGGCAGCAAAGCATTAGCTAAGAACTATAGACCAATAGCTTTGACATCACACATCATAAAAAACTTTGAAAGAGTGCTAAGAAGCAGGATTACAAATCACCTGGATTCCCAAAATCTGCACAATCCAGGGCAACATGGGTTCAGGGCAGGTCGCTCCTGCCTCTCACAACTACTGGATCCCTATGACATGGCCTTGGATGCACTGGAAGAAAATCAGAATGCAGATGTAATATACACAGACTTTGCAAAAGCATTTGACAAATGCGATCATGGCGTAATAGCCCATAAAATACGTTCTAAAGGAATAACTGGGAAAGTGGGGAGATGGATCTTCAACTTCCTAACAAATCGAACACAAAGAGTAGTGGTCAACAGAGTTAAATCGGAGGCTGCCATAGTGAAGAGCTCTGTTCCACAAGGCACAGTACTCGCCCCCATCTTATTCCTTATCCTCATATCAGACATAAACAGAGATATACACCACAGCACCGTATCATCCTTTGCGGATGATACTAGGATCTGCATGAGGCTGTCATCTGCTGAGGACGCGGTTAACCTCCAAGAAGATATAAACAAAGTTTTCCAGTGGGCAACGGTAAACAATATGATGTTCAATGAGGACAAATTCCAACTACTCCGTTATGGAAAACTGGAGGAGATAATAACTAGAACAGAGTATACTACTGACTCCGGCCATACAATAGAGCGGAAAAATAATGTAAGGGACCTGGGAGTAGTAATGTCTGAGGATCTCACTTTCAAGGATCACAACAGTGCCACGATCGCACGTGCAAAGAAAATGATAGGATGGAAAATGAGAACTTTCAAAACGAGAGATGCCATGCCCATGATGATCCTTTTCAAATCACTTGTTCTCTCTAGGCTGGAATACTGCTGTACATTAACATCTCCATTCAAAGCAGGTGAAATCGCAGATCTAGAGAGTGTACAGAGATCCTTTACTGCACGTATAAGTTCTGTCAAGCACCTTAACTACTGGGAACGCTTGGAAGCACTTGACTTGTACTCGTTGGAACGCAGGAGGGAGAGATATATCATAATCTACACTTGGAAAATCTTGAAAGGAATGGTCCCAAATCTGCACACAGAAATCACTCCCTACGAAAGTAAAAGACTGGGCAGGCGATGCAAAATGCCACCAATAAAAAGTAGGGGCGCCATTGGTACACTAAGAGAAAACACCATAAGTGTCCGGGGCCCAAAACTGTTCAACAGCCTCCCATCAAGCATTAGGGGAATTGCCAATAAACCCCTGGCTGCCTTCAAGAGAGAGCTGGACAGATACCTAAAGTAAGAGCCGGATCAGCCGGGCTGTGGCTCGTACGTCGGACTGCGTGCGGCCAGCAGTAACAGCCTAGTTGATCAGGCCCTGATCCATCGGGAGGCCTGGTCATGGACCGGGCCGCGGGGGCGTTGATCCCCGGAATAACCTCCAGGTAACCTCCAGGTCCTTCACATTAGTTTTTCGCTCTGTTGTGTGGTTACAGTGTTTTATATTCTGTTTTAGTATTTAGTTCCTCAGTTTCCCCTCAATGTAGTAACTGAAATTTGTCCTCACTGGATGACTTAACATGTCAGTGGGAAGGAAAGTGGGAGGAGCAAATAAAGAGGGTGGAACAAAGACATTCGGGAGGAACGAAGAAATGGTCGAGTCACAGCTCCTGGCTCCCCCTCTCGCTGGTCATGTGTGTGTGTACGACAGGAAGTGAGTATGTGAAAGGCGAGGATGGTAAATGGGTGAGAAAGCAGGTCACCCATCCACGTGGGAACCTGAAGAGGGAAAGAGGGAGGGAGGGGGTGTTGTGGTGGGTGAGAGGGGTGTTGGGGAGGTGTTGGAATGGGGTGATAGAGGGTTGCAGGAGGGGGGAGGCAGGTTGAGATGGATGCTGTTTGAACGGAGTGTGTGGTACTCTGGTCTCATAGATTCAGCTCGCTGGCTCGTCTCAGTGACTCAGCTCACTGGCTCGTCTCAGTGACTCAGCTCACTGACTCGTCTCAGTGACTCAGCTCGCTGGCTCGTCTCAGTGACTCAGCTCGCTGGCTCGTCTCAGTGACTCAGCTCAGTGACTCAGCTCACTGGCTCGTCTCAGTGACTCAGCTCACTGGCTCGTCTCAGTGACTCAGCTCACTGGCTCGTCTCAGTGACTCAGCTCACTGACTCGTCTCAGTGACTCAGCTCACTGGCTCGTCTCAGTGACTCGTCTCAGTGACTCAGCTCACTGGCTCGTCTCAGTGACTCGTCTCAGTGACTCAGCTCACTGGCTCGTCTCAGTGACTCAGCTCACTGACTCGTCTCAGTGATTCGGGTTATTTGTGTATTGTTCCAGTCACGGTATTGTGCCTTCCTTGTTCTTCATGATTACCTCAGTTGCTGGGTTGGCAGCGCACTCAGCTCACACACTGAGGTCCGTGGTTTGTTCCCCAGTACGGGTGGAAACATTAGGACGTGTTTCCCTAAGACACCTGCTGTCCATATTCACTTAGCAGTAAAATAGTTACTCGAGTGTTAGTGGACTGGTGTGGGTCGTATCCTGGGGGACAAAATTGACCAAATTTGCACGAAATGCTCCCCATTACAAAGTACTTTCTATATGTGACTGATGTCAGCTATGGTCTGTGTAAGTTGTGTCATGTGTTTGTTTAAATATTATTATTATTATTATTATTATTAGTAGTAGTAGTAGTAGTTATACAAGGATAGTCTGGGAATTTGATTACTTAGAGGAGCTGGGGTGAGGGGAGTACTGTTGGGTTGGGGGGATGGGTTGGATGGGCGGTGTTGGGGGAGGGGTTGGATGGGCGGTGTGGGGGAGGGGTTGGATGGGCGGTGTGGGGAGAGGGGTTGGATGGGCGGTGGGGGGAGGGATTGGATGGGCGGTGTGGGGGGAGGGGTTGGATGGGCGGTGTGGGGAGAGGGGTTGGATGGGCGGTGTGGGGGGAGGGGTGGGATGGGCGGTGTGGTGGGAGGGGTTGGATGGGCGGTGTGGGGGGAGGGGTTGGATGGGCTGTGTGGGGGAAGGGGTTGGATGGGCGGTGGGGGGGGAGGGGTTGGAGGGGGGGGGAGGATGACCCGTCTACTTGTTTACTTACACAAGGGAACCTGAGACAAGTCTGAAGTTCTCCGTAAAGCAAGAAAATAAACTTAAGTTGTTTACCATCACTGGAGGTTATATACTCACACCTACCTGGAGGGTGTCTCGGGGGTCATCGCCCCCACGGCCCAGTCCTTGACCAGGCCTCGCGGTGGATCCTGGATGGTTACCTGGATACCTGGAGGTTATTCCGGGGATCAACGCCCCCGCGGCCCGGTCCATGACCAGGCCTCCCGATGGATCAGGGCCTGATCAACTAGGCTGTTACTGCTGGCCGCACGCAGTCCAACGTACGAGCCACAGCCCGGTTGATCCGGCACTGACTTTAGGTATCTGTCCAGCTCTCTCTTGAAGGCAGCCAGGGGTTTATTGGCAATTCCCCTAATGCTTGATGGGAGGCTGTTGAACAGTTTTGGGCCCCGGACACTTATGGTATTTTCCATTAGTGTACCAATGGCGCCCCTACTTTTTATTGGGGGCATTTTGCATCGCCTGCCCAGTCTTTTACTTTCGTAGGGAGTGATTTCTGTGTGCAGATTTGGGACCATTCCTTCCAAGATTTTCCAAGTGTAGATTATGATATATCTCTCCCTCCTGCGTTCCAACGAGTACAAGTCAAGTGCTTCAAAGCGTTCCCAGTAGTTAAGGTGCTTGACAGAACTTATACGTGCAGTAAAGGATCTCTGTACACTCTAGATCTGCGATTTTACCTGCTTTGAATGGAGATGTTAATGTACAGCAGTATTCCAGCCTAAGGAGAACAAGTGATTTGAAAAGGATCATCATTGGCTTGGCATCTCTCGTTTTGAAAGTTCTCATTATCCATCCTATCATTTTCTTTGCACGTGTGATGGTGGCACTGTTGTGATCCTTGAAAGTGAGATCCTCAGACATTACTACTCCCAGGTCCCTTACATTATTTTTCCGCTCTATTGTATGGCTGGAGTCAGTAGTATACTCTGTTCTAGTTATTATCTCCTCCAGTTTTCCATAACGGAGTAGTTGGAATTTGTCCTCATTGAACATCATATTGTTTACCGTTGCCCACTGGAAAACTTTGTTTATATCTTCTTGGAGGTTAACCGCGTCCTCAGCAGATGACAGCCTCATGCAGATCCTAGTATCATCCGCAAAGGATGATACGGTGCTGTGGTGTATATCTCTGTTTATGTCTGATATGAGGATAAGGAATAAGATGGGGGCGAGTACTGTGCCTTGTGGAACAGAGCTCTTCACTATGGCAGCCTCCGATTTAACTCTGTTGACCACTACTCTTTGTGTTCGATTTGTTAGGAAGTTGAAGATCCATCTCCCACACTTTCCCAGTTATTCCTTTAGCACGTATTTTATGGGCTATTACGCCATGATCGCATTTGTCAAATGCTTTTGCAAAGTCTGTGTATATTACATCTGCATTCTGATTTTCTTCCAGTGCATCCAAGGCCATGTCATAGTGATCCAGTAGTTGTGAGAGGCAGGAGCGACCTGCCCTGAACCCATGTTGCCCTGGATTGTGCAGATTTTGGGAATCCAGGTGATTTGCAATCCTGCTTCTTAGCACTCTTTCAAAGATTTTTATGATGTGGGACGTCAGAGCTATTGGTCTATAGTTCTTAGCTAATGCTTTGCTGCCACCTTTATGGAGTGGGGCTATATCCTTTGTTTTAAGTGACTGTGGAATTTCACCCATGTCCAAGTTCCTCCTCCATAGTGTACTTAGGGCATGCGAGAGGGGTTTCTTGCAGTTCTTAATGAAAACAGAGTTCCATGAGTCTGGGCCCGGGGCTGAGTGCATAGGCATGTTGTCAATGGCTTTTTCGAAATCTATCGGAGTTAGGGTAATGTCGGAAATCTGGCATACATTTATGGAGTTTTGAGACTCATTCATGAAGAAATCATTTGGGTCGTCGATCTTCAGACCGATTAGTGGTTCACTAAACACAGAGTCGTACTGGGATTTCAATATTTCACTCATTTCCTTGTTGTCATCTGTGTAAGTCCCATCCTGTCTGAGTAAGGGCCCGATACTAGATGTGGTATTTGCCTTGTTTTTGGCATATGAAAAGAAATATTTTGAATTTCTTTGAATTTCACTAATAGCTTTAAGCTCCTCCTGCCTCTCCTGGTTCCTGTAAGAGTCATTTAGCTTAAGTTCGATAGTTTCCACTTCCCTGGTCAGCGCCTCTTTTCGTGTATCAGATATTCTAGCACTCCTGAGGAGCTCAGTGACTCTTCGTCGTCTTCTGTAGAGGGAGCATCTTTTTCTCTCCAGTTTACTCCTGCTCTTCTTCTTTCTTAGGGGAATATGCCTAGAACATGCTTCGGCTACCAGGAAGTTGATCCTTTCAAGGCACTGGTTTGGATCCATGTCATTTAAGATATCTTCCCAACATGTTTCGTTTAGGACATGGTTTACCTGGTCCCAGTTGATGTTCTTGTTGTTGAAGTTGTATTTTGTGAAGACACCTTCACAGGTACATGCATTCTGCTGATCAGGACCCCTATGCATGTACGTCTGGACTTCGATTAGATTGTGATCGGAATTAGTTGTTTTTGATATTCTTATGTCTTTTATCAGGTCCTCATTATTTGTGAAGATAAGGTCAAGTGTGTTTTCTAGTCTTGTTGGCTCCACTATCTGCTGGCTTAAGGTGTGTTTTTCGCAGAGACTTAGTAGCTCGTGTGTGTGACCTTTCATCTGCGCTACCTCCGGGGATTGTCTCAGCTATAACATTATTTGCTACATTCTTCCATTTTGTATGCCTTAGGTTGAAATCACCCAGCAGTAAGATGTTTGGGGATGGAGCTGGAAGGTTTTCCAAACAGTAATCAATTTTCAGTAGCTGTTCCTTGAACTGTTGGGAGGTTGCATCTGGTGGCTTGTATACAACCACAATGACTAGGTTTTGGTTCTCGATCTTTATTGATAGAACTTCAACTACCTCATTTGTGGTGTTCAGCAACTCCGTGCAGATAAGGGACTCTTTGACATGGAAATAAATGGTATAAAATACCGACACAATGGCAATATAAACACAAATGATCACATTATACTGCATTTGTGTTTATATTGACTCTTTGACATACAGGCCAACCCCCCCTTGTTGCCTGTTTTTTCTGTCGCATCTAAAAAGGTTGTAACCACTTATCCATATTTCACTGTCAAAGTGATCTTTTGTGTGAGTCTCTGTGAAGGCTGCAAACATTGCATTAGACTCCACTAGAAGTCCACTGATAAAAGGTATTTTGTTGTTGGTGGATGGCTTAAGGCCCTGTATATTAGCAAATATGAACGAGGTTGTATTCTGTGTTTGTTGGATCAGGGTGTGATCAACCAGGCTGTTACTGTTGGCCGCACGTAGTCCAACGTACGAATCACAACCTGGCCAGTTCCCTCTTGAAGGCATCCAGGGGTCTATTGGTAATTCCCCTTGTTCTGGGTGGGAGGCTGAACAGTCTTGGACCCCGAACACTTATTGTGGTGGTGTCTAAAGATGTCTCTCGTGGGATACGTGGCCTAAATGTTTTGATCAGTGCACACACGTCTTGTACCTGTAAAAATGACCATTGTTGCTGTTGGTAAGGTGAATATTTTTTGTAGTCTTCAAGTGTGTCAGAGAAGTCAGTTTCACCAAACTATTGAAGAGGACAAGAGCAGGAAATGAAGCAGAGGAGGAGCAGCTGGTATAACTTATATTACTGTGAAATCTAGATAATGGAAGATGTTAATATTTTGTCGATTGTTAATATAGAGAAGGCAAAGAACAGGAGAGTTGACATGAGAGATTAGGAGAGAATAAAGTCCGTTTACATGAGAAAACAAGAGCACTGCGGCAGGCCTACTGGCCTGTGCTACGCATGAGAGTAGGCAGAGTTTGATGAAATTAAGACACATGTGCAACATCTGGGTATCTTTATTGTAGACGTTTCGCCATCCAGTGGCTTTATCAATACTAATTCTAGGACATAACTTGAAGACAGTAGGACTATATACAGAAGATGAGGTAATCAGTCCCTCAACCTAGGAGTAGGTGCGAAGAGCACCATAGTCGAGGAGATACTAGGCAGAGTTTATTAAATAAGATGGGTGGCCAAAGTTAGAGAACGACCTACGAAGATTACGTATTTTTTAAGTCGAGAAATTGAGGATGAGAGATGCCGAGGACAAGAACAATATACAAAAAACATGCTAAAAAAATAATGAATGAATATGGTGACATTAAGACTCATGTGCAACAGTTGAGTATCTTTACTGAGGAAACGTTTCGTCTACACAGCAGACTTCTTCAGTCAAATATAGAGGCAGCAGGTGCAGTAGTGAAATGAAGATGTAATCAGTCCATCAACCTTGGAGGGAAAAGGATTTGAGGTAGTCAGTCCCTCAGCCTGGAGGACAGTTCCATGGTCTGGAACGACAGTGTCGTTCCTGATCATTAAACTAAAATATGAAAACTATTGAAGACGAGATGCAGCTAGCGTAGCCATACATCATGACATTAAGAACGACCAAGGGAGACATGATTACGACGTAGACGATGATAAAAAGAATTGAGTGAAAAGGGAAAAACTGCTGGAGAGGCGAGGAACTGTAATAAGGGAGTTAGTCTGACGTTGAAGAAACAGAAGAGTCGCTGGAACACACACAGTTTAAGTGCTGAATAGAGACTTCGTAGATACCTTTTAAAGTAAGTGCGATACTGTCCACGATGCTGGAAATTACGAACCTATCATTGCCAGTTGAGTGGCGTGGCCATGAGCTGAGATTCGATCCTCACAACCAACAAACCTTTGTAGCTACAAGTTACTGACGCAGTGTTGTGTGCGGACTGCTGCTTCTGTTTATCCTTCTGCTGCGTCTGCTGTTTATTCTGCCGCAGCTGCTGTTTATTCTTCTGCTACAGTTGCTGTTGCTACTGCTGCTGTTAAAACTATCGCTGCTGTTACAACTATTGCTGCTGTTACAACTATTGCTGCTGTTTTGCTATTACAAGATGCATGCAAGCAGACATTTTGAAGACGCTACACAGGCTACTTCTGAGTGTGTGCTCAGCGGAATTCCATCTTACACAGTAACTGGACTGATCGTGGTCAACGTTCAGGTGTGGTTAGGCAAAGCTGGCCTTACTTCTCTTGCTGATTAAAGTCGTAAATGCCTTGACGGTTCTTATTACTCACTGAGGAAGGTGACGTGCGTGCACACACACACGTCAGTAAACACTTCTTCTGTCTTAAAGTGGTAAACAAGTGGCCTGAGCTTAAGGCAGGGGTTAAGTGGCCTGGCTCTTAAAATGAGCCCAGGGAAGGCGGCAGCTCTTATCCTGCAAATTCAATTGTAAATAAAAATGGGGTCGGTCCCAGACCAGGTCTCCTCCGGTGGTACTGAATGGTAAATAGTACCTACAAGACGAAGAATCAGAGACATGTGCAACATCTGGGTATCTTTATGGTAGACGTTTCGCCATCCAGTGGCTTTATCAATGCCAATTCCAGGGCATAAGTGGAAGACAGTAGAACTATTTACAAAAGA
>NC_091364.1:1447541-1515041 GCF_038502225.1 Cherax quadricarinatus | reverse complement strand
CCACACATCTCCCACATAGTCTGCTGTTACAATGGGGGATATGACTGAGTGAGGAGAGGAAGGTGGGAGTCAGGGTGGTGGGGGTGAAACAGGTGGCGGGAGTAAAGATGGTCGTGTGGGAGATGCACATAAAATAATTTATATATATATATATATATATATATATATATATATATATATATATATATATATATATATATATATATATATATATATATATATATATATATATATATAGTGTGTTTTGTAAGGGAATAAATGGTAGGAGAGGTGGAGTGGGATCCTTCAGTGATTGAAGGTGCATCAGAGCCAAGATAAGGAATTGAAATGGAAGGAAAGAAAGAAAGAAGAGATAAGTCTAACTGGAGTCGCAAACTCTGTAATTTGAAAAACTAACTCACGAGATACTGGCTGGAAAAAGATTGAAGAAATGTTGGAGTGGATTTGGTAACTAGATTCTCATTCTCTCTCTCTCTCTCTCTCTCTCTCTCTCTCTCTCTCTCTCTCTCTGTCTCTCTCTCTCTCTCTTCTATCTCTCTCTGTCTCTGTCTCTCTGTCTGTCTGTCTGTCTGTCTGTCTGTCTCTCTCTCTCTCTCTCTCTCTCTCTGTCTCTCTGTCTCTCTGTCTCTCTGTCTGTCTGTCTCTCTCTCTTCTATCTCTGTCTGTCTGTCTCTCTCTCTCTCTCTCTCTCTTCTATCTCTGTCTCTCTCTCTCTCTCTCTCTCTCTCTCTCTCTCTCTCTCTCTCTCTCTCTCTCTCTGTCTGTCTGTCTGTCTGTCTGTCTGTCTCTCTCTCTCTCTCTCTCTCTCTCTCTCTCTCTTCTATCTCTGTCTGTCTGTCTCTCTCTCTCTCTCTCTCTCTCTCTCTCTCTCTCTCTCTCTCTCTCTCTCTCTTATACAGGGTTTTACAATGTTAGGTTAAGGTTCCTAACTTTATTGGCAAGCTAAGAGCTGTTACCTACATCAGCTCATTTCAAAGCCTTTTTATTGTTATGAGACATACAAATAAGGAACAGGATGAAGTTGGAGCCATCTGAGGGCCAGCGATTGTGTTTGATCAACTGACTATTTCGTTGATGTCATTATGCTGTACGAACATGTTCCAGACTCGAGTTATCCTGGGGATAAATGATCACAGATGAAGTGATGTTCTGGATAAGGTTACAGTCAGGGTGAAGTTGCTGCTGGCTGCCCGTCTTGTGGTGTAGAAGCTCGCTTCTCGCTGTCCTCGGAGTGGATCCAAGTGTGGTACTTTGACAATATTGGCCTTGTATATAACAGTAAGGCCACCCACGTCCCTCCTATGTTGAAGGCTCTGCTGAAATGACAGATCTGCTTAGGCTGGGTCCAGGCGAGAGATGAGTCGTCTTGCTCTGTTCTCTACTCTGTCAAGCAGTCGCAGATGAGAGGGGGGGGGGCAGGCAAACCAAGAAAGTGGAGCATACTCAAGGTGTGAGCATACTAGTTCCTCGTACAGAATCTTGCAACCCCTACTGTCAAGCAGATGCGAGATATGTCGAAATGCTGTAAGCTTCCTGGCTGTCTTGTTTGCAAGATTTAAAACTTGGTTGAAGTTCCTTGACCTGTACTCTACCATAATCTACACCTGGAATATCCTAGAGGGACTAATCCCAACTCGGCACACAGAAATCATTCTCTGTGAAAGGAAAAGACTCTGCTGACGATGCAACATACCTCAATGAAAATCAGGGGCGCCATGAGTTCACTAAGAGATAACACAGTAAGTGTCAGGGACCCAAGACTGTTCAACATCCCATCATGTATGAGAGGGAATTACCAATAAGCCCTTAGCTGTCTTCAAGAGGGAACTGGGTAGATTCCTTAAGTCAATAACTGACCGGCCGGGCTGTAATTCGTACGATGGATTGCGTGTGACTAGCAGTAACAGCCTGGTTGATCAAGCCCTGATCCACTGCCAGGCCTATTCAAGGACTGGGCCGCTGGGGGAGTTGACCCCAGGAACACCTTCCAGGTAGGAGTGTCTTCCTTGCTCGTACTAAGTGTTATTCCTCCCTGCTCAAGGCATGAAATCCCTGTTCTCTACTTTCTTGCCTCCTGCTCTCTATTCTTTCCCCTGCTCCCTATTCTCTTTTCCCTGCTCCTCTCTGCTTGCCCCTGCTCTACTTTTTTGCCCCTCTGCTCTCTCTACTTTCTTGCCTCTGCTTCTCTCTTCTCTCCCCTTCTATATCTTTCAAGTTTTCAAGACAACACACTGGTGAAACTGGTTCTCAGTGCTTGTGTTGGTCAGGGGGCGGGGCGGGGGGGAGGGCTTCAGAGGTCAAGGGTCAAGCCACAATCAATTAGAAGGTCCGGCCGGGTTAAAGCTCCAGTCACCTCTCTCCTTCCTTCCCTTATTCTTTCCCTCCCTCCCTCCCTCCCGTTGCTTGACCTGGCTATTGAAATAATTTCTGTTGGCTGCCGTTTAGTCATTACCGTCGTCATAATTTCTAATAATCCTTGTAGTGATAATTCCTGAAATTATGATTGTAATATCCATAATTTCCGTTGTAATATCTATAATTTCCGTTGTAATATCCATAATTTCCGTTGTAATATCCATAATTTCCGTTGTAATATCCATAATTTCCGTTGTAATATCCATAATTTCCGTTGTAATATCCATAATTTCCGTTGTAATATCCATAATTTCAGTTGTAGTATCCATAATTTCCGTTGTAATATCCATAATTTCCGTTGTAATATCCATAATTTCCGTTGTAATATCCATAATTTCCGTTGTAATATCCATAATTTCCGTTGTAATATCCATAATTTCCGTTGTAATATCTATAATTTCCGTTGTAGTATCTATAATTTCTGTTGTAGTATCTATAAATTCTGTTGTAGTAGCTATAATTTCCGTTGTAATATCTATAGTTTCCGTTGTAATATCTATAATTTCTGTTGCGATACCTATAATTTCTGTTGCGATACCTATAATTTCTGTTGCGATACCTATAATTTCTGTTGATACCTGTAATTTCCGTTGTAGTAACTGTAATTTCCTTTGTAATAGCTAATAATTACCGTTGTTATAGCTTCTATAATTACCGTTGCAATTTCAGTGATTGCCTTTGCATCAACTTCTATAACTACTATAATTTGGAGCCCCGGGGTAAAATGACACTACTTTTGACAGCGTGCTAATACGTACGTTATTTGGTTGTATTAATACGGATGTTATTTGGTTGTATTAATACGGATGTTATTTGGTTGTATTAATACGGACGTTATTTGATTTTATTAATACGGATGTTATTTGGTTGTATTAATATGGATATTATTTGGTTATATTAATACGTACGTTATTTGGTTGTATTAATACGTACGTTATTTGGTTGTATTAATACGTACGTTATTTGGTTGTATTAATACGTACGTTATTTGGTTGTATTAATACGTACGTTATTTGGTTGTATTAATACGTACGTTATTTGGTTGTATTAATACGTACGTTATTTGGTTGTATTAATACGTACGTTATTCGGTTGTATTAATACGTACGTTATTTGGTTGTATTAATACGGATGTTATTTGATTTTATTAATACGGATGTTATTTGAGTGTATTAATACGGACGTTGTATTAATACGGATGTTATTTGATTTTACTAATACGGATGTTTTATTTTATTAATAGGGACGTTGTTTGAGTGTATTAATACGGACGTTTTATTAATACGGATGTTATTTGTGTTAATACGGACGATGTATTAATACGGATGTTATTTGATTTTATTAATACGGACGTTATTTGAATGTATTAATACAGACGTTTTATTAATACGGATGTTATTTGATTTTACTAATACGGATGTTTTATTTTATTAATAGGGACGTTGTTTGAGTGTATTAATACGGACGTTTTATTAATACGGATGTTATTTGTGTTAATACGGACGATGTATTAATACGGACGTTATTTGATTGTATTAATACGGACGTTATTTGATTGTATTAATACGGACGTTATTTGATTGTATTAATACGGAGTTTATATGATTGTATTCTCTTAGGAGGGAGGCCTTGATGCTGCTTGAGGGCTCTTGATCCTATGAATTAGAGCTTCCCTTCCTTGGATCAAACTTAATTGCCTCCCATTCTCCAGATGTATGCCCTTACTGATTTAGCGCTTCCCTATTAAGTAATAATTAAAATATTAATAATGCCAGTAATACCGATAATAAACAACTCCAGGTAATTCTCTCTCTCTCTTTCTCTCTCTCTCTCTCTCTCTCTCTCTCTCTCTCTCTCTCTCTCTCTCTCTCTCTCTCTCTCTCTCTCTCTCTCTCTATTTCCTTTCTACGTCAATTCTTTCTCTTGTTTTTCTTTATTTACTCTTAATTTATTGTAGTTGTGGTTGTCTATTTTTTTGTGATGGTGGTAATGGTGGTTGTGCTGGTGATGGGTTGACTGGTTGGTGGGTTGGTAGTAGTAGTTGACTAATTGGTGGTTGGGATGATGGTAGTGGTGGTTGATTGGTTGATGGTGGTGCGTTGGTAGTAGTGGTGGTTGGTTGACTGGTAGTGGTGGTTGACTGGTTGGTGGTGGTTGGCATGACGGTGGGTTGGTTGTAGTGATGGTTGGTTGGTGGTGGGTTGGTGGTAGTGGTGGTTGGTGGTGAGTTGGTGGTAGTGGTGGTTGGTTGGTGGTAGTGGTGGTTGGTTGACTGGTTAGTGTTGGTGGGTTGGTGGTAGTGGTGGTTGGTTGGTTGGTGATGGGTTGGTGGTAGTGGTGGTTGATTGGTTGGTGGTGGTTGGGATGATGGGTTGGTGGTAGTGGTGGTTGATTGGTTGGTGGTGGGTTGGTGGTAGTGGTGGTGGGTTGGTGGTAGTGGTGGTTGATTGGTTGGTGGTGGTTGGGATGATGGGTTGGTGGTAGTGGTGGTTGATTGGTTGGTGGTGGGTTGGTGGTAGTGGTGGTTGGTGGTGGGTTGGTGGTAGTGGTGGTGGGTTGGTGGTAGTGGAGGTTGGTGGTGTTGGTTAGTTAAAACATTAATGTTGGTAGTGGTGGTGATCAGTGTAGGCTGGGATGGATGTGTGGGTCAGCAGCAACAGTTTGGTTGACCCAGCAAGCACCAGACAAACCTGGCTAGGATTTTTTCTCTCCTTAAGTTAGCTCAAAACGACAAAGAATGAGACTTTCTCCTGGATAACATTATCCCTCCCTGAGGGTTAATAACCCAGGATAATGTCAGGTTAATGCCCTCTCCTTTTTTTCATTCCCTCCTTTCTCTCATTCTCTTTGTTTATTCCTTCCTTTATCGTCTAGCGTTTTGTACATTAGATAAATGGTTCAGAGAACCGATAATGAAATAATTATAACCATAATTCTTAAAGGGGTGGAGGGGTAAGCCAGCGGAAGGCCTCGGTCAGATGACCAAAAGCTCCAGCTGTGGGTCGTCATATGACTTAAGACCCACGTCTGGATACACTTGTCCTTTTTCCTGACGAACCTTATCCGAAGTTGATAAATTGGGCGCACGTGTCAGTAATGATAGTAAAGTGTTGAACATGTGTCTTACATATAGTGTTGCAGTCTTGCTTCACACCAGGAAAGTTCGAGTCACAACGCTTTAAACTTCACATGTGACAGAGAAAGTCGGGAGAAACTTGTATCTCAGCTTCCCAGAGGTGAGCGTCACTTATTGTGACTTTAAGGCATAAGAACATAAAGGAGCAGCACTGCAGTAGGCATACTGGCCCATGCTAGGCAGGTCCAAGTCACCTACTGTCCCATGCTAGGCAGGTCCAAGTAACCTACTGTCTCATGCTAGGCAGGTCCAAGTAACCTACTGTCTCATGCTAGGCAGGTCCAAGTAACCTACTGTCTCATGCTAGGCAGGTCCAAGTAACCTACTGTCTCATGCTAGGCAGGTCCAAGTCATCTACTGGCTCATGCTAGGCAGGTCCAAGTTACCTACTGGCCCATGCTAGGCAGATCCAAGTCACCTACTGGCTCATGCTAGGCAGGTCCAAGTCACCTACTGGCTCATGCTAGGCAGGTGCAAGTCACCTACTGGCTCATGCTAGGCAGGTGCAAGTCACCTACTGACCTAAGCCAAGACTGAAGCTTTGTATACAGTGGAATGTGTTGTGGATAAGTTTATTGAGGTACAAATACACATAAGCACAATTATCATACATAAGAACGTGTAAGTATATTACCCACAACGATGACCCAAAATAGTCAAAGTGACTTATTTTCATTGGGATCCTTGTAATATCTTATTATATAAACCTTTAAGATTAAAATAGCTAAATAATACTGTGTGAAAATCAGTTACAATAATGGAGATATGCTGGGAATAAGGTAGAGTGAGATATTTCACATTAATATTGAAACTAGGATCATCTTAGAGTGGATGGGTGGGCTAGTTTATGACACGCTCCTTGGTGGTCAGTCTGGGTTTCAGAAGTGGCTTCAACTGGGTTGTGGATGAGTGGAAGACACTCACTGGTAGCGTCCTTGAAGTGAGAACTATGGGTAGCTTTAAGACTAAGTTGTGAGGGTATGTGTGGCAGCCAGGCCTATTGTCAACAGTGCTTTTGACTTATGTTCTTAAGGGATCTTGCAAAGGCCTCCCTGTATCTACCTATACTGCCACTCCTTCACCTCAGTGTGACTCTTACCACCACACACTGACCTCATCCTTCTCACACTCAACCAAGAATCTTGTCTCCTCCCAGCAGAACAATAGAGAAGGGAGGGAGAGAGAACACAGTGAGGGAGGGAGAACACAGTGAGAGAGGCAATGAGGGAGGGAGAATACAATGAGGGAGGGAGAACACAGTAAGGGAGGTAATGAGGGAGGGAGAACACAGTGAGGGAGGTAATGAGGGAGGGAGAACACAGGGAGGTAATGATGGAGAACACAGTGAGAAGTAATGAGGGAGGGAGATGTGGGAGGGAAAACACAGTGAGGGAGTACACAGTGAGGGAGGGTGAATACATTGAGGGAGGTAATGATGGAGGAGAACATAGTGAGGGAGGTAATGATGGAGGAGAACATAGTGAGGGAGGTAATAATGGAGGAGAACACAGTGAGGGTGGTAATGATGGAGGAGAACACAGTGAGGGAAGTAATGATGGAGGGAGAACACAGTGAGGGAAGTAATGATGGAGGGAGAACACAGTGAGGGTGGTAATGATGGAGGGAGAACACAGTGAGGGAAGTAATGATGGAGGGAGAACACAGTGAGGGTGGTAATGATGGAGGAGAACACAGTGAGGGTGGTAATGATGGAGGGAGAACACAGTGAGGGAGGTAATGATGGAGGAGAACACAGTGAGGGAGGTAATGAGGGAGAGAAAACATGAACAGTAGAGACAAAAGAATAATTATATATCCTGATAACTGAAATTAGACAGGAGAGTGTTAGACAGGAGAGTGTCAGTGTGTGTCAGACAGTGTCAGACAGTGTGTGTCAGACAGTGTGTCAGACAGGAAGAGAGTATCAGACAGAAAAGAGTGTCAGACAAGAAGAGTGTGTCAGACAAGAGGCAATGTCAGAAATTTGCATAATGTGGTCAGTAATCTGTGAAGAGTGGTCGCCTCCTTCAAGAGTTCCTCATCCAGGAACTGGAGATTCACTTACATTTAATTTGATAGGTTCTAATACCCCAGGCGTTGTTTGGCCCCTGCGGGTTTATTTGTCGTACCAAGGAAGGGAATGAGATTCATTAGTGAGTGTATTTAGATACATGTATACACAAGTATAATTATCATACATAGTGTGAATTACCCACCAAGATAACGCAAGAGTCAGTGACTTATTTCCATTACTTTAATAAGAGCCACCTAGTACTACCCACCTAGTACTACCCACCTAGTACTACCCACCTAGTACTACCCACCTAGTACTACCCACCTAGTACTACCAACCTAGTACTACCCACCTAGTACTACCCACCTAGTACTACCCACCTAGTACTACCCACCTAGTACTACCAACCTAGTACTACCCACCTAGTACTACCCACCTAGTACTACCCACCTAGTACTACCCACCTAGTATTACCCACCTAGTACTACCCACCTAGTACTACCCACCTAGTACTACCCACCTAGTACTACCCACCTAGTACTACCAACCTAGTACTACCCACCTAGTACTACCAACCTAGTACTACCCACCTACCCACCTAGTATTACCCACCTAGTACTACCCACCTAGTACTACCCACCTAGTACTACCAACCTAGTACTACCCACCTAGTACTACCCACCTAGTACTACCCACCTAGTACTACCCACCTAGTACTACCCACCTAGTACTACCAACCTAGTACTACCCACCTACCAACCTAGTACTACCCACCTAGTACTACCCACCTAGTACTACCCACCTAGTACTACCAACCTAGTACTACCCACCTAGTACTACCCACCTAGTACTACCCACCTAGTAATATGAGTGCTCACTTAAAGAAGTTAACACTCACAGTTCTGCAGCACTTAAACAAGTGATCAGTGTATTTAATCACTTTATGTACCCTGGGATAATTCTTCTCACACCTTCTCTTAGTAAAACACTTAATACACTTCAGGAAGTGTATTGGAAATATATAAAAATATTGGTGTTAACTCTAAATAATATATAAAAATAATGTTGGTTGTGTTGTATCTAGTTTGGAGGACGAGGGTGAAGGTTTTGTGTGGCAGAGGCTTGAGCGCCTAGCAGTCTTGTGTGACCCTCTTAGCTGTGGAGGCAAGTTTTTTTTTCACGATACGACGTGCTGTTGGAGTGTGAGCTTATGATTCAGGGAAACCGGTTAGCCGGACTTGAGTCCTGGAAGTGAAAAGTACAGTGCCTGTACTCTTGTTGGCAGGGTGGTGATGTTACAGCCTTGTAAGTGGGAAGTACAGTGCCTTCACTGTTGGAGGGGTGGGGGTGTTACAGTGGTGGAGGTAAATCAGATTTAATCCAAGGGAAGGGCAGCTCCAAGTCCCAGGATAAAGGGCCAGCATCTAGGATGGTAACGGGAATATCTCGTTCGTGAGCGTGACAAGTTACGTCACAGTTTACATCTGGGAGATCGCGAAGGGACTATTCCCAGACCTGCGCACTACAGTCACTCCGTGCGAGAGCCAGAAACTGGACAGACGGAGTAAAGAACCTCCGATAACAAGCAAGGACCCGATGAGTACACTAATATACCTCGTTGGGAGTGTTAGAGGTCCTAGACTCTTCAACGCCCTCCCCTCCATGCACAAGAGATATTACCAACAAATCTCTGGCTGTCTTCTAAAAGTAACTGGACAAGTTTCTCAAGTTAGTTGCTGACCAGCCAGGCTGTATTTCGTACGTTGCACTGCTTGCGGCCAGTAGTAGCTAGTAGCCTGGTTGATCAGGCGTTGATTCAGCGGAAGACCTGGTCTGGGACCGGGCCGGCGGGGGCGTTGACCCCCCGGAAGCATCCTTCAGTAGTATCAACAGCTGTACACGGAGACATCGCGGAGAGAATCACTGGTAACGGTGTGTCGTTCGTGAGAGCTGGAGGCGGATCCACTGGTGAACGTGAGGCGTCTGACGCTCCTTGCCCTGCCCTGGAACCTTACTAAATGAACGGTGTGATGATGATGGCTTGTTGATGGTGGCTTGTTGATGTTGGTGGCTTGTTGATAGTGGCTTGTTGATGGTGGTGGCTTGTTGATGGTGGTGGCTTGTTGATGTTGGTGGCTTGTTGATGTTGGTGGCTTGTTGATGTTGGTGGCTTGTTGATGTTGGTGGCTTGTTGATGGTGGCTTGTTAATGGTGGATGCTTGTTGATGTTGGTGGCTTGTTGATGTTGGTGGCTTGTTGATGGTGGTGGCTTGTTGATGGTGGATGCTTGTTGATGTTGGTGGCTTGTTGATGGTGGTGGCTTGTTGATGGTGGTGGCTTGTTGATGGTGGTGGCTTGTTGATGTTGGCTTGTTGATGTTGGTTGCTTGTTGATGTTGGTTGCTTGTTGATGTTGGTGGCTTGTTGATGGTGGTGGCTTGTTGATGGTGGCTTGTTGATGGTGGATGCTTGTTGATGTTGGTGGCTTGTTGATGGTGGTGGCTTGTTGATAGTGGTGGTTTGTTGATGGTGGTGGCTTGTTGATGTTGGCTTGTTGATGTTGGTTGCTTGTTGATGTTGGTGGCTTGTTGATGGTGGTTGCTTGTTGATGTTGGTGGCTTGTTGATGTTGGTGGCTTGTTGATGGTGGTGGCTTGTTGATGGTGGTGGCTTGTTGATGGTGGTGGCTTGTTGATGGTGGTGGTTTGTTGATGGTGGCTTGTTGATGTTGGTGGCTTGTTGATGGTGGCTTGTTGATGTTGGTGGCTTGTTGATGGTGGTGGCTTGTTGATGATGGAGGCTTGTTGATGTTGGTGGCTTGTTGATGATGGTGGCTTGTTGATGGTGGCTTGTTGATGGTGGTGGCTTGTTGATGTTGGTGGCTTGATGATGGTGGCTTGTTGATGTTGGTGGCTTGTTGATGATGGTGGTTTGTTGGTGGTGGTGGCTTGGTGGTGGCTTGTTGATGGTGGTGGCTTGTTGATATTGGTGGCTTGATGTTGGTGGCTTGTTGATGGTGGTGGTTTGTTGATGGTGGTGGCTTGTTGATGATGGTGGCTTGTTGATGATGGCTTGTTGATGTTGGTGATGGTGGCTTGTTGATGGTGGCTTGTTGATGTTAGTGGCTTGTTGATGATGGTGGCTTGTTGATGGTGGTGGTTTGTTGATGATGATGGCTTGTTGATGGTGGTGGTTTGTTGATGATGATGGCTTGTTGATGGTGGCTTGTTGATGTTGGTGGCTTGTTGATAATGATGGCTTGTTGATGTTGGTGGCTTGTTGATAATGATGGCTTGTTGATGTTGGTGGCTTGATGATGGCTTGTTGATGTTGGTGGCTTGTTAATGATGGCTTATTGATGTTGGTGGCTTGTTGATGATGGTGGCTTGTTGATATTGGTGTCTTGATGGTGGCTTAATGTTAATGGCTTTATGTTGGTGGCTTGTTGATGTTAGTGGCTTATTGATGTTGGTGGCTTGTTATGTCTCTGCTACTTCTCTCCTTTCTTCTCTCTTTTTTTCTTTTCTCCCTCTCTTCCTTTGTCCTTCCTCTTCTCCTTCCTCTTCTTGTCTCCCTCCCCTCTACCACCCCCTATCCCCTACCCTGTTGCAAGCCTAGCCTCCTCTTCCTCGTATCACAACATCTGGACGGTGTTGTTCGTGACGTCAGTACGAACGACTTTGTATTGTTTTCTAATCGTAAATCAAGATGGAAGGATGTGATTAATCAAGCAGGAGGGCGCCCTCTTGTACGTTATAACGAGGTTACTAGTCAGACAGGTGCCCTCTTGTACGTTATAACGAGGTTACTAGTCAGGCAGGTGCCCTCTTGTACGTTATAACGAGGTTACTACGTTATAACGTCTAGTCAGCAGGTGCCCTCTTGTTCGTTACAACGAGGTTACTAGTCAGACAGGTGCCCTCTTGTACGTTATAACGAGGTTACTAGTCAGGCAGGTGCCCTCTTGTACGTTATAACGAGGTTACTAGTCAGGCAGGTGCCCTCTTGTACGTTATAACGAGGTTACTAGTCAGACAGGTGCCCTCTTGTTCGTTATAACGAGGTTACTAGTCAGACATGTGCCCTCTTGTTCGTTATAACGAGGTTACTAGTCAGGCAGGTGCCCTCTTGTACGTTATAACGAGGTTACTAGTCAGGCAGGTGCCCTCTTGTACGTTATAACGAGGTTACTAGTCAGGCAGGTGCCCTCTTGTACGTTATAACGAGGTTACTAGTCAGGCAGGTGCCCTCTTGTACGTTATAACGAGGTTACTAGTCAGGCAGGTGCCCTCTTGTACGTTATAACGAGGTTACTAGTCAGGCAGGTGCCTTCTTGTACGTTATAACGAGGTTACTAGTCGAGCAGGCGTCCTATATCGTTCATTATAACGAGGTTACTGGTCGGGCAGGCGTCCTATATCGTTCGTTATAACGAGGTTACTGGTCGGGCAGGCGTCCTATATCGTTCGTTATAACGAGGTTACTAGTCGAGCAGGCGTCCTATATCGTTCGTTATAACGAGGCTACTAGTCGAGCAGGCGTCCTATATCATTCGTTATAACGAGGCTACTAGTCGAGCAGGCGTCCTATATCGTTCGTTATAACGAGGTTACTGGCCAGGCAAAAGAGGTGCCCTCTCGCCCGTTATAACGAGGTTACTGGTCAGGCAAAAGAGGTGCCCTCTCGCCCGTTATAACAAGGTTACCATTCAGGCAGAAGAGTGTCCTCACTTTCAGTATAACGAAGTTACTCCTTTGTAAGAAATCCTGATATAAGGATGAGGTTGTGGTGTTTGCTATACCGGAGTTTACTCTAAACCTAAATTAACTTAATCTGCCGTAAATAAATCTAGCTTAATTAAGTAGAGTTTGAAAAAGGTTTAAAAGGGCCGCTATAACAAGTGAGGTGTCGTGAGGAGACCAACTGACTCTCCCCTGCACCAGACTTTCCCCTGCACCAGACTCTCCCCTGCACCAGACTCTCCCCTGCACCAGACTCTGCCCTGCACCAGACTCTCCCCTGCGCCAGACTCTCCCCTGCGCCAGACTCTCCCCTGCACCAGACTCTCCCCTGCACCAGACTCTCCCCTGCACCAGACTCTCCCCTGCACCAGACTCTGCCCTGCACCAGACTCTGCCCTGCACCAGACTCTGCCCTGCACCAGACTCTCCCCTGCACCAGACTCTGCCCTGCACCAGACTCTGCCCTGCACCAGACTCTCCCCTGCACCAGACTTTCCCCTGCACCAGACTCTGCCCTGCACCAGACTCTGCCCTGCACCAGACTCTGCCCTGCACCAGACTCTGCCCTGCACCAGACTCTGCCCTGCACCAGACTCTGCCCTGCACCAGACTCTGCCCTGCACCAGACTCTGCCCTGCACCAGACTCTCCCCTGCACCAGACTCTCCCCTGCACCAGACTCTCCCCTGCACCAGACTCTCCCCTGCGCCAGACTCTCCCCTGCGCCAGACTCTCCCCTGCACCAGACTCTCCCCTGCACCAGACTCTCCCCTGCACCAGACTCTGCCCTGCGCCAGACTCTCCCCTGCGCCAGACTCTGCCCTGCACCAGACTCTGCCCTGCACCAGACTCTGCCCTGCACCAGACTCTCCCCTGCGCCAGACTCTCCCCTGCGCCAGACTCTCCCCTGCGCCAGACTCTCCCCTGCACCAGACTCTCCCCTGCACCAGACTCTCCCCTGCACCAGACTCTGCCCTGCGCCAGACTCTCCCCTGCGCCAGACTCTGCCCTGCACCAGACTCTCCCCTGCGCCAGACTCTCCCCTGCGCCAGACTCTCCCCTGCGCCAGACTCTCCCCTGCACCAGACTCTCCCCTGCGCCAGACTCTCCCCTGCACCAGACTCTCCCCTGCACCAGACTCTCCCCTGCGCCAGACTCTCCCCTGCGCCAGACTCTCCCCTGCACCAGACTCTCCCCTGCGCCAGACTCTCCCCTGCGCCAGACTCTCCCCTGCGCCAGACTCTCCCCTGCGCCAGACTCTCCCCTGCGCCAGACTCTCCCCTGCGCCAGACTCTCCCCTGCGCCAGACTCTCCCCTGCGCCAGACTCTCCCCTGCGCCAGACTCTCCCCTGCGCCAGACTCTCCCCTGCGCCAGACTCTCCCCTGCGCCAGACTCTCCCCTGCGCCAGACTCTCCCCTGCGCCAGACTCTCCCCTGCGCCAGACTCTCCCCTGCACCAGACTCTCCCCTGCACCAGACTCTCCCCTGCGCCAGACTCTCCCCTGCACCAGACTCTCCCCTGCACCAGACTCTCCCCTGCACCAGACTCTCCCCTGCACCAGACTCTCCCCTGCGCCAGACTCTCCCCTGCGCCAGACTCTCCCCTGCACCAGACTCTCCCCTGCACCAGACTCTCCCCTGCGCCAGACTCTCCCCTGCGCCAGACTCTCCCCTGCGCCAGACTCTCCCCTGCACCAGACTCTCCCCTGCGCCAGACTCTCCCCTGCACCAGACTCTCCCCTGCACCAGACTCTCCCCTGCACCAGACTCTCCCCTGCAGACTCTCCCCTCTCCCCTGCACCAGACTCTCCCCTGCGACTCTCCCCTGCCCAGACTCTCCCCTGCGCCAGACTCTGCCCTGCCCAGACTCTGCCCTGCACCAGACTCTGCACCAGACTCTCCCCTGCACTCTCCCCTGCGCCAGACTCTCCCCTGCACCAGACTCTCCCCTGCGCCAGACTCTCCCCTGCACCAGACTCTCCCCTGCACCAGACTCTCCCCTGCGCCAGACTCTCCCCTGCACCAGACTCTCCCCTGCACCAGACTCTCCCCTGCACCAGACTCTCCCCTGCACCAGACTCTCCCCTGCACCAGACTCTCCCCTGCACCAGACTCTCCCCTGCACCAGACTCTCCCCTGCACCAGACTCTCCCCTGCACCAGACTCTCCCCTGCACCAGACTCTCCCCTGCGCCAGACTCTCCCCTGCACCAGACTCTCCCCTGCACCAGACTCTCGTAGTCACTAACTTAAGGAAAGTTGACGGGTTTTTATAAGAATAAGGAAATAATAATAATAATAATAATAATTATTATTATTATTATTATTATTATTATTATTATTATTATTAAGACATGTGTAACAACTGAAGACTTCTTCAGGCTAAGGGACTGACCTGAAGACTTCTCCAGGTTGAGGGACTGACCTGAAGACTTTCCAGGTTGAGGGACTGACCTGAAGACTTCTCCAGGCTGAGGGACTAACCTGAAGACTTCTTCAGGCTAAGGGACTGACCTGAAGACTTCTCCAGGTTGAGGGACTGACCTGAAGACTTCTCCAGGCTGAGGGACTGACCTGAAGACTTCTCCAGGTTGAGGGACTGACCTGAAGACTTCTCCAGGCTGAGGGACTAACCTGAAGACTTCTCCAGGCTGAGGGACTGATCTGAAGACTTCTCCAGGCTGAGGGACTGACCTGAAGACCTCTCCAAGCTGAGGGACTGACCTGAAGACTTCTCCAGGCTGAGGGACTAACCTGAAGACTTCTCCAGGCTGAGGGACTGACCTGAAGACCTCTCCAGGCTGAGGGACTAACCTGAAGACTTCTCCAGGCTGAGGGACTGACCTGAAGACTTCTCCAGGCTGAGGGACTGACCTGAAGACATCTCCAGGCTGAGGGACTAACCTGAAGACTTATCCAGGCTGAGGGACTGACCTGAAGACCTCTCCAGGCTGAGGGACTAACCTGAAGACTTCTCCAGGCTGAGGGACTGATCACCTCGCATTTTCATTTCACTACTACACCTGCTGCCTCTTATTTGACTGAAGAAGTCTACTGTGTAGACGAAACATTTCAACAATAAGGATACACAACTGTTGTATATGTCTTAATTATCAACCTGTCAGTATTATAGTCTTAGTGCTACAGTGTTACAGTGCTACAGTGCTACAGTGTTACAGTGCTACAGTGCTACAGTGCTACAGTGTTACAGTGCTACAGTGCTACAGTGCTACAGTGCTACAGTGCTACAGTGTTACAGTGCTACAGTGCTACAGTGTTACAGTGCTACAGTGCTACAGTGCTACAGTGCTACAGTGTTACAGTGCTACAGTGCTACAGTGCTACAATGTTACAGTGCTACAGTGCTACAGTGTTACAGTGCTACAGTGCTACAGTGTTAGTGCTACAGTGTTACAGTGCTACAGTGCTACAGTGCTACAGTGTTACAGTGCTACAGTGCTACAGTGCTACAGTGTTACAGTGCTACAGTGCTACAGTGCTACAGTGTTACAGTGCTACAGTGTTACAGTGCTACAGTGTTACAGTGCTACAGTGTTACAGTGCTACAGTGCTACAGTGTTAGTGCTACAGTGCTACAGTGTTAGTGCTACAGTGTTAGTGCTACAGTGTTAGTGCTACAGTGTTAGTGCTACAGTGTTAGTGCTACAGTGTTAGTGCTACAGTGTTAGTGCTACAGTGTTAGTGTTAGTGCTACAGTGTTAGTGCTACAGTGTTAGTGCTACAGTGTTAGTGCTACAGTGTTAGTGCTACAGTGTTAGTGCTACAGTGTTACAGTGCTACAGTGTTACAGTGCTACAGTGTTAGTGCTACAGTGTTAGTGCTACAGTGTTAGTGCTACAGTGTTAGTGCTACAGTGTTAGTGCTACAGTGTTAGTGCTACAGTGTTAGTGCTACAGTGTTACAGTGCTACAGTGTTAGTGCTACAGTGTTAGTGCTACAGTGTTAGTGCTACAGTGTTAGTGTTAGTGCTACAGTGCTACAGTGTTAGTGCTACAGTGTTAGTGCTACAGTGTTAGTGCTACAGTGTTAGTGCTACAGTGTTAGTGCTACAGTGTTAGTGCTACAGTGTTAGTGCTACAGTGTTAGTGCTACAGTGTTAGTGCTACAGTGTTACAGTGCTACAGTGTTAGTGCTACAGTGTTAGTGCTACAGTGTTAGTGCTACAGTGTTAGTGCTACAGTGTTAGTGCTACAGTGTTAGTGCTACAGTGTTACAGTGCTACAGTGTTAGTGCTACAGTGTTAGTGCTACAGTGTTAGTGCTACAGTGTTACAGTGCTACAGTGTTACAGTGCTACAGTGTTACAGTGCTACAGTGTTAGTGCTACAGTGTTACAGTGCTACAGTGTTAGTGCTACAGTGCTACAGTGTTAGTGCTACATTGCTACAGTGTTAGTGCTACAGTGTTACAGTGCTACAGTGTTAGTGCTACTGTGTTAGTGCTACAGTGTTAGCGCTACAGTGCTACAGTGTTAGTGCTACAGTGTTAGTGCTACAGTGTTAGTGCTACAGTGCTACAGTGTTAGTGCTACAGTGTTAGTGCTACAGTGTTAGTGCTACAGTGTTAGTGCTACAGTGTTAGTGCTACAGTGTTAGTGCTACAGTGTTAGTGCTACAGTGTTACAGTGCTACAGTGTTAGTGCTACAGTGTTAGTGCTACAGTGTTAGTGCTACAGTGTTAGTGCTACAGTGTTAGTGCTACAGTGTTAGTGCTACAGTGTTAGTGCTACAGTGTTAGTGTTAGTGCTACAGTGTTAGTGCTACAGTGTTAGTGCTACAGTGTTAGTGCTACAGTGTTAGTGCTACAGTGTTAGTGCTACAGTGTTAGTGCTACAGTGTTAGTGCTACAGTGTTAGTGCTACAGTGCTACAGTGTTAGTGCTACAGTGTTAGTGCTACAGTGTTAGTGCTACAGTGTTAGTGCTACAGTGTTAGTGCTACAGTGTTAGTGCTACAGTGTTAGTGCTACAGTGTTAGTGCTACAGTGTTAGTGCTACAGTGTTAGTGCTACAGTGTTAGTGCTACAGTGTTAGTGCTACAGTGTTAGTGCTACAGTGTTAGTGCTACAGTGTTAGTGCTACAGTGTTAGTGCTACAGTGTTAGTGCTACAGTGTTAGTGCTACAGTGTTAGTGCTACAGTGTTAGTGCTACAGTGTTAGTGCTACAGTGTTAGTGCTACAGTGTTAGTGCTACAGTGTTAGTGCTACAGTGTTAGTGCTACAGTGTTAGTACTACAGTGTTAGTGCTACAGTGTTAGTACTACAGTGTTAGTGCTGCACTGTTAGTACTACAGTGTTAGTGCTACAGTGTTAGTGCTACAGTGTTAGTGCTACAGTGTTAGTGCTACAGTGTTAGTGCTACAGTGTTAGTGCTACAGTGTTAGTGCTACAGTGTTAGTGCTACAGTGTTAGTGCTACAGTGTTAGTGCTACAGTGTTAGTGCTACAGTGTTAGTGTTAGTGCTACAGTGTTAGTGCTACAGTGTTAGTGCTACAGTGTTAGTGCTACAGTGTTAGTGCTACAGTGTTAGTGCTACAGTGTTAGTGCTACAGTGTTAGTGCTACAGTGTTAGTGCTACAGTGTTAGTGCTACAGTGTTAGTGCTACAGTGTTAGTGCTACAGTGTTAGTACTACAGTGTTAGTGCTACAGTGTTAGTGCTACAGTGTTAGTACTACAGTGTTAGTGCTACAGTGTTAGTGCTACACTGTTAGTGCTACAGTGTTAGTGCTGCACTGTTAGTGCTGCACTGTTAGTGCTACACTGTTAGTGCTACAGTGTTAGTGCTGCACTGTTAGTGCTACACTGTTAGTGCTACAGTGTTAGTGCTACAGTGTTAGTACTACAGTGTTAGTGCTACAGTGTTAGTGCTACAGTGTTAGTGCTACAGTGTTAGTGCTACAGTGTTAGTACTACAGTGTTAGTGCTACAGTGTTAGTGCTACAGTGTTAGTGCTACAGTGTTAGTGCTACAGTGTTAGTGCTACAGTGTTAGTACTACAGTGTTAGTGCTACAGTGTTAGTGCTACAGTGTTAGTGCTACAGTGTTAGTGCTACAGTGTTAGTGCTACAGTGTTAGCGCTACAGTGTTAGTGCTACAGTGTTAGTGCTACAGTGTTAGTGCTACAGTGTTAGTGCTACAGTGTTAGTGCTACAGTGTTAGTGCTACAGTGCTACAGTGTTAGTGCTACAGTGTTAGTGTTAGTGCTACAGTGTTAGTGCTACAGTGTTAGTGCTACAGTGTTAGTGCTACAGTGTTAGTGCTACAGTGTTAGTGCTACAGTGTTAGTGCTACAGTGTTAGTGCTACAGTGTTAGTGCTACAGTGTTAGTGCTACAGTGTTAGTGCTACAGTGTTAGTGCTACAGTGTTAGTGCTACAGTGTTAGTGCTACAGTGTTAGTACTACAGTGTTAGTGCTACAGTGTTAGTGCTACAGTGTTAGTACTACAGTGTTAGTGCTACAGTGTTAGTGCTACAGTGTTAGTACTACAGTGTTAGTGCTACAGTGTTAGTACTACAGTGTTAGTGCTACAGTGTTAGTGCTACAGTGTTAGTGCTACAGTGTTAGTACTACAGTGTTAGTGCTACAGTGTTAGTGCTACAGTGTTAGTGCTACAGTGTTAGTGCTACAGTGTTAGTGCTACAGTGTTAGTGCTACAGTGTTAGTGCTACAGTGTTAGTGCTACAGTGTTAGTGCTACAGTGTTAGTGCTACAGTGTTAGTACTACAGTGTTAGTGCTACAGTGTTAGTGCTACAGTGTTAGTGCTACAGTGTTAGTACTACAGTGTTAGTGCTACAGTGTTAGTGCTACAGTGTTAGTACTACAGTGTTAGTGCTACAGTGTTAGTGCTACAGTGTTAGTGCTACAGTGTTAGTACTACAGTGTTAGTACTACAGTGTTAGTGCTACAGTGTTAGTACTACAGTGTTAGTGCTACAGTGTTAGTACTACAGTGTTAGTGCTACAGTGTTAGTGCTACAGTGTTAGTACTACAGTGTTAGTGCTACAGTGTTAGTACTACAGTGTTAGTGCTACAGTGTTAGTGCTACAGTGTTAGTACTACAGTGTTAGTGCTACAGTGTTAGAACTACAGTGTTAGTGCTACAGTGTTAGTGCTACAGTGTTAGTGCTACAGTGTTAGTGCTACACAGTGTTAGTGCTACAGTGTTAGTGCTACAGTGTTAGTGCTACAGTGTTAGTGCTACAGTGTTAGTGCTACAGTGTTAGTACTACAGTGTTAGTACAGTGTTAGTGCTACAGTGTTAGCGCTACAGTGCTACAGCGTTAGTACTGCACTGTTAGTACTGCACTGTTAGTACTGCACTCTTAGTGCTGCACTGTTAGTGCTACAGCGTTAGTACTGCACTGTTAGTGCTGCACTCTTAGTGCTGCACTGTTAGTGCTACAGCGTTAGTACTACAGTGTTAGTGCTACAGTGTTAGTGCTACAGTGTTAGTGCTGCACTGTTAGTGCTACAGTGTTAGTACTACAGTGTTAGTGCTACAGTGTTAGTACTGCACTGTTAGTGCTGCACTGTTAGTGCTACAGCGTTAGTACTGCACTGTTAGTGCTGCACTGTTAGTGCTACAGTGTTAGTACTACAGTGTTAGTGCTACAGTGTTAGTACTACAGTGTTAGTGCTACAGTGTTAGTGCTACAGTGTTAGTACTACAGTGTTAGTGCTACAGTGTTAGTGCTACAGTGTTAGTGCTACAGTGTTAGTGCTACAGTGTTAGTACTACAGTGTTAGTACTACAGTGTTAGTGCTACAGTGTTAGTACTACAGTGTTAGTACTACAGTGTTAGTACTACAGTGTTAGTACTACAGTGTTAGTACTACAGTGTTAGTGCTACAGTGTTAGTACTACAGTGTTAGTGCTACAGTGTTAGTGCTACAGTGTTAGTACTACAGTGTTAGTACTACAGTGTTAGTACTACAGTGTTAGTACTACAGTGTTAGTGCTACAGTGTTAGTACTACAGTGTTAGTGCTACAGTGTTAGTACTACAGTGTTAGTACTACAGTGTTAGTACTACAGTGTTAGTACTACAGTGTTAGTGCTACAGTGTTAGTGCTACAGTGTTAGTACTACAGTGTTAGTGCTACAGTGTTAGTGCTACAGTGTTAGTGCTACAGTGTTAGTGCTACAGTGTTAGCGCTACAGTGCTACAGTGTTAGTGTTAGTGCTACAGTGTTAGTGCTACAGTGTTAGTGCTACAGTGTTAGCGCTACAGTGTTAGTGCTACAGTGTTAGTGCTACAGTGTTAGTACTACAGTGTTAGTGCTACAGTGTTAGTACTACAGTGTTAGTGCTACAGTGTTAGTGCTACAGTGTTAGTACTACAGTGTTAGTGCTACAGTGTTAGTACTACAGTGTTAGTACTACAGTGTTAGTGCTACAGTGTTAGTACTACAGTGTTAGTGCTACACTGTTAGTACTACAGTGTTAGTACTACAGTGTTAGTGCTACAGTGTTAGTACTACAGTGTTAGTACTACAGTGTTAGTACTACAGTGTTAGTGCTACAGTGTTAGTGCTACAGTGTTAGTACTACAGTGTTAGTGCTACAGTGTTAGTACTACAGTGTTAGTACTACAGTGTTAGTACTACAGTGTTAGTGCTACAGTGTTAGTACTGCACTGTTAGTGCTACAGTGTTAGTGCTACAGTGTTAGTACTTCAGTGTTAGTGCTACAGTGTTAGTACTACAGTGTTAGTGCTACAGTGTGTGTTAGTGCTACAGTGTTAGTACTACAGTGTTAGTACTACAGTGTTAGTGCTACAGTGTTAGTGCTACAGTGTTAGTACTACAGTGTTAGTACTACAGTGTTAGTACTACAGTGTTAGTACTACAGTGTTAGTACTACAGTGTTAGTACTACAGTGTTAGTACTACAGTGTTAGTGCTACAGTGTTAGTGCTACAGTGTTAGTAGTGCAGTGTTAGTACTACAGTGTTAGTAGTACAGTGTTAGTACTACAGTGTTAGTGCTACAGTGTTAGTGCTACAGTGTTAGCAGTACAGTGTTAGTGCTACAGCGTTAGTACTACAGCGTTAGTGCTACAGTGTTAGTGCTACAGTGTTAGTGCTACAGTGTTAGTGCTACAGTGTTAGTGCTACAGTGTTAGTGCTACAGTGTTAGTGCTACAGTGTTAGTGCTACAGTGTTAGTGCTACAGTGTTAGTGCTACAGTGTTAGTACTACAGTGTTAGTACTACAGTGTTAGTACTACAGTGTTAGAACTACAGTGTTAGTGCTACAGTGTTAGTGCTACAGTGTTAGTACTACAGTGTTAGTACTACAGTGTTAGTACTACAGTGTTAGTACTACAGTGTTAGTACTACAGTGTTAGTGCTACAGTGTTAGTGCTACAGTGTTAGTACTACAGTGTTAGTACTACAGTGTTAGTGCTACAGTGTTAGTGCTACAGTGTTAGTACTACAGTGTTAGTGCTACAGTGTTAGTGCTACAGTGTTAGTAGTACAGTGTTAGTACTACAGTGTTAGTACTACAGTGTTAGTGCTACAGTGTTAGTAGTACAGTGTTAGTAGTACAGTGTTAGTGCTACAGTGTTAGTGCTACAGTGTTAGTGCTACAGTGTTAGTGCTACAGTGTTAGTGCTATAGTGTTAGTAGTACAGTGTTAGTGCTACAGTGTTAGTGCTACAGTGTTAGTGCTACAGTGTTAGTACTACAGTGTTAGTGCTACAGTGTTAGTGCTACAGTGTTAGTGCTACAGTGTTAGTGCTATAGTGTTAGTGCTACAGTGCTAGTGCTACAGTGGTAGTACTATAGTGTTAGTGCTACAGTACTAGTGCTACAGTGACTACCTTACTACACACGTATTGTCAGCTGACAACCACGCAGCGTACGCAACAACAACCACGCCGCAGCGGCAGCAGCCCACCGCAGCGGCAGGCCGCACCTGGCAGCCACGCACGCCCCAATGGCATTACACCAGCAGCTAACAACCACACCACCGCAACAAATCACACTGCCCAGCAGCAGCCACCACCAACAACAGCCACTGCCAGCAGCAGCCACACCACGGCAACAACCACACCACCAGCAACAGCCACTGCAGCAGCAGCCGCACCACCAGCAACGACCACGCAGCAACAGCCACCAACAGCAATACACTGCCCGGCAACAGCCACACCACCAACCTTAGCCACTGCCCGGCAACAGCCACCACCAGCAACAACCACTACCCAGCAACAATACACCAACAACAGCCCCACTGCCAGCAACGGCACCACCAACCAGCAACCACCGCAGCAGCAACCGCACCAACAGCCACGCTACCCAGCAACAGCCACACCGCCAACGAACAGCCACACTGCCAGCAACCACCGCCAACAACCACACCACCCAGCAACAACCGCACCACCAACAACCACACCGCAACCAACAGCCACCGCGGCAGCAGCCACCACCAGCAACAGCCACTGCCAGCGACAGCCACACCGCAACGCCACCGCAGCAGCAACCACGCTGGCAACAGCCACCAGCAACAGCCACACTGCCAGCAGCAACCACATAACAACAGCCACCACCAACAGCAGCCACACTGCAGCAGCAACCACCGCCAGCAACAACCACACCGCAATAACAACCACGCACCCAGCAACCACCCAATAGTAACAACCACTGCCCAGCAACAACCACCACCAACAACAACCACACTGCCAACAACAACCCGCCACCAACAACAACCACCGCCAGCCCAACAGCCACACCTCCCGGCAACAGCCACACCACCGGGCGTACGCACCCGGCAACAGCCACCACCAGCATTATGCACCACCAACCACACACCCAGCAACAGCCACACCACCAGCAACAGCCACACCGCAGCAACAGCAACCACCACCCGGCAAGCAACCACGCCGCCCAGCAGCAGCCACTGCAGCAACAGCCACGCCGCCCAGCAACAACCACCGCGGCAACAACCGCACCAACAACCACCGCCCAGCAACAACAACCACTGCCACCAGCAACAACCACGCACCCGGCAACAGCCACCATAACCACTGCCCAGCAACAACCACCACACAGCAACAACCACACGCAGCAACAGCCACACTGCAACAGCCACCAGCAACAACCACTGCCCAGCAACAGCCACCACCAGCAACAGCCACACTGCCCAGCAACAACCGCACCACCAGCAACAACCACGCCAGCAACTGACCACACCGCAACAACAACCCCTGCCAGCAACAACCACGCCACCAGCAACAACCACACCGCGCTTAACAGCCGCACCATGACACTGCCAACGCCACCACCAACAGCAGCCACACTGCCAGCAACAATACCAACAGCCACCACCGGCAACAACCGCCACCAACAACCACACCGCGGCAACAGCCACGCAGCAACAGCCGCACCGCCAGCAGCAATAAAAAAGCTGGCAACAGCACCACCAGCAACAACCACGCAGCAGCAACCACTGCAGCAGCCACCAGCAACAGCACTACAGCAGCAGCCGCAGCAAGCAACAACCACACCACCAACAACAACCACACTGCCAGCAGCAGCCACACCACCAGCAACAGCCGCACCAACAACCACTGCTGTGCACACAGCAACAACGTACACTGCAGCTGACAACCGCACCACCCAGCAATACACTGCCCAGCGGCCACACCGCCAACCTTGACCACCGCAGCAACAACACCGCAGCAGCAGCCACGCCGCCCCGGCAGCAGCCACGCCGCAGACGGCAGCCACGCGGCAACGACCGCACCGCAGCAACAACCGCACCGCAACAGCCACCGCAGCAGCAGCCACCGCGGCAACAACCACCGCAGCAGCAACCCGCCGCCCGGCAACAGCCACGCGGCAACGCCACACCACCAACAGCAACCACGCACCACCAGCAGCACCACCCAGCGAACAACCACCGCCCAGCATGACCACCGCAGCCTGCCAGCAACAGCCACACCGCGGCAACAGCCACATCGCAGCAACAGCCATCGCCCAGCAACGACCACACCACCCCAGCAGCAACCACGCCACCAACAACAGCCACACTGCCAGCAGCAGCCACCGCAGCAGCCACGCTGCCCGGCAACAACCACACCGCCAACCCAACCACACCGCCAGCAACAACCACACACAGCCAGCAACAACCACTGCCCAGCAGCAACCACACCACCAGCCAACAACCACCGCCAGCAACAACCACTGACCAACAGCAGCCACACTGCCAGCAGCAACCACACCACCAGCAACAGCCACCGCAGCAGCAACCTGACCAACAACAGCCACACTGCCAGCAGCCACACCGCAGCAACAGCCACCGCAGCAGCAACCGCTGCAACAACATGCACTGCCCAACAGCCACACCGCCAGCAGCAACCACCGCAGCAACAACCACCGCCAACAACAGCCACGCCGCGGCAACAATACACCACCAACAGCAACCACGCACGGCAACGAGCCACACCACCCAGCGACAGCCACACCAGCAACAGCCACCTGCCAGCAGCCGCAGCAACCACACCGCGGCAACAGCCACACCGCCAGCAACCACGCTGCCCATGCCACCAGCAGCAACCACGCGCAGCAACAGCCGCACCAGCAACAGCCACCACCAGCAAGCCACGACCAACGGCAACCGCTGCCCGGCAACAGCCACTGCAGCAACCGCACCGCAGCGACAGCCACTGACCAACAGCCGCCCGGCAACAACCACCGCAGCAGCAGCCACCCGCGGCAACAGCCACTGACCAGCAACAGCCACGATACTGTAACAACCATGCCCGGCAGCAACGCACCGCAGCAGCCGCACCTGGCAACAACCACTGCCCAGCAACAGCCACTGTAACAACAACCACCGCCTCGCAACCACCTCAGCAACAACCACACCACCCAGCAACCACCACCCAGCAACAGCCACCACCAGCAACAGCCACACTGCAGCAACCACACCGCAGCAACAACCACCACCAGCAACAGCCACACCACGCAGCAACAACCACCGCCCAGCAACAACCACCGCAGCAGCAACGACCGCACCGCAGCGGCAGCCACCGCGGCAACAACCACCGCAGCAACAGCCACACCGCCTTAACCACGCACCTTTGACAACCACACCGCAGCAACCACCAGCAACAACCACCGCCAGCAGCAACCACACCTGGTAACAACCACACCACCAGCAACAGCCACCGCAGGCAACAACCACGCACCAGCAACAACCACACCTGTACACCACCAGCAACAGCCACCACCAACCAAAGCCACACCGCAATAGCAACCACCGCAGCAACAACCACACCACCAACCTTATACTGCCCAGCCACCGCGGCAACAACCACTGCCCAGCAACAACCACCACCAGTAACCACCGCAGCAACGCCACACCTGACAACAACCACTACAGCGGCAACCACACCACCAGCCTTAACCACCGCAACAGCCACACCACCCAGCAACAACCACTGCAACAACAACCACTGCCCAGCAGCCACCACCAACAACCACCGCAGCAACCACACCAACAACCACACCGCGGCAACAACCACCACCAGCAACAGCCACCACCCAGCAACCACCACCAACAACAACCACACCGCAGCAACAACCACCAACAACAACCACCGCAGCAACAACCACTGCCAACAACAACCTTTACCGCAGCAGCAACAACCACCGCAGCAACAACCGCACCGCAGCAGCCACACCGCCAACAACAGCCGCACCAACAGCAACCACACTGCCCAGCAACAACCACACCACCAACGCCGCACTGCCCAGCCAACAATACACCACCAGTAACCAGCCACACCACCCGGCAACAGCCACCGCCAGCAACAGCCACACCACCAACAACAGCCGCACAGCAACAGCCACCGCCCGGCAGCAACCACGCCGCCAGCAACCACGCCGCAACAACCACCACCAGCAACAACCGCACTGCCAGCGGCAACAGCCACCGCGTAACAGCCACCTGAAACAACAGCCACACCGCCAGCCACGCTGCCCAGCAACAGCCACCGCAGCAACAACCACGCCCAGCGACCAGCAACCACCGCCAGCAGCAGCCACCAGCAACGACCACGCCGCGGCAACGCAGCCGCACCACCAGCAACAGCCACACCGCCAGGCAACCGCACCACCAACAACAGCCACACCGCAGCAACAACCCACCGCAGCAACAACCGCACCACCCGGCAACAACAGCCACCGCAGCAACAGCCACCGCAGCAACAACCACGCAGCAACAACCACCACCCAGCAGCCAACAACAGCCACCGCAGCAACAACAACCACCGCAGCAACCACCACCAACAACAGCCACCACCCAGCAACAACCACACCACCCGGCAACAGCCACACCGCAGGCAACAACCACCGCAGCGTAACCACTGCAGCGGCGCAACAGTATACACCGCAGCAACAACCACCGCAGCAACCACCGCAGGCAAGCAACCGCACCGCAGGCAGCAACCACCGCCCGGCAACAGCCACCGCGGCAACCAACAGCCACCACCAGCGGCAACAACCACCGCAGCAGCAACCACACCGCGAACGTAACCACCACCCGGCAACAGCCACCACCTTGCATACACCGCAGCAATAGCCACCGCAGCAGCAATACCACCAGCAACCACACCACCAGCAACAAGCCACACCACCAGCAGCAGCCACCGCCAACAGCCACCACCCAGCAACAACCACACCACCAACAACAACCACACCACCAACAACAACCACACCACCCAGCAACAACAACCACACCACCCAGCAACAACCACACCACCCAGCAACAACCACACCACCCAGCAACAACCACACCACCAACAACAACCACACTACCCAGCAACAACAACCACACCACCCAGCAACAACCACACCACAAAACAACAACCACACCACCACCAACCACACTACCCAGCAACAACCACACCACCAACAACAACCACACCACCCAGCAACAACAACCACACCACCCAGCAACAACCACACCACCAACAACAACCACACTACCCAGCAACAACCACACCACCAACAACAACCACACCACCCAGCAACAACCACACCACCAACAACAACCACACCACCCAGCAACAACCACACCACCCAGCAACAACCACACCACCCAGCAACAACAACCACACCACCCAGCAACAACCACACCACCAACAACAACCACACCACCCAGCAACAACAACCACACCACCCAGCAACAACAACCACACCACCCAGCAACAACAACCACACCACCCAGCAACAACCACACCACCAACAACAACCACACCACCCAGCAACAACAACCACACCACCCAGCAACAACCACACCACCAGGCAACAACCACACCACCCAGCAACAACCACACCACCCAGCAACAACCACACCACCCAGCAACAACCACACCACCCAGCAACAACCACACCACCAACAACAACCACACCACCCAGCAACAACCACACCACCAACAACCACACCACCCAGCAACAACCACACCACCCAGCAACAACAACCACACCACCCAGCAACAACCACACCACCCAGCAACAACCACACCACCCAGCAACAACCACACCACCCAGCAACAACCACACCACCAACAACAACCACACCACCAACAACCACACCACCCAGCAACAACCACACCACCCAGCAACAACCACACCACCCAGCAACAACCACACCACCCAGCAACAACCACACCACCCAGCAACAACCACACCACCCAGCAACAACCACACCACCCAGCAACAACCACACCACCCAGCAACAACCACACCACCCAGCAACAACAACCACACCACCCAGCAACAACAACCACACCACCCAGCAACAACCACACCACCAGGCAACAACCACACCACCCAGCAACAACAACCACACCACCCAGCAACAACCACACCACCCAGCAACAACCACACCACCAGGCAACAACCACACCACCAGGCAACAACCACACCACCCAGCAACAACCACACCACCCAGCAACAACAACCACACCACCCAGCAACAACAACCACACCACCCAGCAACAACCACACCACCCAGCAACAACCACACCACCAACAACAACCACACCAACAACCACACCACCCAACAACAACCACACCACCCAGCAACAACCACACCAACAACAACCACACTACCCAGCAACAACCACACCACCAACAACCACACTACCCAGCAACAACCACACCACCAACAACCACACTACCCAGCAACAACCACACCACCAACAACCACACTACCCAGCAACAACCACACCACCAACAACCACACTACCCAGCAATAACCACACCACCAACAACCACACTACCCAGCAACAACCACACCACCAACAACAACCACACCACCAACAACAACCACACCACCCAGCAACAACCACACCACCAACAACCACACTACCCAGCAACAACCACACCACCAACAACCACACTACCCAGCAACAACCACACCACCAACAACAACCACACCACCAACAACAACCACACCACCCAGCAACAACCACACCACCATAAACTATCACTAAGTTAAACAGCCACAACTTGTCTAGAGAGTAAAATTATCAGCCAACAAGCTGAGTGATCTTACCACACACCTGGCGCTGATATCCGCTGTTGCCAGGGCTATTTATCACCCGGGTTGATCTACAGCTCCTGAGCCGGACCTGATTTTGCGGTGGTTCTTACGTTGGTGGTGCTGGAGGCACCAACAGCCTGATTGCTCCAGGTCCTCAGTGAGGAGGCTGAGTCTGGGACCTGTCTTCACATTACAACATTCCTTTTGGACGTCTGTTTATATATATATATATATATATATATATATATATATATATATATATAATATATATATATATATATTCCAAGCACTTTCGTGAGTTCTCACATTATCAAGGAACCGTAGAAATAAAAGATCAGGAATGTATATAAAGACAAGACTACACCTCACTGTCACCTTACAACACCTGACCTTTTTATGATGATGTTGGTAGGTATTGAAGGATCTGTCAAACACAGGTTATATTTCACCCAAGCTTCAAGATTTTAACTTTAATGCACCTTAAATTCTTCCCAAATTTTATTGATTATTAATAAATCCAATTTGTATAATCCAAAAGCAATATTCTTATTTTTAAAAGTATTTTTTCTGAAACATGTTTCTGCTTGCTTCATATAACTTTTGAAAATCAATTGGATGGTTAAAATCTCTCACATGAATAAACAGAGCATTAGAATCTTGTCTAGTTCTAATGCTATATTTATGTTGTTTTAATCTTAGTACAAGAGTTTTACCAGTTTGACCGTAGTAAACTTTATCACATGGTTTACAAGGAATTTTATACACACAACCCTCAGCATTTGAGGGGGGGAAGAGTTTTTTTTATCAGTTTTTTACTGTATCAAGATTTTTAAATACGACTTTAATATTAAAAATTCTTAAGTAGAGAAGACACATCAAGACAATTTTGATGGTAAGGGAGAACCAACAGTGTTAGTGTTGGCGGGTTCAACCTCTCACCCGTTCCGTGGGTTTCAGCGCTGTTACATAAATATCGAGACTTGGAAATATCGCTCCTTTCAAAAACTGAGGAGTGTTGAGGGAGAGATTGTATGTGTGTGTGGCTGACGGGGGCCAGGATGCCCTCATCAACTTGCAACTCAAGTTGCAGGCAAGAATGTAATGTAGATGTTGCAGATTTGCATCGTGTATTGGAAAGCACCTTTTGTGGGTGCGTCGCCTTTGGAGATGATGCCCCTGGGTGAGTTTCTTATGGAGAGTCGCAGTTAGGTGCGTTTCTTATGGCGGGAGTCACCTTTGGGTGTTTTTATGGCGGGAGTCACCTTTGGGTGTTTTTTTTATGGCGGGAGTCACCTTTGGGTGTTTTTTTTTTATGGCGGGAGTCACCTTTGGATGCGATTCCTACGGAGACGAAGCCTTTGGCGAAGTTGCATTTGGAGACTTCCAGTTCTCAGTGTTGGTGAAAAGTGGCGGTGGAGGAGGAGGTAGAGGCAGAGGCATATTATGGTATATTTGTAGGTATTGTTAGTTTCTAAGTCAGAAACTCTGCCTCTGTGAGAATTAGGTGTTGCTTTCTAATTCTAATTAAGGCAGCAATGTTAATTTCTAATTCTGAGGGGGCAGTGTTTTGTGTGTGTGTGTGTGTGTGTGTGTGTGTGTGTGTGTGTGTGTGTGTGTGTGTGTGTGTGTGTGTGACTGACATTTGTCAGTCACCCTGGAACTAACAGCTCCGATCAGTCACCCTGGCACTGACAGCTCCGGTCAGTCACCCTGGCACTGACAGCTCCGGTCAGTCACCCTGGCACTGACAGCTCCGGCCAGTCACCCTGGCACTGACAGCTCCGGTCAGTCACCCTGGGACTGACAGCTCTAGCCAGTCACCCTGGGACTGACAGCTCCAGCCAGTCACCCTGGGACTGACAGCTCCAGCCAGTCACCCTGGAACTGACAGCTCCAGCCAGTCACCCTGGAACTGACAGCTCCAGCCAGTCACCCTGGAACTGACAGCTCCAGCCAGTCACCCTGGGACTGACAGCTCCAGCCAGTCACCCTGGAACTGACAGCTCCAGCCAGTCACCCTGGGACTGACAGCTCCAGTCACCCTCCCTGGGACTGACAGCTCCAGTCACCCTGGGACTGACAGCTCCAGCCAGTCACCCTGGAACTGACAGCTCCAGCCAGTCACCCTGGAACTGACAGCTCCGGCCAGTCACCCTGGGACTGACAGCTCCAGTCAGTCACCCTGGAACTGACAGCTCCAACCAGTCACCCTGGGACTGACAGCTCTAGCCAGTCACCCTGGGACTGACAGCTCCAGCCAGTCACCCTGGAACTGACAGCTCCAGCCAGTCACCCTGGAACTGACAGCTCCAGCCAGTCACCCTGGGACTGACAGCTCCGGTCACCCTCCCTGGGACTGACAGCTCCAGTCACCCTGGAACTGACAGCTCCAGCCAGTCACCCTGGGACTGACAGCTCCAGTCACCCTCCCTGGGACTGACAGCTCCAGTCACCCTGGGACTGACAGCTCCAGTCGGTCACCCTGGGATTGTCAAAATTAAAATCTTTTTGCATCTTGATGACGGTTCTTAAATGACACGAAACACGGTGAGTTATAAATCTGTTAAGGTAAATTATAAATCTGTTAAGGTAAATTATAAATCTGTTAAGGTAAATTGTAAATCTGTTAAGGTATGTGGCATGCAAAGAGTATGTAACCTTTATTCGGCGCATGTACACACCCTCATTCACAGGCTATCTCCCCCTACCAGCGAACCAGGTGACTGAGGGTTGACGATGGGGGCCCCGTCGTTCAACCAGTGCCCAGGTTCCAGCCAATAAGATGGTTTTGGCAATCGCAGAGGTTATGTGGGTACCACTCTCCTGTCTGCCCTTGTCATTCCCATTCTAGAGCTGGTTGAAGCACGGTCTGCTCTCTAGTGGCTTCTATTCTGCCTTGCTTACCGTGGAGTCCCAAATCTGCACACAGAAATCACTCCCTACGAAAGTAAAAGACTGGGCAGGCGATGCAAAATGCCCCCAATAAAAAGTAGGGGCGCCATTGGTACACTAAGAGAAAACACCGTAAGTGTCCGGGGCCCAAAACTGTTCAACAGCCTCCCATCAAGCATTAGGGGAATTACCAATAAACCCCTGGCTGCCTTCAAGAGAGAGCTGGACAGATACCTAAAGTCAGTGCCGGATCAGCCGGGCTGTGGCTCGTACGTTGGACTGCGTGCGGCCAGCAGTAACAGCCTAGTTGATCAGGCCCTGATCCATCGGGAGGCCTGGTCATGGACCGGGCCGCGGGGGCGTTGATCCCCGGAATAACCTCCAGGTAACCTCCAGGTAATACCTATCACTGTACATAGTGTATATAGTGTACATACTTCTGTTCTTACTTGGTGAAGGATAATATAAGTCAAAAGTTTTTCTGCTGTGTTTATTTTGCTCCCTTTACACCCAGGATAACAGGCCATTTGAAATCCTGGGTTGTAATAAGGTATATTGTAAATATCTCTTGGTATATTGTAAATCTGTTATGGTAAGTTGTAAATCTCTCTTGGTATATTGTAAATCTGTTATGGTAAGTTGTAAATCTCTCTTGGTATATTGTAAATCTGTTATGGTAAGTTGTAAATCTCTCTTGGTAATTTGTGACGCGGGTCTGTGATAGCGATCCAGCTGGCTTATCCCAGTTGAGTCTCTAACCCAGGAAACCCAGTGGAAACGTTATGCTGTTTGACATTTTTGGCTAACCTGAGTTTTGGTGGGTTATCCTGAGTTTTGGTGGGTTATCCTGAGTTTTGGTGGGTTATCCTGAGTTTTGGTGGGTTATCCTGGGTTTTGGTGGGTTATCCTGGGTTTTGGTGGGTTATCCTGGGTTTTGGTGGGTTATCCTGGGTTTTGGTGGGTTATCCTGGGTTTTCTTGGGTTATCCTGGGTTTTCTTGGATTACCCTGGGTTGGATCCATATATTATTTTAAACAGCGGTTAAAAATATTTCTCTCTCTCTCTCTCTCTCTCTCTCTCTCTCTCTCTGCGTTTTTGCTTGAATGATTCAGCATGTGGGCTGACATATGATCAGATATATGGGTGGGGTGGGCGGCAGTAATTATATGCAGCCTCGCCTACCCGCCCACCACCCACCTCCATGCTAGGTTGCCCACACCAACTTGCTTCACCCACTCTTGAATATCTCTCAGACCTGTGTAGGTATGACCTGCAAGCAGGATATGATGACCTGTAGGCCGTACATGATGACCTGTAGGCTGGATATGTTGACCTGCAAGCAGGATATGATGACATGTAAGCAGGATATGATGACCTGTAGGGTGGATATGTTGACCTGCAAGCAGGATATGATTTGTAGGCCTGATATGATGACCTGTAGGCTGGATATGATGACCTGTAGGCTGGATATGTTGAGCTGTAGGCTGGATATGTTGACCTGCAAGCAGGATATGATGACTTGTAGGCCTGATGTGATGACCTGTAGGCTGGATATGATGACCTATAGGTTGGATATGATGACCTGTAGGCTGGATATGTTGACCTGTAAGCAGGATATGATTTGTAGGCTGGGTATGATGACCTGTAGGCCGGATATGATGACCTGTAAGCTGGATATGATGAACTGCAAGCAGGAGGTGATGACCTGTAGGCCGGATATGATGACCTGTAGGCTGGATATGATGACCTGTAGGCTGGATATGATGCCCTGTAGGCTGTTTTATTTGCTATACAAAGTAACAGAAACAACTGGCTATTGTGGAGCCACCCCTCAAGGAAGGTTCCTTGAAGTTGGTGAGAGGCTCTTGATTTAGGGAATTGGATCTGTGCTCCAGTTCCCCGAATTAAGCCTGAATGCCTTCCACATCCCCCCCCAGGCGCTGTATAATCCTCCGGGTTTAGCGCTTCCCCTTGATTATAATAATATTGTGGAGCCAGTGTGCCCTAACAACGAGATGTAGCCCTGAGCTGCAGTGGCTGGCACGTCAAGGTCTGGCAGTAAGCACCAACTTGAAGGTAAGACGTTATAATAGTCACTTGAATGCATTTCCCTAGTCTCCTTTACACTATCTCGACTAGAGATAGTGAAGATCTGACGCTGGTGTTTGAGGGAGAGTGAAGCGCTTAGTCGTAGCTCGTAGTTATTAAAATTGGATGTATCGGTAGTATGGGGCTATCCTGTCCTATGTGATAGTTACATTGTGGGAACACCAGCTGTGTGCAGCTATACTGTTCTATGTAACAGTTACGTTGTGGGAACACCAGCTGTGTGCAGCTACACTGTTCTGTATGATAGTTACATTGTGGGAACACCAGCTGTGTGCAGCTACACTGTTCTGTATGATAGTTACATTGTGGGAACACCAGCTGTGTGTTGCTACACTGTTCTGTATGATAGTTACACTGTGGGAACACCAGCTGGGTGTTGCTACACTGTTTTGTATGATAGTTACACTGTGGGAACACCAGCTGTGTGTTGCACTATTCTGTATGATAGTTACACTGTGGGAACACCAGCTGTGTGTTGCACTATTCTGTATGATAGTTACACTGTGGGAACACCAGCTGGGTGTTGCTACACTGTTTTGTATGATATTTACATTATGGGAACACCAGCTGTGTGTTGTTACACTGTTCTGTATGATACACTGTGGGAACACCAGCTGTGTGTTGTTACACTGTTCTATATGACAGTTACATAGAATGAACAAAAACTAAATTCCATCACTTGTGATGTGGAAAGTTCAGGAGGGTCATCATCTCGTTCCATTCTTCTGTATAGCAGGTTAGGAAAGCCACCAGCTGATAGATGAACAACAACATCACTGGCAGGTATAGTCCCTGGTAGAAAGTATCCAAGAAGTTGAATCACCCTTATCCCATTGATATGTGAAATTAAGTCAACCATTCACTCATCCTGGAAGGGAAATACCAGTCTGCATGAGGGGAAGGTTATGTATGAGAGGATGGGTTTGTGAAAGAGAAGAAATTCTACAGGAGAGGATATTTGTATGAGATTATTCTGTATGTGGAAGGGATTGAGTTATCTCACGTGTAGTCGAAGATAAAGAACACAGCATTTCTTTTGGTGTCAGTACCGCTAAGGGACTGATTACCTCATCTTACACTGACTGCTGTATATATTTCTAAAATTTTCACGGTGTGTCCTTGTAAACATACCCATATATTGCACATGTGTCTTATTGCTCATTATCGTACCACCTACGACACTTATAGGGGGTTACCTTTCTGAATCATTCCAAATCTCCATTTCATTAAGGCCTGGTTTCAGAAGTGGCTTCAGCTAGTCCTCACAAGACTAGCCATCTTCTCTCCTTGCTCGCCCTCTCAGCCAAACCCTGGCCTCTTGAGGTGCTGTCTCCACCTTGAATGACTGGACCCCTTCTGTCCATCGTAGTGTCTCGCGTGACCTTGCACAGCAGGAGACAGATGGCTCAGGCCGCCAGCTGGTGTATATCACATTGTCACATCTGCTTATCTTACTTTTAATATTCATTGTTTATCATTATATAGATTGTGTTTAAAGTCCTTATATATTGATAAATATTGTACGGTGGGTGTGTACCAACCTATATGTAGTTCCAAGGGGTCGAGTCACCGATTCACAGCTCGCGCGTGCGTACTCACCTAATTGTGGTTGCAGGGGTCGATACTCAGCTCCTGGCCCCGCCTCTTCACTGAGTGCTACTAGGTCCTCTCTCTCCCTGCTCCATGAGCGTATATGTATGTGCGTATGTATGTATGCATGCATGTACGTATGCATGCATGTACGTATGCATGCATATATGTACGTATGCATGCATGTACGTATACATGCATGTACGTATACATGCATGTACGTATACATGCATGTACGTATGCGTGGATGCATGTGTGTGACGTGCATGCGTATGTGGGTGTGCGCGCGCGTGGGTGCTCATGTGCGTGTGTACACACCAGTTGTGTGCGTGTGAGTCATCTGGCTACGTCATCACAGCTGAATTAGACACCACCACACAGCCACATTTAACAGCACTTAACATTCGCATCTCCCTAAAACTCTCCGACTAAGGATTAACAAAAGACATTTTAACGTTATTGTTGACAACATTCTGTACGTTGTAATTAATTTTTAACGCAAATTTTATTTCCTTCGCGAAAAACGCGAAAATAAAGCCTCGCAAAAATTTCTGCCAAGGACACGTTAGCGTAGTACTAAGAACAGTTGCCAGATTTTTTTATCGAGGGAGAATTTATTTGTCTTTATTAATAACCAACAATGTGTTCTCTGCAACAATGTGACGAAATAAAGATTATTGTTCATTTTTATGTATATATTTAAACATTATTGAAGTCTCGAGGTGATTTGTTTTTACTTTTGACAGACGTGACGGCAACACCGCTTACTATAAACAGCCAGCCCCTCTCTATCTCAAAATTTATCTTTATTGGTGAAATAAAAAGTAAAATATGTCTGTGTGAGACATGTGTGTATAATATGTCTGTTTTCTGACTTATTAGTGATGGTAAAATATTGTTTATATAGATGTAATAAGGTAGAGAAGGGGGTTAGTAGCGGGGTACACACACACACACACACACACACACACACACACACACACACACACACACACACACACACACACACACATACGTACACACGTACACACCAGAAGTTTCTCGATGATTTCTTTTTTATTGTTTCTTCATTTTACGTGGGAGTGTTGAGTCAGTGTGAGATTACTGAACCTTACTGTTGTTGGTGCTGTTGTTGGTGCTGTTGTTGGTGCTGTTGTTGGTGCTGTTGTTGGTGCTGTTGTTGGTGCTGTTGTTGGTGCTGTTGTTGGTGCTGTTGTTGGTGCTGTTGTTGGTGGTGCTGTTGTTGGTGCTGTTGTTGGTGGTGCTGTTGTTGGTGCTGTTGTTGGTGCTGTTGTTGGTGCTGTTGTTGGTGCTGTTGTTGGTGCTGTTGTTGGTGCTGTTGTTGGTGCTGTTGTTGGTGCTGTTGTTGGTGGTGCTGTTGTTGGTGGTGCTGTTGTTGGTGGTGCTGTTGTTGGTGGTGCTGTTGTTGGTGCTGTTGTTGGTGCTGTTGTTGGTGCTGTTGTTGGTGCTGTTGTTGGTGTTGTTGTTGGTGGTGTTGTTGGTGGTGCTGTTGTTGGTGGTGCTGTTGTTGTATCTGGTAATGTTGTTGGTGCTGTTGTTGGTGGTGCTGTTGTTGGTGGTGCTGTTGTTGGTGGTGCTGTTGTTGGTGGTGCTGTTGTTGGTGGTGCTGTTGTTGGTGGTGCTGTTGTTGCATCTGGTATTGTTGGTGCTGTTGTTGGTTGTTGGTGCTGTTGTTGGTGCTGTTGTTGGTGCTGTTGTTGGTGTTGTTGTTGGTGCTGTTGGTGCTGTTGTTGGTGCTGTTGTTGGTGGTGCTGTTGTTGGTGCTGTTGTTGATGCTGTTGTTGGTGCTGTTGTTGGTGCTGTTGTTGGTGCTGTTGTTGGTGCTGTTGTTGGTGCTGTTGGTGCTGTTGGTGCTGTTGTTGGTGCTGTTGGTGCTGTTGTTGGTGCTGTTGTTGGTGCTGTTGTTGGTGGTGCTGTTGTTGGTGGTGCTGTTGGTGGTGCTGTTGTTGGTGGTGCTGTTGTTGGTGCTGTTGTTGGTGGTGCTGTTGTTGGTGCTGTTGTTGGTGTTGTTGTTGGTGCTGTTGTTGGTGCTGTTGGTGGTGCTGTTGTTGGTGCTGTTGTTGGTGCTGTTGTTGGTGGTGCTGTTGTTGGTGCTGTTGTTGGTGCTGTTGCTGTTGTTGGTGCTGTTGTTGGTGCTGTTGTTGGTGCTGTTGTTGGTGCTGTTGTTGGTGCTGTTGTTGGTGCTGTTGTTGGTGCTGTTGTTGGTGCTGTTGTTGGTGCTGTTGTTGGTGCTGTTGTTGGTGCTGTTGTTGGTGGTGCTGTTGTTGGTGCTGTTGTTGGTGCTGTTGGTGGTGCTGTTGTTGGTGCTGTTGTTGGTGTTGTTGGTGCTGTTGTTGGTGCTGTTGTTGGTGCTGTTGTTGGTGCTGTTGTTGGTGCTGTTGTTGTTGGTGCTGTTGTTGGTGCTGTTGTTGGTGCTGTTGTTGGTGCTGTTGTTGGTGCTGTTGTTGGTGCTGTTGTTGTTGGTGCTGTTGTTGGTGCTGTTGTTGGTGCTGTTGTTGGTGCTGTTGTTGGTGCTGTTGTTGGTGCTGTTGTTGGTGCTGTTGTTGGTGTTGTTGGTGCTGTTGTTGGTGCTGTTGTTGTTGTTGGTGCTGTTGTTGGTGCTGTTGTTGGTGCTGTTGTTGGTGCTGTTGTTGGTGCTGTTGGTGCTGTTGTTGGTGCTGTTGTTGCTGTTAGTGCTGTTGGTGCTGTTGATGCTGCTGTTGGTGCTGTTGTTGGTGCTGTTGTTGGTGCTGTTGTTGGTGCTGTTGTTGGTGCTGTTGGTGCTGTTGTTGGTGCTGTTGTTGGTGCTGTTGGTGTTGGTGCTGTTGTTGGTGCTGTTGTTGGTGTTGGTGCTGTTGGTGGTGCTGTTGTTGGTGCTGTTGGTGGTGCTGTTGGTGCTGTTGTTGGTGCTGTTGTTGGTGCTGTTGTTGGTGTTGTTGGTGCTGTTGTTGATGCTGTTGTTGGTGTTGTTGGTGCTGTTGTTGGTGTTGGTGCTGTTGTTGGTGCTGTTGTTGGTGCTGTTGTTGGTGTTGTTGTTGGTGTTGTTGTTGGTGTTGTTGGTGCTGTTGTTGATGCTGTTGTTGGTGCTGTTGTTGGTGCTGTTGTTGGTGCTGTTGTTGGTGCTGTTGTTGATGCTGTTGTTGCTGTTGGTGCTGTTGTTGGTGCTGTTGTTGGTGCTGTTGTTGGTGCTGTTGTTGGTGCTGTTGGTGGTGCTGTTGGTGCTGTTGTTGGTGCTGTTGTTGGTGCTGTTGTTGGTGTTGTTGGTGCTGTTGTTGGTGCTGTTGTTGGTGCTGTTGTTGGTGCTGTTGTTGGTGCTGTTGGTGCTGTTGTTGGTGCTGTTGTTGGTGCTGTTGTTGGTGTTGTTGGTGCTGTTGGTGCTGTTGTTGGTGCTGTTGTTGGTGCTGTTGGTGCTGTTGTTGGTGCTGTTGTTGGTGTTGTTGGTGCTGTTGTTGGTGTTGGTGCTGTTGTTGGTGCTGTTGTTGTTGGTGTTGTTGGTGCTGTTGTTGATGCTGTTGTTGGTGCTGTTGTTGGTGCTGTTGTTGGTGCTGTTGTTGGTGCTGTTGTTGATGCTGTTGTTGGTGTTGTTGGTGCTGTTGTTGATGCTGTTGTTGTTGGTGCTGTTGTTGTTGTTGTTGTTGGTGCTGTTGTTGGTGCTGTTGTTGGTGCTGTTGTTGGTGCTGTTGTTGGTGTTGGTGCTGTTGTTGGTGCTGTTGTTGGTGCTGTTGTTGGTGCTGTTGTTGGTGCTGTTGGTGCTGTTGTTGGTGCTGTTGTTGGTGCTGTTGGTGCTGTTGTTGGTGCTGTTGTTGGTGCTGTTGTTGGTGCTGTTGTTGGTGTTGGTGCTGTTGTTGGTGCTGTTGTTGGTGCTGTTGTTGGTGCTGTTGTTGGTGCTGTTGTTGGTGCTGTTGTGCTGGTAGTGCTGTTGTTGCTGCTGTTGTTGGTGTTGGTGCTGTTGTTGGTGCTGTTGTTGTTGTTGGTGCTGTTGTTGGTGCTGTTGTTAGTGCTGTTGTTGGTGTTGTTGGTGCTGTTCTTGGTGCTGTTGTTGGTGCTGTTGTTGGTGTTGTTGTTGGTGCTGTTGGCGCTGTTGTTGGTGCTGTTGTTGCTGTTGTTGGTGTTGGTGTTGTTGTTGGTGCTGTTGTTGGTGTTGTTGGTGCTGTTGTTGGTGCTGTTGTTGGTGCTGTTGTTGGTGCTGTTGTTGGTGTTGGTGCTGTTGTTGGTGTTGGTGCTGTTGTTGTTGGTGTGGTGCTGTTGTTGGTGCTGTTGTTGGTGCTGTTGTTGGTGCTGTTGTTGGTGCTGTTGTTGGTGCTGTTGTTGGTGCTGTTGTTGGTGCTGTTGTTGGTGTTGTTGGTGTTGTTGGTGCTGTTGTTGTTGTTGTTGGTGCTGTTGTTGGTGCTGTTGTTGGTGCTGTTGGTGCTGTTAGTGCTGTTGTTGGTGCTGTTGTTGGTGCTGTTGGTGCTGTTGTTGGTGCTGTTAGTGTTGCTGTTGTTGGTGCTGTTGTTGGTGCTGTTGTTGGTGCTGTTGTTGGTGCTGTTGGTGTTGTTGGTGCTGTTGGTGCTGTTGTTGGTGCTGTTGTTGGTGCTGTTGTTGGTGCTGTTGTTGGTGCTGTTGTTGGTGCTGTTGTTGGTGCTGTTGTTGGTGCTGTTGTTGGTGCTGTTGTTGGTGCTGTTGTTGGTGCTGTTGTTGGTGCTGTTGTTGGTGCTGTTGGTGCTGTTGTTGGTGCTGTTGTTGGTGCTGTTGTTGGTGCTGTTGTTGGTGCTGTTGTTGCTGTTGGTGCTGTTGTTGGTGCTGTTGTTGGTGCTGTTGTTGGTGTTGTTGTTGGTGTTGTTGGTGCTGTTGATGCTGTTGTTGATGCTGTTGTTGGTGCTGTTGTTGGTGCTGTTGTTGGTGTTGGTGCTGTTGTTGGTGCTGTTGGTGCTGTTGTTGGTGCTGTTGTTGCTGTTGTTGGTGCTGTTGTTGGTGCTGTTGTTGGTGTTGGTGCTGTTGTTGGTGCTGTTGTTCGTGTTGTTGGTGCTGTTGGTGCTGTTGGTGCTGTTGTTGGTGCTGTTGTTGCTGCTGGTGTTGGTGCTGTTGGTGCTGTTGTTGGTGTTGGTGCTGTTAGTGCTGTTGTTGGTGCTGTTGCTGTTGTTGGTGCTGTTGTTGGTGCTGTTGTTGGTGCTGTTGTTGGTGCTATTGCTGGTGCTGTTGTTGGTGTTGGTGCTGTTGTTGGTGTTGGTGCTGTTGTTGGTGTTGGTGCTGTTGTTGGTGCTGTTGTTGGTGCTGTTGTTGGTGCTGTTGTTGGTGTTGGTGCTGTTGTTGGTGCTGTTGTTGGTGCTGTTGTTGGTGCTGTTGTTGGTGCTGTTGTTGGTGCTGTTGTTGGTGCTGTTGTTGGTGCTGTTGTTGGTGCTGTTGGTGCTGTTGTTGGTGCTGTTGTTGGTGCTGTTGTTGGTGCTGTTGTTGGTGCTGTTGTTGGTGCTGTTGTTGGTGCTGTTGTTGGTGCTGTTGTTGGTGCTGTTGTTGGTGCTGTTGTTGGTGCTGTTGTTGGTGTTGTTGGTGTTGGTGCTGTTGGTGCTGTTGTTGGTGTTGTTGGTGCTGTTGTTGGTGCTGTTGTTGGTGCTGTTGTTGGTGCTGTTGTTGGTGTTGTTGGTGCTGTTGTTGGTGCTGTTGTTGGTGTTGTTGGTGCTGTTGTTGGTGCTGTTGTTGGTGCTGTTGTTGGTGCTGTTGTTGGTGCTGTTGGTGCTGTTGTTGGTACTGTTGGTGCTGTTGTTGCTGTTGTTGGTGCTGTTAGTGTTGCTGTTAGTGTTGCTGTTGTTGGTGCTGTTGTTGGTGCTGTTGTTGGTGCTGTTGGTGATGTTGGTGCTGTTGGTGGTGCTGTTGGTGCTGTTGTTAGTGCTGTTGTTGCTGCTGTTGGTACTGTTGTTGGTGCTGTTGTTGGTGCTGTTAGTGTTGCTGTTGGTGCTGTTGGTGTTGGTGCTGTTGTTGGTGCTGTTGTTGGTGCTGTTAGTGCTGTTGTTGGTGCTTTTGTTGGTGTTGGTGCTGTTGTTAGTGCTGTTTGTGCTGTTAGTGCTATTGTTGCTGTTGTTAGTGCTGTTGTTGGTGCTGTTGTTTGGTTGCTGCTTGGTTGTTTGGTTGCTTTTGTTGTGGTTGTTGGTGCTGTTTGTTGGTGCTTGGCATGAATTAGTTGCTGTTGGTTGCTGTTATTAGGTGCTGTTGTTGGTGCTGTTGGTTGGCTGCTTGTTGGTTGCTTCCGGTTGGTGATTGGCAGTTGCTGTTGGTGGCTGCTTGTTTAGATTGCTCTTTAGTGGATTGTTAGTGCTGTTTGGAATTGCTGTTAGTGCTGTTGTTGGTGCTGTTGGTTGGTGCTGTTAAGTTGCTGTTGGGTTGGTGCTTATTAAGGTGCTGATTAAGGTGCAACCATTTAGGTTGGCTGTTAGTACTCGTTAGTGCTGTTAGGTGCTGTTAGTTGTATTGTTAGTGCTGTTGGTGCTGTTATTTGCTATTAGTGCTGTTTTAGTTTTCATATTTAGTATATTGGTGTGTTGTTAGTGTATTGTTATATTGTTAGTGCTGTTGGTGCTGTTGTTGGTGCTGTTGGTGCTGTCGTTAGTGCTGTTGGTGCTGTTAGTGCTGTTAGTGCTGTTGTTGGTGCTGTTGTTAGTGCTGTTGGTGCTGTTACTGTTACTACCGCTGTTACTGTTACCACTCTTGCATTGTTACCACTCATTGCCTGTTGGTTGTTCACCTGATTACTGTAGTTATTATACTTATTATTATTGAGTGTTACCACTCTTACTGTTCGTGTTGCCACCACTATTGCTGTTGAGTGATTGCCAACTGTTACTGTTAGTGTTACCACTATTACTGTTAGTGTTACCACTATTACTGTTAGTGTTACCACTATTACTGTTAGTGTTACCACTATTACTGTTAGTGTTACCACTATTACTGTTAGTGTTACCACTATTACTGTTAGTGTTACCACTATTACTGTTACCACTATTACTGTTAGTGTTACCACTATTACTGTTACCACTATTACTGTTAGTGTTACCACTATTACTAGTGTTGCCATTGCCTGTTGACCTGTTACTGTTACCACTATTACTGTTACCACTATTACTGTTAGTGTTACCACTATTACTGTTACCACTATTACTGTTAGTGTTACCACTATTACTGTTAGTGTTACCACTATTACTGTTAGTGTTACCACTATTACTGTTAGTGTTACCACTATTACTGTTAGTGTTACCACTATTTTACTAGTTAGTTGTTACCTACTTATTGCCTGTTGGTTGTTGCCACCTATTGCCTGTTAGATGTTGCCACTAATTGCTGTTACCACTATTGCTGTTAGGTAATGTCCACCACTATTACTGTTAGGTGTTGCCGCACTGTTGCTGTTGGTTGTTGCCTGTTGCTGTTGTACCATATTAACTTGTTAGGTGTTGCCACTGTTGCCTATTGGTGTTACCACTGTAACATTGTTTCATTACTGTTGCTGGTTGTTGCCACTGATGCTGTTGCCTTTCTTCTTGCATTGAGTGTTACCACTGTTACCTGTTGCCATATTCTTACTGTTAGTGTTATACTATTGCCTGTTGCCACTATTGCTGTTAGTGTTGTAACATTGTTGCTTGTTACCCACTGCTACTGTTAGTTGTTGCCACTATTGCTGCTTGCCACCTCATTGCTGTTGATTGTATTGCACCACTGTTGCTGTTTATACTTATTGCTGTTGGTGTTGCCACTATTGCTGTTGAGTGTTGCCACTATTACTGTTGGTGTTGCCACTCATTACTGTTGAGTGTTGCCTTACTATTGCTGTTGGTGTTTTACCCTTGCTGAATTGCTGTTAGTGTTACCACTATTGCTGTTAGTGTTGCCCTTCTCTTGCTGTTCAGTTGTGCCATCTTATTAACTGTGCTTGTTACCTGTTACTGTTAGTTGTTGCCGCTGTGCTTGGTTAGTTGCCTTGTTACTATTGCTGTTAATTGTTTCACTCTATTGCTGTTAGTGTTGCCACTATTGCTGTTGCAGTGTTGCCACTATTGCTGTTAGTGTTGCCACTGTTCTGTTAGTGTTTACCACTATTGCTGTTGAAGTTGTTATTACTATTGCTGTTGAGTGTTACCACTATTACTGTTACCACTATTTTTGCTTGTTACCACTATTGCCATTGTTTAATGTTGCCACTGTTACTGTGTTACTATTGCTGATTAGTGTTACCACTACTTGCTCTTGTTGCCACTATTACTGTTGAGTTGTTGCCACTATTGTATTAGGTGTTACCACTATTACTGTTACCACTATTGCTGTTGCCACTATTGCTAGTTAGTGTTGCCACTGTTGCTGTTGCCACTACTTGCTTGTTATTCGTGTTGCCATATTCCTGTTTAGTGTTGCCCCACTATTGTTGTTACTGTTGCCCTGTTCTTGCTGTTAGGTGTTACCCACTGTTGCTGTTAGATGTTGCCATATCTCAGTCGTTGTTACCGCTATTGCTGTTAGTGTTGCCACTCATTGCTGTTGATCGTTAATGTTACTGTCATTTATTTGCTGTTATTGTTGCTGCTTGCTTAACTTCTTAACCTATTCATCTAATGTACTTGTTACTTCCTGACCTGCTATCACTGCCACTATTAACTACCTGCTGCCTGTAGCCTGCCATCACCTATCTGCCACTTAACATTCCGCCTTTGCCTGCCACTGAGTGCCACCACCATCCCACTGCCACTAGTTAACGCCGCCACTGCCTACCAGTAGTACCACCATCACTATACCTCTTAACGCCACCACTGTACTAGGTGCCACCGCCACCTACCACTAGTGCCACCTCCACCACTTGTGCCTATTAACGCCACCGCCACCGCTGCCACTAGTAACACCACCGCACCGCCACTATTAACACCACCACTGCCACTATTAACGCCGCCACTGCCACTAGTGCCACCACCACCTACTAGTAACATACCGCCGCCACTACCACTAGTAACACCACCACTGCCACTAAGTTACCACCGCCACCACCACCTAATGACTCCACCACTACCATAGGTAACTTTTCCACCACTGCACTGGTGAACATGCCGCCACTACCACTAGTAACGCCACCGCCACCTACCGCTCGTAACGCCACCTGCCACCACTACCTAGTAGCTACCACCTAACCGCGCGCCGCATTTACCTGCTAGTAAGCTACCGCCGCCACTACCATAATTGAACGCCACCGCCACCGCACTGCCGCTAGTTAGCGCCACCACCCTGCACCACTATTAACCTGCCACCGCTGCACTATTGAACGCCACTGTTGCAGTACCGCTGCCACTGGTTAACGCCACCACTGCGATTAACGCCACCACTGCTACCACTAGGTAATGCCTCCACCATACTACTAGGTAAACACCACCCACCACCACTACCTGCTTGTGTAACATACCATACTACCACTAGTTAACATGCCTACCGCCTGCCATATGCTGCCCTCTCGCTGGTACCACTGCCACTATTAAGCACCGCCGCCATTAACACTGCCGCTAATTACCACTGTACCCACTAGTAACACCACCACTACCACTATTAACACCACCACTACCACTATTAACACCACCACCACTATTAACACCACCACCGCCACTATTAACACCACCACCACCACTATTAACACCACCACCACCACCACTAGTAACACCACCACCACCACCACTAGTAACACCACCACCACCACTACCACTAGTAACACCACCACCACTACCACTAGTAACACCACCACTACCACTAGTAACACCACCACCACTACCACTAGTAACACCACTACCACTAGTAACACCACCACTACCACTAGTAACACCACCACTACCACTAGTAACACCACCACCACTACCACTAGTAACACCACCACCACTACTACTACCCACTGTCACGTTAACCCCCCCATACACCACTTTAAGTATTACTACTAAAATTATTACTATTCTAGTACTACTACTACAACTATTACCACAGTTACCACTGCTACCACCATCCAAGTACGTCTGCGAGGAAGATGGAGAGGAGAGGGAGACGAGGATGAAGAGAAAGAATGATGAGGGATGGTGAGAAGAGGAGGAGGGGGTTAGAAGGAGAGGATTAGGAGGGAGAAAGAGGAGGAGTGAGTGATGGAGTAAGTTAACATGATGGAGTAAGTTAACATGATGGATTAAGTTAACATGATGGAACAGCTTAAATCCTTCACGTTAAACTTAACATATTTAACAAGTGTCTAAATTACTACTATATTTATTTTTAACGGTAACAACAGCAGTAGTTAAATAACAGCAGGACTATTATTACATGTAGCAGTAATGGTAGTAGTAGCAGTAGTAGCGCTGGTAACATTATTAATGGTACCGATAGTCGTAATATTGATAGTAGCAGTATTTTGGATAGTAATGTTGAGGGTGGTTGCTAGTTGTGTTACCATCATTCATGTGACCCACACAAGAACGAGCAAAACCGTACACCTACTGGCTCATGCTGGACAGGTCTAACTCATCCACACCTCTATTACCAGACCAGTGCTTTCCTAAATCCCTTCTGAATCTAAATATTTTCCAAGCCATTGCTGCGAGCCCTGTCTTGGTTAAATACTTTCAACACGTTGTTTACATCCCCTTTATTTATTCCGGTCTTCCATTTATACACCTCAATCATATCCCCCCTAATTCTACACCTTTATAAAGAGTGCAGATTCAGGGTCCTCAGTCTATCCTCATAGGAATTTCTGATACATGGGATCAACTTTGACATCCTCCTTTGTACGTTTTCCAGAGCATTTATGTCCAGATTCAGGAAGGATATAGGAAAGCACTGGTTTGGTAATAGAGTTGTGGATGAGTGGAACAAACTCCCGAGTACAGTTATTGAGGCTAAAACGTTGTGTAGTTTTAAAAATAGATTAGATAAATACATGAGTGGGTGTGAGTTGGACCTGACTAGTTTGTGCTACTAGGTCAGTTGCCGTGTTCCTTCCTTAAGTGAATGTAACCTGACCTAACTAGGTTGGGGCTTTGGTTTAAGCCGGTAGGAGACTTGGACCTGCCTCGCATGGGCCAGTAGGCCTGCTGCAGTGTTTCTTATGTTCTAAGGAAGGATATATAAAGTTCAAGTATAACCTGAGAACTTCTGTTATTTATACTTCTTGGTATAAAGTCAAGAATTCTGTTAGCTTTATTGCGGACACTTGGACGCTGTTGTCTTAGTTTTATGTTACTGTTGACCAGAACTACTGAATCTTTTTCACATTCACGGATTGAGATCAGTATTATTTAGTGTCAGAGGTTGAACCATAGGCCGGACCATAGACTGGACCATAGGCCGGACCATAGGCCAGACCATAGGCCAGAGCATAGGCCAGAGCATAGGCCGGAGCATAGTCTGGACCATAGAGTACACCATAGACTAAACCACAAACTAAGCCATAGGCCACAATTCCCACCTTTACCGGGCCCCGTTGATGAGCAGCGTGGTTCCCTGCGTCCCCAATAACGTCACACACTGCGTCATTGCTTGCGTCATACAAGATGCCAGATACCACCCTCTGATCATCATTGTTTATCACACTTGTTTAGTTTCCCTTCAGATTTAGAAATAACCGTCATGCGTTTTATGATTGTGGGACAGTTTTTTCTAAGTATTGTTTTTGATGATGGGGTTACAGACGGATTTTTTTGATTGAGATTTTTCCATTTTGAAAATAATTTTTTGGTTTTCACTTCTGAGATAAAATTTAGGTAGGTAGTGTTATGTGACTTGTTTTAAGGTTAATTATGTTCTTGTGCAGCAACGCCTTAGGTAATAGTCCTCCCTAGTCTTCTTTAACACGCAGAAGTAGCGACCAGTGAAGACGCGGGACCAGGAGCTATGAACCGACCCCTGCAACCATAATTAGGCGAGCATACACACACACACACAGGAGCTATGACCCAACCCCTGCAACTGCAATTAGGTGAGTACAATTGTGAGTACACACACACACACACACACGATAAAGCACGTCAAGAAACTAGAGAAAGTACAAAGGTTTGCAACAAGGTTAATTCCAGAGCTAAGGGGAATGTCCTATGAAGAAAGATTAAGGGAAATCGGCCTGACCACACTGGAGGACAGGAGGGTCAGGGGAGACATGATAACGACATATAAAATACTGCGTGGAATAGACAAGGTGGACAAAGACAGGATGTTCCAGGGAGGGGACACAGAAACAAGAGGCCACAATTGGAAGTTGAAGACACAAATGAGTCAGAGAGATAGTAGGAAGTATTTCTTCAGTCATAGAGTTGTAAGGCAGTGGAATAGCCTAGAAAATGACGTAGTGGAGGCAGGAACCATACACAGTTTTAAGACGAGGTTTGATAAAGCTCATGGAGCGGGGAGAGAGAGGGTCTAGTAGCAACCGGTGAAGAGGCGGGGCCAGGAGCTAGGACTCGACCCCTGCAACCACAAATAGGTGAGTACAAATAGGTGAGTACACACACACACACACACACACACACACACACACACACACACACACACACACACACACACACACACACACACACAGGAGGCCAGGAGCTATGAATTGACCCCTGCAACCACAATTAGGCGAGCACACACACACACACACACAATACTGAGAGGAACCGACAAGGTGGACAGAAACAGGATGTTCCAGAGAGGGGACACAGAAACAAGGGGTCACAATTGGAAGTTGAAGACTCGGATGAGCCAAAGGGATGTTAGGAAGTATTTCTTCAGTCATAGAGTTGTCAGGAAGTGGAATAGTCTGGAGAGTGATGTAATGGAGGCAGAATTCTTAAATAGCTTTAAGAAGAGGTATGACAAAGGTCACGGAGCAAGGAGAGTGTGGACCTAGTAGCGACAAGAAATAGGGGCCAGGAGCTATGACTCGACCCCTGCAACCACAATTAGGTGAGTACCATTCTGAAGACTAAGACACTTGTGCAACATTTAGGAATCATTGTTGAGGAAGCGTTTCGCCAACAAGTGACATCTTCAGTCAAGAAGAGAGAGGAACGATGGAAGAAGAGAAATTTGAGGTAATCTGTCCCTCAGCCTGGAGTCAGTGTGTTCAGTCCATCTTCAGTATGGTGCTCACCTGGCCCCACCTCTCTTCACTGATCCCTAGTGACGCTGTGTGGGTATGGGTGTGGACGTGGGCATGGGTATGGGTGTGGACATGGGTGTGGGCATGGGTGTGGACGTGGGCATGGGTATGGGTGTGGACGTGGGCATGGGTATGGGTGTGGACGTGGGCGTGGGTTAAACTGCAGGCTTACAAGCCAGACTCTACCTTATCCTCTCCCTGTACTTTCTCCCTCTCTACCTTTTACTCCCTCCTTTCACTCTTCCTTACTCTCCTATCCTCCCTTACCTTTTTTCTCTCTTTCACAGTTTTGTTTTCTTTCCCTTTCACTCTCCTACAATCTCCCTCCCTTTAACTTTCCCTTTCAATCTTCCTTGTACTTTCTCCTCTTTCACTCACCCCTCTCCCTGCATCCTACCCTCTCTACAGAACATCCTACTCTCCCTGCAGATCAACAGCATCCTACTCTCCCTCATCTGGTCATCCACTGGTTCCTGGCAGTGCTGGTGACGTCAGGACTATTACCAGGAACATCCCAGCTGGCCTCTAGTACCTAGAGGGGGGGGGGATGTTAGAGGGAGTGGAGTAAATGGGGGGATCCCCCCTCCCCTCACACCATCACAACCACGACTCATCAGTGAGTGGTCAGGGAATTCTCAACCGGGGAGACATTATTCTTCCGGAAATGAGAATTTTTACAAGAATTATCCCCAGGATGAGTTTACCGGGGTGAGGGGAATTTTCCCTAAACCTGATCCCCCCCCCCACCTTCACCTGGCAGGTGTAAATGAGGTAGGATGACAGCTGTCAACCTGTAAATGAGGTAGGATGACAATTTTCAGCCTGTATATGAGGCAGGATGAAGCTGTCAGCCTGTAAATGAGGTAGGATGACAACTTTCAGCCTGTAAATGAGGTAGGATGACAATTTTCAGCCTGTATATGAGGCAGGATGACAGCTGTCAGCCTGTAAATGAGGTAGGATGACAGTTGTCAGCCTGTAAATGAGGTAGGATGACAGCTGCCAGCCTGTAAATGAGGTAGGATGACAGCTGTCAGCCTGTAAATGAGGTAGGATGAAGCTGTCAGCCTGTAAATGAGGTAGGATGACAACTTTCAGCCTGTAAATGAGGTAGGATGACAGATGTCAACCTGTAAATGAGGTAGGATGAAGCTGTCAACCTGTAAATGAGGTAGGATGACAACTTTCAGCCTGTAAATGAGGTAGGATGACAGCTGTCAGCCTGTAAATGAGGTAGGGTGACAGCTGTCAGCCTGTAAATGAGGTAAGATGACAGCTGTCAGCCTGTAAATGAGGTAGGATGACAGCTGTCAGCCTGTAAATGAGGTAGGATGACAGCTGTCAGCCTGTAAATGAGGTAGGATGACAGCTGTCAGCCTGTAAATGAGGTAGGATGACAGCTGTCAGCCTGTAAATGAGGTAGGATGACAGCTGTCAGCCTGTAAATGAGGCAGGATGACAGCTGTCAGCTTGCAAAACAACTTAAAGTTCTTTTGAATTCCTGGTAATTCATCAAGTTTAAAATAAGTTCTCAATCCAGATTCGACACAGTTACCAAGTCCCAGACCTTTATGTTACCAGTAGACGCTTTCCAAGGTGAGAGGGGGGTCAGCGCCCCCCACGGCCTGGTCCCAGACCTGGCTTCCCTGTGCCTAATCTAGTAGGCTGTTAGGGCATAAGAACATAGATCAGCACTGCAGAAGGCCTACTGGGCCATCCTAGGCAGGTCCAAGTCACCCACTGGCCCATGCTGGACAGGTCCAAGTCACCCACTGGCCCATGCTGGACAGGTCCAAGTCACCCACTGGCCCATGCTGGACAGGTCCAAGTCACCCACTGGCCCATGCTGGACAGGTCCAAGTCACCCACTGGCCCATGCTGGACAGGTCCAAGTCACATCCACTTAATTAAGGCTGGAGCCCCACGTCAGACCCACTAACACTAACCAGAAGGACAATATTGAAAGGGATTTTCTTTGAAGAACTAGTGGGAAAATATTGCAAATTTCCCTTCCATGTTGCCGTGCTTGCGAAAATTGCTGGGGGAATTTGCCAGGTGGGAATTCCCGGGAGGTGTGTGTGTGTTAGTCTGGCAGGTTGTGGGGGTACTGACGGTGCCGCACTGGTTGTGGGGGTACTGACGGTGCCGCACTGGCGAAGTGGTCGTGCAAGATTATTAGGGTAAGTTCCTTGGGAACTTTTTTTTGCGATTTTTGCGGACTGGTCTTTTGGGATTCCCTGGTTGTTGTTGTGGTAGTGGTGGTGGTAGTTGACGTGTGTTGTGATGCTGGTTGTTGTGGTAGTGGTGGTGGTAGTTGACGTGTGTTGTGATGCTGGTTGTTGTGGTAGTGGTGGTGGTAGTTGACGTGTGTTGTGATGCTGGTTGTTGTGGTAGTGGTGGTGGTAGTTGACGTGTGTTGTGATGCTGGTTGTTGTGGTAGTGGTGGTGGTAGTTGACGTGTGTTGTGATGTTGGTTGTTGTGGTAGTGGTGGTGGTAGTTGACGTGTGTTGTGATGCTGGTTGTTGTGGTGGTAGTTGACGTGTGTTGTGATGCTGGTTGTTGTGGTAGTGGTGGTGGTAGTTGACGTGTGTTGTGATGCTGGTTGTTGTGGTAGTGGTGGTGGTAGTTGACGTGTGTTGTGATGCTGGTTGTTGTGGTAGTGGTGGTGGTAGTTGACGTGTGTTGTGATGTTGGTTGTTGTGGTAGTGGTGGTGGTAGTTGACGTGTGTTGTGATGCTGGTTGTTGTGGTGGTAGTTGACGTGTGTTGTGATGCTGGTTGTTGTGGTAGTGGTGGTGGTAGTTGACGTGTGTTGTGATGCTGGTTGTTGTGGTAGTGGTGGTGGTAGTTGACGTGTGTTGTGATGCTGGTTGTTGTGGTAGTGGTGGTGGTAGTTGACGTGTGTTGTGATGCTGGTTGTTGTGGTAGTGGTGGTGGTAGTTGACGTGTGTTGTGATGTTGGTTGTTGTGGTAGTGGTGGTGGTAGTTGACGTGTGTTGTGATGCTGGTTGTTGTGGTGGTAGTTGACGTGTGTTGTGATGCTGGTTGTTGTGGTAGTGGTGGTGGTAGTTGACGTGTGTTGTGATGCTGGTTGTTGTGGTAGTGGTGGTGGTAGTTGACGTGTGTTGTGATGCTGGTTGTTGTGGTAGTGGTGGTAGTTGACGTGTGTTGTGATGCTGGTTGTTGTGGTAGTGGTGGTGGTAGTTGACGTGTGTTGTGATGTTGGTTGTTGTGGTAGTGGTGGTGGTAGTTGACGTATGTTGTGATGCTGGTTGTTGTGGTAGTGGTGGTGGTAGTTGACGTGTGTTGTGATGTTGGTTGTTGTGGTAGTGGTGGTGGTAGTTGACGTGTGTTGTGATGTTGGTTGTTGTGGTAGTGGTGGTGGTAGTTGACGTGTGTTGTGATGCTGGTTGTTGTGGTAGTGGTGGTGGTAGTTGACGTGTGTTGTGATGTTGGTTGTTGTGGTAGTGGTGGTGGTAGTTGACGTGTGTTGTGATGCTGGTTGTTGTGGTGGTAGTTGACGTGTGTTGTGATGCTGGTTGTTGTGGTAGTGGTGGTGGTAGTTGACGTGTGTTGTGATGCTGGTTGTTGTGGTAGTGGTGGTGGTAGTTGACGTGTGTTGTGATGCTGGTTGTTGTGGTAGTGGTGGTGGTAGTTGACGTGTGTTGTGATGTTGGTTGTTGTGGTAGTGGTGGTGGTAGTTGACGTGTGTTGTGATGCTGGTTGTTGTGGTGGTAGTTGACGTGTGTTGTGATGCTGGTTGTTGTGGTAGTGGTGGTAGTTGACGTGTGTTGTGATGCTGGTTATTGTGGTGGTAGTTGACGTGTGTTGTGATGCTGGTTGTTGTGGTAGTGGTGGTGGTAGTTGACGTGTGTTGTGATGCTGGTTGTTGTGGTAGTGGTGGTGGTAGTTGACGTGTGTTGTGATGTTGGTTGTTGTGGTAGTGGTGGTGGTAGTTGACGTGTGTTGTGATGCTGGTTGTTGTGGTGGTAGTTGACGTGTGTTGTGATGCTGGTTGTTGTGGTAGTGGTGGTAGTTGACGTGTGTTGTGATGCTGGTTGTTGTGGTAGTGGTGGTGGTAGTTGACGTGTGTTGTGATGCTGGTTGTTGTGGTAGTGGTGGTGGTAGTTGACGTGTGTTGTGATGCTGGTTGTTGTGGTGGTGGTAGTTGACGTGTGTTGTGATGCTGGTTGTTGTGGTAGTGGTGGTGGTAGTTGACGTGTGTTGTGATGTTGGTTGTTGTGGTAGTGGTAGTGGTAGTTGACGTGTGTTGTGATGTTGGTTGTTGTGGTAGTGGTGGTGGTAGTTGACGTGTGTTGTGATGCTGGTTGTTGTGGTGGTAGTTGACGTGTTGTGATGCTGGTTGTTGTGGTAGTGGTAGTGGTAGTTGACGTGTGTTGTGATGTTGGTTGTTGTGGTAGTGGTGGTGGTAGTTGACATGTGTTGTGATGCTGGTTGTTGTTGTGGTTATAGCGGTGTTTCTGATGGTTGTAGTGCTGTTTGTGATAATGGTAGTTGTGATGGTAATGGTGGTAGTACTAAGATTTTGTGGTGGTGATAGTGATGGTAGTAGTGATAGTGGTAGTAATGGTGGTAGTAGTGATGGCGGTAGTGGTAGTGGTGGTAGTGGTAATGATTGTGGTAGTACTAGTGATTTTAGTAGTGATAGCGATTGTGGTAGTAGTAGTGGTAATGATAGTGGTAGTGGTGGTCGCAGTGATTGTGGTAATGGTGGTAGTGATTGTGGTAGTGGTTTTAGTGATGGTGGTAGGGAGAGTAAGATAGGAAGATCAGAAGGCTTACATAAGATAAAAACAACTATACCATCATTTAAGAGCGAAACTACTGAAGATTTCAATTGAGTATATCGACCTTGGAGGTAGTTATTTGTGCGGTACGAGAATAACACCTGCCAGAGTTGCCAACTAGAGTAGCGTCTGGCAGCGTCGCCTCAGGCATCGTCCTCAGTGACCTGAGAGAGAGAGAGAGAGAGAGAGAGAGAGAGAGAGAGAGAGAGAGAATAATAATAATAATAATATCTATTTACTACAAGTACATGTACAAGATATACAGTCCTAGGAAGCCGCTTGTTATGCTGAGTATGTCGGGCAAATTAGGTCAGTGTCCCAGGATGCAACCCACACCAGTCGACTATCACCTAGGTACCTGGGGAGCATAGACAACAGGTGGAAAGAAACACGTCCAATGTTTCTACCCTGGCTGGGAATCGAACCCAGGCCCTCGCCGTGTGAAGCGAAAGCGTTAGCCACCAGGCCACCAGAGACAGTCAATGTACTGTGTTTCCTGGTGAGGTACGGGCTGTCACTGGTCAGTCTACCTGCCTACAATCTACAGTGCCTACAATCTACAGTGCCGACAATCTACAGTGCCGACCGGTGGCCTGGTGGCTAAAGCTCCCGCTTCACACACGGAGGGCCCGGGTTCGATTCCCGGCGGGTGGAAACATTTCGACACGTTTCCTTACACCTGTTGTCCTGTTCACCTAGCAGCAAATAGGTACCTGGGTGTTAGTCGACTGGTGTGGGTCGCATCCTGGGGGACAAGATTAAGGACCCCAATGGAAATAAGTTAGACAGTCCTCGATGACGCACTGACTTTCTTGGGTTATCCTGGGTGGCTAACCCTCCGGGGTTAAAAATCCGAACGAAATCTTATCTCTTACAGTGCCTATAATCTACAGTGCCGACAATCTACAGTCTACCTGCCTACAATCTACAGTGCCGACAATCTACAGTGCCTGCAATCTACAGTGCCGACAATCTACAGTGCCTGCAATCTACAGTGCCGACAATCTACAGTCTACCTGCCTACAATCTACAGTGCCGACAATCTACAGTGCCGACAATCATTGTAGTCTGCCTACAAGAGCAGAGAAACTCCTCTCACTGTATCCCTCACCAGGTATCCCCTATGGAGAGGATACCTGCTTAGCCAAATACATCCCCATTCAGAGTTTTCACGCAGTAACTTGAAAACGCCTTTTCGTATCGGCTTCAAACTCCCCAGCGCTGGTGTTAAGACACCTGTAGTACCTGCAGGTATCTTAACACCGGTGTGTTCAGTACGTGGACTGAACACACTGCCTCCAGTCTGAGGGACTGATTACCTGAAACTCCTCCTTGTCCTCCATCGTTCTTCTCTGTATTGGACTGAAGAAGCCACTGGCTGGTGAAACGTTGCCTCAGTAAAAGATTCCCAAATGTAACTCAAGTGTTTTATTCTTCAAATTGTCTGTTTTGTAAATTATTCATCACAGTCACCAAGACTGTCGTGGTGAAGACTATCTCGTCTACTGTCGTCACCACTTACAACACCTTCATACAACCTCTGTAGTGAATTAACAAAAGCCTGTAGCTGACTTAACATCTTCAGAATAAATATACCCAGGTGTTGCTCATATCAGCCTCTCGGTACCTCATACCTTCACTGCTACCACATATCCTTATTGTGTTAGTGTGGGATAATACCAGTACTTGTACGTACGTGGCATCCAGCAGGCCTATCTCCGTTCTTCGTATTGAACCTTGTTTCTGTTATTGCTATAATATCGACGTGCCTTTCCCGTATTTACAGTTCTTTTATCTTGTTTCTTCATTAGATCAAAGGTATGATGTTCCCAGTACTACTGTTAGTATAATTGCAGAGAAAATTCTTAGTCTGCCCTCACCCCGGTCGTCCTTACATTTCCACTGTTTTTGTTTGTATTATTGCTGTTTCAGAATGTTTTTTTTTCCCACAGAGTGTTATTTGATACTATGTTTTTTTATCTTGATATGTGCGTTATCTTGATAACTGTTATATTTAAAATTTATATTGTCATTATCTCGTCTTTTTAGTTTCACACACACACACACACACACACACACACACACACACACACACACACACACACACACACACACACACACACACACACACACACACACAAACCAGGCAGAATATATATTATACAGAGAGAGGTTATTACATAAGAACATAAGAAAGGAGGAACACTGCAGCAGGCCTGTTGGCCCATACTAGGCAGGTCCTTTACAATTCATCCCACTAACAAACATTTGACCAACCCAATTTTCAATGCCACCCAAGAAATAAGCTCTGATATGCAAGTCCCACTCAAATCCAACCCCTCCCACTCATGTACTTATCCAACCTAAATTTGAAACTACCCAAAGTCCTAGCCTCAATAACCCAACTAGGTAGACTGTTCCACTCATCAACTATCCTATTTCCAAACCAATACTTTCCTATGTCCTTTCTGAATCTAAACTTATCTAATTTAAATCCATTACTGCGGGTTCTCTCTTGGAGAGATATCCTCAAGACCTTGTTAATATCCCCTTTATTAATACCTATCTTCCACTTATACACTTCGATCAGGTCTCCCCTCATTCTTCGTCTAACAAGTGAATGTAACTTAAGAGTCTTCAATCTTTCTTCATAAGGAAGATTTCTAATGCTATGTATTAATTTAGTCATCCTACGCTGAATGTTTTCTAACGAATTTATGTCCATTCTGTAATATGGAGACCAGAACTGAGCTGCATAATCTAGGTGAGGCCTTACTAATGATGTATAAAGCTGCAGTATGACCTCTGGACTTCTGTTGCTTACACTTCTTGATATAAATCCCAGTAATCTATTTGCAATTGTTTAATAAATGTATGGAAGAGGGTAAGGTACCTAGGGATTGGCAGAGAGCATGCATAGTTCCTTTGTATAAAGGCAAAGGGGATAAAAGAGAGTGCAAAAATTATAGGGGGATAAGTCTGTTGAGTGTACCTGGTAAAGTGTATGGTAGAGTTATAATTGAAAGAATTAAGAGTAAGACGGAGAATAGGATAGCAGATGAACAAGGAGGCTTTAGGAAAGGTAGGGGGTGTGTGGACCAGGTGTTTACAGTGAAACATATAAGTGAACAGTATTTAGATAAGGCTAAAGAGGTCTTTGTGGCATTTATGGATTTGGAAAAGGCGTATGACAGGGTGGATAGGGGGGCAATGTGGCAGATGTTGCAAGTGTATGGTGTAGGAGGTAGGTTACTGAAAGCAGTGAAGAGTTTTTACGAGGATAGTGAGGCTCAAGTTAGAGTATGTAGGAAAGAGGGAAATTTTTTCCCAGTAAAAGTAGGCCTTAGACAAGGATGTGTGATGTCACCGTGGTTGTTTAATATATTTATAGATGGGGTTGTAAGAGAAGTAAATGCGAGGGTCTTGGCAAGAGGCGTGGAGTTAAAAGATAAAGAATCACACACAAAGTGGGAGTTGTCACAGCTGCTCTTTGCTGATGACACTGTGCTCTTGGGAGATTCTGAAGAGAAGTTGCAGAGATTGGTGGATGAATTTGGTAGGGTGTGCAAAAGAAGAAAATTAAAGGTGAATACAGGAAAGAGTAAGGTTATGAGGATAACAAAAAGATTAGGTGATGAAAGATTGAATATCAGATTGGAGGGAGAGAGTATGGAGGAGGTGAACGTATTCAGATATTTGGGAGTGGACGTGTCAGCGGATGGGTCTATGAAAGATGAGGTGAATCATAGAATTGATGAGGGAAAAAGAGTGAGTGGTGCACTTAGGAGTCTGTGGAGACAAAGAACTTTGTCCTTGGAGGCAAAGAGGGGAATGTATGAGAGTATAGTTTTACCAACGCTCTTATATGGGTGTGAAGCGTGGGTGATGAATGTTGCAGCGAGGAGAAGGCTGGAGGCAGTGGAGATGTCATGTCTGAGGGCAATGTGTGGTGTGAATATAATGCAGAGAATTCGTAGTTTGGAAGTTAGGAGGAGGTGCGGGATTACCAAAACTGTTGTCCAGAGGGCTGAGGAAGGGTTGTTGAGGTGGTTCGGACATGTAGAGAGAATGGAGCGAAACAGAATGACTTCAAGAGTGTATCAGTCTGTAGTGGAAGGAAGGCGGGGTAGGGGTCGGCCTAGGAAGGGTTGGAGGGAGGGGGTAAAGGAGGTTTTGTGTGCGAGGGGCTTGGACTTCCAGCAGGCATGCTTGAGCGTGTTTGATAGGAGTGAATGGAGACAAATGGTTTTTAATACTTGACGTGCTGTTGGAGTGTGAGCAAAGTAACATTTATGAAGGGATTCAGGGAAACCGGCAGGCCGGACTTGAGTCCTGGAGATGGGAAGTACAGTGCCTGCACTCTGAAGGAGGGGTGTTAATGTTGCAGTTTAAAAACTGTAGTGTAAAGCACCCTTCTGGCAAGACAGTGATGGAGTGAATGATGGTGAAAGTTTTTCTTTTTCGGGCCACCCTGCCTTGGTGGGAATCGGCCGGTGTGATAATAATAAAAAATAATAATAATCTATTTGCCTTATTACGTACGCTTAGGCATTGCTGTCTTGGTTTAAGGTTGCTGCTTACCATAACCCCCAAGTCCTTTTCGCAATCTGTATGGCTAAGTTCTACATTATTTAACTTATAAGTGCTAGGGTTATGGACACTTCCGAGCTTCAGAACCTTGCATTTATCTACATTGAACTGCATCTGCCACTTTTCTGACCAAGAGTAGAGTTTGTCTAAATCCTCCTGAAGTTCCCTAACATCTACGTTTGAATCAATTATCCTACCTATCTTCGTGTCATCGGCGAATTTGCTCATATCACTAGTAATTCCTTCATCAAGATCATTGATATATATTATAAACAACAACGGGCCCAAGACTGATCCCTGTGGAACGCCACTTGTTACTGATCCCCACTCGGATTTAACCCCATTTATGGACACTCTCTGCTTCCTGTCTGTGAGCCATGATTCGATCCACGAGAGCACTCTTCCCCCAATGCCATGAGCTGCTACTTTCTTCAACAGTCTTTGGTGCGGAACTCTATCAAATGCCTTACTAAAATCTAAGTAAATAATATCAAATTCTTTATCGTGGTCAACAGCCTCAAAAGCTTTACTGAAAAAAGTTAATAAATTAGTTAGACAAGACCGGCCTCTTGTGAATCCATGCTGAGTATCATTAATCAAGCTATGCTTATCGAGATGGCTTCTTATAATTTGAGCTATAATTGACTCTAGTAATTTGCCTACAATTGAGGTCAGGCTTATTGGGCGGTAATTTGACGGTAACGACTTGTCCCCTGTTTTAAAAATAGGAATTACATTAGCCATCTTCCACATATCAGACACTACACCTGTTTGAAGAGATAAATTAAAAATATTAGTTAATGGTTCACAGACTTCCATTTTGCATTCCTTTAGAACCCTTGAAAAAACCTCATCAGGACCCGGTGACTTATTTTGCTTCAGTCGGTCTATCTGCTTCGCAACCATTTCACTAGTGACTATGATGTTACATAATTTATCTTCTTCTGGCCCACTATAAAAATTAATTACCGGAACACTACTAGTGTCTTCCTGTGTAAAAACCGAGAGAAAATAATTATTTAAAATCGAGCACATTTCATTCTCTTTGTCAGTAAGATGCCCATAGTTATTTTTAAGGGGACCTATCTTATCTCTGACTTTTGTTCTATATACCTGGAAAAAACTTTTTGGGTTAGTTTTAGAATCCCTAGCAACTTTAATTTCATAGTCCCTTTTAGCTTTTCTTATCCCCTTTTTAATGTCCCTCTTAGTGTCAATATACTGATTCATAAGATGACCCTCGCCTCTTTTGATACGCCTATAAATTCCTTTCTTATGCCCTAGTAGATATTTCAGCCTATTATTCATCCATTTTGGGTCATTTCTATTTGATCTAATTTCTTTATAAGGGATAAATGTTCTTTGAGCAGCATGTATTGTGTTCAGAAAACTGTCATATTGATAGCTCTCTTCGTTACCCCAGTCAACAGATGATAAGTGTTCTCTAAGCCCATCGTAATCTGCTAAGCGAAAATCTGGGACTGTTACTGAGTTATCCCTACTATCATACTTCCATTCAATTCTAAATGTAATTGATTTGTGGTCGCTAGCACCCAGTTCTTCTGAAACTTCTAAATTATTAACAAGGGATTCATTGTTTGCCAGAACTAAGTCAAGCAGGTTATTACCCCTTGTAGGTTCTGTCACAAACTGCTTCAGAAAACAATCCTGAACTACTTCTAAGAAGTCGTATGATTCTAAATTCCCAGTCAAGAAATTCCAATCAATATGACTAAAGTTAAAGTCTCCTAGAATTACTACATTATCGTGCCTTGTGGCCCTAACAATTTCCTCCCATAGTAGTCTTCCCTGGTCCCTATCTAAATTTGGGGGACGGTATATCACACCTAAAGTTAATTTTTCATGCCCCTCTGAAAATTCTATCCAAACAGACTCTGTATGTGTTACTTCAGACTTAATACCCATTTTAATGCAACAGTTCAAGCGATCTCGGACATACAATGCCACCCCACCCCCCTTCCCGATACTTCTATCTACTTGGAACAATTTGAAACCCTGAATGTGACATTCTGCAGGCATGTCCCGACTTTTTGAATTAAACCACGTCTCAGTAATGGCAAATACATCTATGTTACCTGCACTAGCAACTAGTCTCAACTCGTCCATCTTATTCCTAGCACTGCGACTATTTGTGTAATATATACTTAAGGACCCTCCTTTCTCTTTATCATTCCTGCTCCTTTCTGTTATTCCACTAAACCTATTACTGTCCTTGTCAATTAGTGCCACTGGCCTTCCGATATCCACCTCATTTTGCCTATTACTAGTTCTCCTAGTACTCATATTACTACCCTGAGACTTCACAGTTTTCCCGCAGAAACCCATACCACTAACTATTCCTAGTTTAAAGACCTAACAGCTCCCTCCACTGCGTTGGCCAGTGCTCCCACCCCACACCTAGACAAGTGAACCCCATCCGTGGCATACATGTCATTTCTGCCATAGAAGAGGTCCCAGTTGTCAATGAATGTTACCGCATTTTCCTTACAGTATTTGTCCAGCCAGCAATTGACACCAATTGCTCTGGACAACCATTCATTTCCAACTCCTCTCCTTGGCAAAATGCCACATATGACAGGTTTCCCACCCTTCTTCCTAATTATCTCTATTGCTGACCTATACCTGCTAATCAGGTCCTCACTCCTACGTCTGCCAACATCGTTGCCTCCAGCACTGAGACAGATAATAGGATTGCTCCCATTACCTCTCATGATGTCATCCAGATGGCTAACAATATCCTTCATCCCAGCCCCAGGAAAACACACTCTCTGCCTCCTACTCCTATCCTTCAAACAGAATGCCCTATCCATGTACCTAATCTGACTATCCCCAACAACAACAATGTTTTTACCTTCCTTGGCGTCGTCCGTAGTGATGCTCCGAGTAGTCGACTCAAATTCGCCAGGTAGCATTACACCACTTGTAGAATTCGTCATGGCGTTCTCAATGGTCTTCGTTGGGGTTTCTAGGGATGTCTCACTCACGTCTGCCAATGCTTCCTTGGTGCTCGTTGTGGCATTCCCAGTAGAACACTCACATTCGTCTGGTCGCACCGAGAATGAGTTGGAAGTTTCCACGGCAGTCTTCTGGTTTCTCGTTGTTTCTGCCTCTCCAACCGTTTTCTTAATCTTCAGCTTGGTTCCATGTTGCCCGACCACTGACCAAGCTCCCCTCTTAACCTGGGGACTCACAACAGGAGGATTACTACGAATCCTCTTGTTCTCCTCCGTTAATCGCCGTATCTCCAGTTTAGCAACTCTGAGTTCTTCTCTCAGCTGCTGGTAAAGCTGCTCAAGAGAGGGCATCCTGGTTCAGATTCACAGAGAGCACACAAACAGGTCTTCACAGAGCAAACAAACAGGTCTTCACAGAGCACAAACAGGTCTTCACAGAGCATAAACAGGTCTTCACAGAGCAGAAACAGGTCTTCACAGAGCCACAAACAGGTCTTCACAGAGCGACAAACGTATATATTGTATGGTGAGAGTTGGCTTAATATTTATATGATGGACTAAAGTATTCTTGACTGGTGGTGAAAAGGTGACATGTAGCCTCAATGACCCCCGTGTAGTCTATGGCCTTTAAATCCCCTTCATTAACCAGCCATTATTTACAAGCAGGTTCTTTTTCTATATACTTTGTAAAGTAAGTTTTAAAGCTGGAGAACCTGAACCATTTTCATATACTGGAAAACATACAAAGGAGGATGACAAAGTTGATCCCATGTATCAGAAATCTTCCCTATTACCTGGAGTTTACCTGGAGAGAGTTCCGGGGGTCAACGCCCCCGCGGCCCGGTCTGAGACCAGGCCTCCTGGTGGATCAGAGCCTGATCAACCAGGCTGTTGCTGCTGGCTGCACGCAAACCAACATACGAGCCACAGCCCGGCTGATCCGGAACTGACTTTAGGTGCTTGTCCAGTGCCAGCTTGAAGACTGCCAGGGGTCTGTTGGTAATCCCCCTTATGTGTGCTGGGAGGCAGTTGAACAGTCTCGGGCCCCTGACACTTATTGTATGGTCTCTTAACGTGCTAGTGACACCCCTGCTTTTCATTGGGGGGATGGTGCATCGTCTGCCAAGTCTTTTGCTTTCGTAGTGGGTGATTTTCGTGTGCAAGTTCGGTACTAGTCCCTCTAGGATTTTCCAGGTGTATATAATCATGTATCTCTCCCTCCTGCGTTCCAGGGAATACAGGTTTAGGAACCTCAAGCGCTCCCAATAATTGAGGTGTTTTATCTCCGTTATGCGCGCCGTGAAAGTTCTCTGTACATTTTCTAGGTCGGCAATTTCACCTGCCTTGAAAGGTGCTGTTAGTGTGCAGCAATATTCCAGCCTAGATAGAACAAGTGACCTGAAGAGTGTCATCATGGGCTTGGCCTCCCTAGTTTTGAAGGTTCTCATTATCCATCCTGTCATTTTTCTAGCAGATGCGATTGATACAGTGTTATGGTCCTTGAAGGTGAGATCCTCCGACATGATCACTCCCAGGTCTTTGACGTTGGTGTTTCGCTCTATTTTGTGGCCAGAATTTGTTTTGTACTCTGATGAAGATTTAATTTCCTCATGTTTACCATATCTGAGTAATTGAAATTTCTCATCGTTGAACTTCATATTGTTTTCTGCAGCCCACTGAAAGATTTGGTTGATGTCTGCCTGGAGCTTTGCAGTGTCTGCAATGGAAGACACTGTCATGCAGATTCGGGTGTCATCTGCAAAGGAAGACACGGTGCTGTGGCTGACATCCTTGTCTATGTCGGATATAAGGATGAGGAACAAGATGGGAGCGAGTACTGTGCCTTGTGGAACAGAGCTTTTCACCGTAGCTGCCTCGGACTTTACTCTGTTGACGACTACTCTCTGTGTTCTGTTAGTGAGGAAATTATAGGATAGACTGAGGACCCTGAATCTGCACTCTCTAGAAAGGGGTAGAATTAGGGGGGATATGATTGAGGTGTATAAATGGAAGACTGGAATAAATAAAGGGGATGTAAATAACGTGCTGAAAATATCTAGCCTAGACAGGACTCGTAGCAATGGTTTTAAGTTGGAAAAATTCAGATTCAGGAAGGATATAGGAAAGCACTGGTTTGGTAATAGAGTTGTGGATGAGTGGAACAAACTCCCAAGTACAGTTATTCAGACTAAAACGTTGTGTAGTTTTAAAAATAGGTTAGATAAATACATGAGTGGATGTGAGTTGGACCTGATTAGTTTGTGCTGCTAGGTCAGTTGCCGTGTTCCTTCCTTAAGTGAATGTGACCTGACCTAACTAGGTTGGGGCTTTGGCTTAAGCCGGTAGGAGACTTGGACCTGCCTTGCATGGGCCAGTAGGCCTGTTGCAGTGTTCCTTCTTTCTTATGTTCACTGTTGGTGTCGCTCTGAAGCTGCAGATCCCGTCTCGAGAGCCAAAGGTAAATATAAGTAAGTATTTATTTATTTACATTCTTTCAGATGTTAGGTCCTCATTCCTAAACCACGGTGCCAAGACTCACCAGGTAACAGTGTACGTTCACATGACTCGTGTGTACGAGTGCTGCCTCGGTATTTGACTGAAAAAGATTAGACACGTGTGCAACATCTGGGTATCTTTATTGTTGACGTTTCGCCATCCAGTGACTTTATCAATATAGGGACATAATTGGAACACAGAACTATATACAAAAGATGAGGTAACTAGTCCCTCAGCCTAGGTTGTGGATTAGTGAAGCTACATTGGCTTCTTCGGTACAATACAGTGAACGGTGAAGGTCAGAAGGAGTTTGAGGTAATCAGTCCCTCAGCCTGTGTGTGTCAAGTGATCACTGAACTGAGGACCCAACCAAGACTACTTTCGTTCAGTGACCCACACGGATTTGGCGCTTTAGATAATTCCCCCTCCTCCATCCTTTTATTTTTCCTCCACCTCTTCTCTCCTCCTCCTCTTCCTCCGTCTTGGCACCAAATTAGGCCTCTGCAAGCGTGTTGTCAGGTTGCACACTTTGTTTATCGTTGCAGTGTTGGCCAAGTCAGCTGATCCCAGGATGTACCAGCTGGCGCTCTGCTAGGGCCTGCTGACTGCCACACCTCTCTGCTTGCCTTACTTTCTATCTGCGTCGCTAAGGCCTTAGTGATAGCTTGTAAAATATCAGGGCAAGTGCATGGAATGTGGCAAGTGCCTGCCCGGTGTACATCATCAGGCCTACTGACTGTTTACCAGGTTTTATATAGCCGTTCTGCCTGGCATTGTATTGTTATGACTTGTCATGTCTTGTATTGTCTTGTTTATCAGATCTCTGGGTAATCCTGTTCTTCCTTGACTGTTTCAGATCTCATCTTACTTCTCCCTTCTCTTCTCCTTCATATTTCTTCCCTTCTCCTACCCTTCATACCCTTCCCTTCTGTCCCTCGCCTTGTCTTCCACTACCCTTTCATCCCTAAACTCCTCCCTAATCCCCTTTCCCACCACACCTGTTTGCCAATCCCCCTCCCTATTCCCTCTTCAATCCCATTCCCTATTCCCTCTCCAATCTCCCTCCCTATTCCCTCTCCAATCCCCCTCCCTATTCCCTCTCCAATCCCCCTCCCTATTCCCTCTCCAATCCCCCTCCCTATTCCCTCTCCAATCCCCTTCCCTATTCCCTTTCCAATCCTCCTCCCTATTCCCTCTCCAATCCCCCTCCCTATTCCCTCTCCAATCCCCCTCCCCATTCCCTCTCCAATCCCTCTCCCTATTCCCTCTCCAATCCCCCTCCCTATTCCCTCTCCAATCCCCCTCCCTATTCCCTCTCCAATACCCTTCCCTATTCCCTCTAATCCCCCTCCCTATTCCCTTTCCAATCCCCCTCCCTATTCCCTCTCCAATCCCCCTCCCTATTCCCTCTCCAATCCCCCTCCCTATTCCCTCTCCAATCCCCCTCCCTATTTCCTCTCCAATCCCCCTCCCTATTCCCTTTCCAATCCCCCTCCCTATTCCCTCTCTAATCCCCCTCCATATTCCCTCTCTAATCCCCCTCCATATTCCCTCTCCAATCCCCCTCCCTATTCCCTCTCCAATCCCCCTCCCTATTCCCTCTCCAATCCCCCTCCCTATTCCCTTTCCAATCCCCCTCCCTATTCCCTCTAATCCCCCTCCCTATTCCCTTTCAAATCCCCCTCCCTATTCCCTTTCTAATCCCCCTCCCTATTCCCTCTCCAATCCCCCTCCCTATTCCCTCTCCAATCCCCCTCCCTATTCCCTCTCCAATCCCCCTCCCCATTCCCTCTCCAATCCCTCTCCCTATTCCCTCTCCAATCCCCCTCCCTATTTCCTCTCCAATCCCCCTCCCTATTCCCTTTCCAATCCCCCTCCCTATTCCCTTTCCAATCCCCCTCCCTATTCCCTCTCTAATCCCCCTCCCTATTCCCTCTCCAATCCCCCTCCCTATTCCCTCTCCAATCCCCCTCCCTATTCCCTCTCCAATCCCCCTCCCTATTCCCTCTCCAATCCCCCTCCCTATTCCCTCTCTAATCCCCCCTCCCTATTCCCTTTCTAATCCCCCTCCCTATTACCTCTCCAATCCCCCTCCCTATTCCCTCTCCAATCCCCCTCCCCATTCCCTCTCCAATCCCTCTCCCTATTCCCTCTCCAATCCCCCTCCCTATTGCCTCTCCAATCCCCCTCCCTATTCCCTTTCCAATCCCCCTCCCTATTCCCTTTCCAATCCCCCTCCCTATTCCCTTTCCAATCCCCCTCCCTATTCCCTCTCTAATCCCCCTCCCTATTCCCTCTCCAATCCCCCTCCCTATTCCCTCTCCAATCCCCCTCCCTATTCCCTCTCCAATCCCCCTCCCTATTCCCTCTCCAATCCCCCTCCCTATTCCCTCTCCAATCGCCCTCCCTATTCCCTCTCTAATCCCCCCTCCCTATTCCCTCTCTAATCCCCCTCCCTATTCCCTCTAATCCCCCTCCCTATTCCCTCTCTAATCCCCCTCCCTATTCCCTTTCCAATCCCCCTCCCTATTCCCTTTCCAATCCCCCTCCCTATTCCCTTTCCAATCCCCCTCCCTATTCCCTCTCTAATCCCCCTCCCTCTTCCCTCTCCAATCCCCCTCCCTATTCCCTCTCCAATCCCCCTCCCTATTCCCTCTCCAATCCCCCACCCTATTCCCTCTCCAATCCCCCTCCCTATTCCCTCTCTAATCCCCCCTCCCTATTCCCTCTCTAATCCCCCTCCCTATTCCCTCTCTAATCCCCCTCCCTATTCCCTCTCTAATCCCCCTCCCTATTCCCTCTCCAATCCCCCTCCCTATTCCCTCTCCAATCCCCCTCCCTATTCCCTCTCCAATCCCCCTCCTGTCTTCCTTACTTTCCTTCCTCAGTCAAGAGGAACATTCCTCAGTATTCACCTGTCACCTACTTTATCGTTACGTTCAGCTCTTCTCTACCAGTTATTGTGTTCTCTCTCTTATCTGTTATTCAGTTATCTGTTTTCAACTTATTTTTATGCTAAGTTATATTTTTTAGATCTAAATCAATTTTTTTTTACCCTGTTTTACACTGGCGTGGACGGGGGGTCGAACACGCTACCTGGTGCAGGTTCGGTGACCAGGACACAGGATCGATACGTAGGTTTAAGGATAGGTATGAAAGGGTCCATGAGCTACCACTTGGCGGAGTTTCCTCGCGGCAGCTGAGAGGCAGGACAGTGTGGACCGTATACCTGTCTGGAGTATACCTGGAGATGGTTTCGGGGGTCAGCGCCCCCGTGGCTCGGTCTGAGACCAGGCTCCCCTCAAGAGAGGTTCCTTGACGCAGGTGAGGGGCTCTTGATCCAGGGAATTTGGTCTGTGCTCCAGTTTCCTGAATTAATTCTGAATACCTTTCACATCCTCCCCACAGGCGCTGTATAATCCTACGGGTTTAGCGCTTCCCCATGTTTGTAATAATGAGACCAGGCCTCGTGGTGGATCAGCGTCTGATCAACCAGGCTGTTACTACTGGTCGCACGTAAACTGACGTACGAACCACAGCCTGGCTGTCCAGCGCCTTCTTGAAGACAACCAGGGGTCTATTGGTAATCCCCCTTATGTATGCTGGGAGGCAGTTGAACAGTCTTGGACCGCGGACACTTATTGTGTTGTCTCTCAGTGCACTCGTGGCGCCCCTGCTTTTCATTGGGGGAATGTTGCATCTCCTGCCGAGTCTTTTGCTTTCATATTAAGTGATTTTCGTGTTCAAGTTTGGTACTAATCCCTCTAGGATTTTCCAAGCGTATATTATCATGCATCTTTCTCGCCTGCGTTCCAGGGAATACAAATCAAGGGACTTCAACCGTTCTCAGTAATTTAGGTGCCTTATCGTACTAATGTGTGCCGTGAAAGTTCTCCGTACATTCTCCAGGTCAGCAATTTCTCCAGTCTTGAAGGGGGCAGTTAGTGTACAGCAGTATTCTAGCCTAGAGATAACAAGCGATGTGAAGAGAACCATGGGCTTGGCGTCCCTAGTTTTGAAGGTTCTCATTATCCATCCTGTCA
>NC_091364.1:1437541-1442541 GCF_038502225.1 Cherax quadricarinatus | reverse complement strand
ACGGTACTTGTACTGTTCTTGTACACTGTACTTGTACTGTGTTCTTGTACACGGTACTTGTACTGTGTTCTTGTACACGGTACTTGTACTGTTCTTGTACACGGTACTTGTACTGTTCTTGTACACGGTACTTGTACTGTTCTTGTACACGGTACTTGTACTGTGTTGTTGTACACGGTACTTGTACTGTGTTGTTGTACACGGTACTTGTACTGTGTTCTTGTACACGGTACTTGTACTGTTCTTGTACACGGTACTTGTACTGTGTTGTTGTACACGGTACTTGTACTGTGTTCTTGTACACGGTACTTGTACTGTTCTTGTACACGGTACTTGTACTGTTCTTGTACACGGTACTTGTACTGTGTTCTTGTACACGGTACTTGTACTGTGTTCTTGTACACGGTACTTGTACTGTGTTCTTGTACACGGTACTTGTACTGTGTTCTTGTACACGGTACTTGTACACGGTACTTGTACTGTGTTCTTGTACACGGTACTTGTACTGTGTTCTTGTACACGGTACTTGTACTGTGTTCTTGTACACGGTACTTGTACTGTGTTCTTGTACACGGTACTTGTACTGTGTTCTTGTACACGGTACTTGTACTGTGTTCTTGTACACGGTACTTGTACTGTGTTCTTGTACACGGTACTTGTACTGTGTTCTTGTACACGGTACTTGTACTGTGTTCTTGTACACGGTACTTGTACTGTGTTCTTGTACACGGTACTTGTACTGTGTTCTTGTACACGGTACTTGTACTGTGTTCTTGTACACGGTACTTGTACTGTGTTCTTGTACACGGTACTTGTACTGTGTTCTTGTACACGGTACTTGTACTGTGTTCTTGTACACGGTACTTGTACTGTGTTCTTGTACACGGTACTTGTACTGTGTTCTTGTACACGGTACTTGTACTGTGTTCTTGTACACGGTACTTGTACTACTGTGTTGTTGTACACGGTACTTGTACTGTGTTCTTGTACACGGTACTTGTACTGTGTTCTTGTACACGGTACTTGTACTGTGTTCTTGTACACGGTACTTGTACTGTGTTCTTGTACACGGTACTTGTACTGTGTTCTTGTACACGGTACTTGTACTGTGTTCTTGTACACGGTACTTGTACTGTGTTCTTGTACACGGTACTTGTACTGTGTTCTTGTACACGGTACTTGTACTGTGTTCTTGTACACGGTACTTGTACTGTGTTCTTGTACACGGTACTTGTACTGTGTTCTTGTACACGGTACTTGTACTGTGTTCTTGTACACGGTGTACACGGTTGTACTGTGTTCTTGTACACGGTACTTGTACTGTGTTCTTGTACACGGTACTTGTACTGTGTTCTTGTACACGGTACTTGTACTGTGTTCTTGTACACGGTACTTGTACTGTGTTCTTGTACACGGTGTTTGTACTGTGTTCTTGTACACGGTACTTGTACTGTGTTCTTGTACACGGTACTTGTACTGTGTTCTTGTACACGGTGCTTGTACTGTGTTCTTGTACACGGTACTTGTACTTGTACTGTGTTCTTGTACACGGTACTTGTACTGTGTTCTTGTACACGGTACTTGTACTGTGTTCTTGTACACGGTACTTGTACTGTGTTCTTGTACACGGTACTTGTACTGTGTTCTTGTACACGGTACTTGTACTGTGTTCTTGTACACGGTGCTTGTACTGTGTTCTTGTACACGGTACCTGTACTGTGTGGTTGTACACGGTACTTGTACACGGTACTTGTACTGTGTTCTTGTACACGGTACTTGTACTGTGTTCTTGTACACGGTACTTGTACTGTGTTCTTGTACACGGTACTTGTACTGTGTTCTTGTACACGGTACTTGTACTGTGTTCTTGTACACGGTACTTGTACTGTGTTCTTGTACACGGTACTTGTACTGTGTTCTTGTACACGGTACTTGTACTGTGTTCTTGTACACGGTACTTGTACTGTGTTCTTGTACACGGTACTTGTACTGTGTTCTTGTACACGGTACTTGTACTGTGTTCTTGTACACGGTACTTGTACTGTGTTCTTGTACTACTTGTGTACACGGTACTTGTACTGTTCTTGTACACGGTACTTGTACTGTGTTCTTGTACACGGTACTTGTACTGTGTTCTTGTACACGGTGTACTGTGTTCTTGAACACGGTACTTGTACTGTTCTTGTACACGGTACTTGTACTGTGTTCTTGTACACGGTACTTGTACTGTGTTCTTGTACACGGTACTTGTACTGTGTTCTTGTACACGGTACTTGTACTTGTACTGTGTTCTTGTACACGGTACTTGTACTGTGTTCTTGTACACGGTACTTGTACTGTGTTCTTGTACACGGTACTTGTACTGTGTTCTTGTACACGGTACTTGTACTGTGTTCTTGTACACGGTACTTGTACTGTGTTCTTGTACACGGTACTTGTACTGTGTTCTTGTACACGGTACTTGTACTGTGTTCTTGTACACGGTACTTGTACTGTGTTCTTGTACACGGTACTTGTACTGCGTTCTTGTACACGGTACTTGTACTGCGTTCTTGTACACGGTACTTGTACTGCGTTCTTGTACACGGTACTTGTACTGCGTTCTTGTACACGGTACTTGTACTGTGTTCTTGTACACGGTGTTTGTACTGTGTTCTTGTACACGGTACTTGTACTGTGTTCTTGTACACGGTACTTGTACTGTGTTCTTGTACACGGTACTTGTACTGTGTTCTTGTACACGGTACTTGTACTGTGTTCTTGTACACGGTACTTGTACTGTGTTCTTGTACACGGTACTTGTACTGTGTTCTTGTACACGGTGTTTGTACTGTGTTCTTGTACACGGTACTTGTACTGTGTTCTTGTACACGGTACTTGTACTGTGTTCTTGTACACGGTACTTGTACTGTTCTTGTACACGGTACTTGTACTGCGTTCTTGTACACGGTACTTGTACTGTGTTCTTGTACACGGTACTTGTACTGTTCTTGTACACGGTACTTGTACTGTGTTCTTGTACACGGTACTTGTACTGTGTTCTTGTACACGGTACTTGTACTGTGTTCTTGTACACGGTACTTGTACTGCGTTCTTGTACACGGTACTTGTACTGCGTTTTTGTACACGGTACTTGTACTGCGTTCTTGTACACGGTACTTGTACTGCGTTCTTGTACACGGTACTTGTACTGCGTTCTTGTACACGGTACTTGTACTGCGTTCTTGTACACGGTACTTGTACTGCGTTCTTGTACACGGTACTTGTACTGTGTTCTTGTACACGGTACTTGTACTGTGTTCTTGTACACGGTACTTGTACTGTGTTCTTGTACACGGTACTTGTACTGTGTTCTTGTACACGGTACTTGTACTGTGTTCTTGTACACGGTACTTGTACTGTGTTCTTGTTCTTGTACACGGTGTTTGTACTGTGTTCTTGTACACGGTGTTTGTACTGTGTTCTTGTACACGGTACTTGTACTGTGTTCTTGTACACGGTACTTGTACTGTGTTCTTGTACACGGTACTTGTACTGTGTTCTTGTACACGGTGTTTGTACTGTGTTCTTGTACACGGTACTTGTACTGTGTTCTTGTACACGGTACTTGTACTGTGTTCTTGTACACGGTACTTGTACTGTGTTCTTGTACACGGTACTTGTACTGTGTTCTTGAACACGGTACTTGTACTGTTCTTGTACACGGTACTTGTACTGTGTTCTTGTACACGGTACTTGTACTGTTCTTGTACACGGTACTTGTACTGTGTTCTTGTACACGGTACTTGTACTGCTCTTGTACACGGTACTTGTACTGTTCTTGTACACGGTACTTGTACTGTGTTCTTGTACACGGTACTTGTACTATCTGTGTTATCTGCGTCTTGTATCTGGTCAAAAATACCAAGGTAATGTTTATCAAACATATCTATTAACGCTCGTCATCTAATAGAGCAAACAGGTGGGGTACAGGTTAAGAAAGACAGGTGGGCTGGTGGTTAGGTGGGCTGGTGGTGAGGTGGGCTGGTGGTTAGGTGGGCTGGTGGTGAGGTGGGCTGGTGGTTAGGTGGGCTGGTGGTGAGGTGGGCTGGTGGTTAGGTGGGCTGGTGGTGAGGTGGGCTGGTGGTTAGGTGGGCTGGTGGTGAGGTGGGGTGGTGGTGAGGTGGGGTGGTGGTGAGGTTGTGAGACCTCTACCCACTCTACCGGAGGTATCCCAGCGAGTGAGCACGTCTCCTGTATATCCCAGTGCTTAACAAAATAGGGAATAGCATATGAAGGTACAAATAAAAATGGGAACTATGGCTATAGTTTACTTAATAACATAAAAGGGCTAGAATACAACATATCCTGATGGAAATTTACACAATATAACAATTGGCCTATGAGACTTATTACCAGGGGGAAGGGTAGATGTTATCAGTAACACGGACTAGTACTCACTCTTAATTCACCGACCAGCTGACCCGAGATTCCCAATGCGTGGTCCACCACACACGCGGCTGTCCAGAGCTCTCGCTCGACGGACCTGTCACCAACAACCTCCTTGCCCCGCTCTTCCCTGGGCTTATATCGTAGTCAAAGTACCCCCTCCCCAATGGTGTATGTACCACGTGTCCGACCTGACGCCTAGGTCTGAGGCGTCAAGAACAAAAGACCTCAGACGTGGGCGTGGCTACAGACGTTTGTCAAGGCAAGGTGTGACCATATAATTGGTTAAATTAGGTCTCCCCAGAGACCTCACAAGCCCAGCTGGACTACATCACAAGGTGGGGTGGTGGTAAGGTGGGCTGGTGGTTAGGTGGGGTGGTGGTGAGGTGGGGTGGTGGTGAGGTGGGCTGGTGGTTAGGTGGGGTGGTGGTGAGGTGGGGTGGTGGTGAGGTGGGCTGGTTGTTTGGTGGGGTGGTGGTGAGGTGGGGTGGTGGTGAGGTGGGGTGGTGGTGAGGTGGGCTGGTGGTTAGGTGGGGTGGTGGTGAGGTGGGGTGGTGGTGAGGTGGGCTGGT
>NC_091364.1:1352541-1432541 GCF_038502225.1 Cherax quadricarinatus | reverse complement strand
ATTGGCTACCTCACCAACCAGCGAACCAGATGCTAAGGATCAGACGATCCAACGGGGCCTCGCTTTGCTATGGTCAGCCTTGCTATTGTGCGAGTATTCTGCAGTTGGTTTTGCTATTGCATGTCAGCCTTGCTATTGTATGTGCATATTCTTCATTCGGCTTTATTACGTGTCAGCCTTGCTATCGTGCGAGTATTCTGCAGTCTTACAGTACATAGCTGAGTGTGTATTGCAAATGGCGTGTTAAGTTGGGGTTAATGCTGCCTAGACGAGTCAGATGGTTAGTGTCTGAATTCACTCTATTAAACTTGCCTAAATTTTCCCTACAGTGTTGTTGGCGAAATGCTCGTTCCATCGGTACTGAGTATGAGCACACTCTTACAGCTGTGCAGTTTCGTACTCTTATAAGCATCAAACTTTGAGAAGAGGAGATGGCACACCAGACTCCTGTTTCTCCCTCTACAGGAGCTAAGCATAGATCCCCGTTGAGATACATACAAACCAATGGGGGAGAAGCAACCCATGAGCAAAACCAGCAGTTTGAAGCATCGGGGTTGTCTGGGGGAGAGTCAGCTGCATTGGCACTTGAGTTGCCAAAAATCAATCTTGAGCAGACCAGGGGACAGAGAGCATATGCCAAGGAAGAGTTTAACTGGGTGAGCCACGACATCAGTACCCAGAGCGGTGCAAGCCACAACGTCAGCAAGGAACTAAGGTCAAGAAAGAGGTATGCTACCATTCCATACCACGGGTGGGGATAGAACCCGCGATCAGAGTCTCTCAAAACTCCAGACCGTCGCGTTAGCCACGGTCTGGAGTTTTGTTTGCAATCGTGTCATTACAATTTCGTGAGTTATGCTACCATTGTAATAAATCAGGGCACATTTGTCCTAACTGCCCAAATAAACCCCAACCATTAGGGAAAATGTATAATGTTATGTCCCTGAAAGAAATAGAGAATGGGATGGCCCCATATAGTACGTGTCAAATATCCCTTCAGGAAAATTAAAAGAAAACTGAAGTCAGAACCTTTAGGGATACTGAACACACCTTATTATAATCCTCCGTTCATCTAGAAGCTTTTGGAGGAGCAGTGTTTTCTGTCCCTTACATAAAATATACATACAGAGCAGACCATACCCCCGGCCGGGATTGAACCCGCGTGTCATTACGATTTCTTAAGTCATACAGAGCAGGTATTACACTAGATATTTGACTGTAGGTGTATCTGATGGATTTCCTATGAAAGATGCAGTGCTATTACTGGGTAATAACATTACCACTTGTAGTAAATGTCCAGAACCAGTAATGATTAATTCTTCTCCGATGTTGGCCAAAACTCGGGCAAAATCCCAAGGGTTATCTGAGGAGAATGTTAACCTATCCTTGGACGATGCTGATCTCGGAATAGCCAATTTGTTTTACGAGGAAAACTGGCCAGAGCCTCATAAATTTAGTGAACAGACCCAGGTCAAGCCTTCCTATTCCAGGGTTGCAGGATTGCCAGATGTCTCCGTTTCCATGCCCGAGGGACTGTCCTTTCGAAAGGAACAGCAAAAGACTTCATTAAATTTTGCTTTTCAGGCAGCCATGGGTAAATCCTTTTCAGATCACCCAGTCAAATATAAAATGAAAAACGACTACTTAATCTACACTGAGACTGGTAAGGACATGGAGGGAAGGCAACAGTCAGACAGGTTAGTAGTCCCAAAAATGTTTAGACTTCAAATATTAAATATATCTCATAACTCTTCAATAGGAGGCCACTTAATAATTACTAAAACCCTGTATAGAATATTCAAAGAATTCTTTTGGCCAAAGTTAAGGCAGGATGTGAAGAATCATATCTGCTGTTGTAGAGAATGTCAGCAAGTAGGGAAGCCTGCACAACCCATTAAACCTGCGCCTCTCCATCCTATACCTGCCGATGGAGAAACTTTTGCAGCTTTAATTATAGATTGTGTAGGTACACTACCTAAGCCCAAGTCTGGGAATCAGTACTTATTTACCATTATAGATAGAGTAACTAGATACTCGGAAGCAATTCCCATGTCCAGAATTAATACTGAAGCAGTTTTTAAAGCTTTAACTAAGTTTATCTTTTGCTTTGGCATTCCTAAATCTGTTCAAAGTGATCAAGGTACTAACTTCACTGCCAAAGCACTTAGGCAAGCATTAGCTAGGCTAGGAATAATTCACAACTTATCCACTGCCTATCATCCTCAGTCCCAAGGTGCCTTGGAAAGATTCCATCAGACGTTAAAAACAATGATGAGAACTTTTTGTATGCATTTTCCTACAGCACCTTTGTTGCTGTTTTCAATAAGGGAAACTGTGCCAGAGTCTACTGGGTATAGTCCGTTTGAGCTGGTCTTTGGGCACATTGTACAAGGTCTTCTTCGGGTGCTCAAGGAGGGAGGAAGGGGAGAAGACATCTGCTTAACACTCTATAACCCTTCTTCAAGGTTGCAGGTGGCACGTCAGTTGGCTAAGACTAACTTAAAAGCAGCTCAAAACACGATGAAACAGAGATACGACAGAAGTTCAAAGTTTCACTCCTTCCAGCCAGGAGACAAGGTGTTGGTTCAGGAACCCATACCTGGCCACACCTTAAAAGCTAGATTTACGGGACCTATGCAACTTGTAAGTAAATTATCTGATGTAAATTATGTGGTGTCTCCCCTTGACAAGACCTCAAACACTAAAACTTACCACATTAATCAAATTAAAGCATTTAATACACCAGATAAAGTCCCAGTAATGACTCTGTCCTCTGCCTCTGTAGATGACCCTGACTCTTTGCACTCTATTTCTGATATTAATGTGAAGCTTCCCAATTTTATCCTGAAGGACCCTAGCCCTTTAATGGTGGGGCTTTCTAAAAATCAAGTAACAAGTTTAACTGTGCTCCTACAATCTTACCCTAATATCTTTTCGGATGTTCTGAAAATATGTACACTAGGATATCATGATGTAGATGTGGGAAACTAAACCTATTAAACTCTCCCCCTACTGAGCTAATCCTGAAAAGCAGAGGCTACTTCAGCAGGAGGTAGAATTTCTGTTAGAGCATGAGTTAGCGGAGGTTTTTAAATGTGTACTGACTACCGTAAGGTGAATGAGGTTACAATTGCAGAAGTTTACCCTCTGCCATGTCTGGATGATGTAATCGACTTTGTGGGTGAGGCTACTTTTGTGTCCAAGTTAGACCTCCTTAAAGGTTACTATCAGGTACCTTTGACAGACAAGGCGAAGGAAATCTGTGCCTTCGTAATTCCAGGTCATCAATATACATTTACCCTCTTTGGAATGAAAAGCTCGCTCGCTTCATTCCAGAAACTGATCCATCAGGCTATTAAAAGACTTGAAGGCACAGCAGGTAACTGAAACGACATTGTTATTGTTTTGGACACTTGGGATCAACACATTTTTAGGCTTAAGGCTCCCTTTGCCCCCTTCCAGAGTTTCCACTTAACTTTTAACTTATCTAAGTCTTCCTTTGGCCAGGCTACTGTTAATTTTTTGGGCCATGAAGTAGGTAGTGGCAAAGTGGCCCCTAAATTTGCTAAAATTCTTGCCATTAAAAATTATCCAGTACCTCATGATAGGAAATTCCTCCAACGTTTCCTAGGTATGGTAGGATTTTATAGAAGATTCTGTAAAAAAATTTCAAATATTGTAGCCCCTCTAACCTCACTTACCAGTCAAAAAGTCCCTTTTAAGTGGACATCAGAAGTCAAAAGGCTTTCCATAAAGCCAAATTAATCCTTTGTGCTGCTCCTATTCTCCTATCTCCTGATTTCTACAAACCCTTTACATTAGAGGTAGATGCTCATGAGTCTGGGATTGGGGCAGTACTTCTGCAACTTCTGCTTACTATTCGGCCAAGTACCAGCCACACCAGAGGGCTTACTCCACATTTAAAAAAGGAGCCCTTGCCCTGGTACTGGCTTTGGAGCAGTTTGATGTGTATGTGGGCCAGACGTCTCAGGTGGTCAGTCTATAGTGACCACAACCCTCTAGTTTATCTTCAGCACATGAAAAATCACAACATAAGACTCATGAGGTGGTCTATCAGGCTGCAACCTGTACGTATAACATTAAAGTGATTCACATGGCCAGCAAAGAAAATAAGCTGGCTGACTCATTATCTTGCATTTATTAGGTTAGGATATGTTAGGGACTTTTGGTAAACAAATGACTAGCTCTTTTTTCCCCTTTTGTATATAATGAATATTCAATGTGTTTATTTTTTTTTTTAGTGAGGGGATATTGTGCTACTGTCCACAGGTATCTTGGACCTACATTAGCCCTACTGTCTGCTGTCTCACTCTAAGTTTAGAGTTTGGCTGTATGTCGCGATAAAAGCTGAGCTCTATCTAATGAGTTGGATGGTTGAGAGGAAAGGCTGTTCCATTATACTGTGCTATGGTGGCGCATTTACCCATTGAGGTGTAAGCCTAGTCCTGAGCCTTTTTGGGGTGGGGGTGTTGCATGCAAAGAGTATATAATCTCTATTCGGAGCATGTTAACACACACAGGCTACCTCACCAACCAGCAAACCAGATGCTAAGGATAGCATGATCCAACAGGGCCCCATCATCAGATCAGTATCTAGGTTCAGCCAATGAGAAGTTGGATCTGGCAATTGTAAAGGTGATGTGGTTACCACTCATGTTTTCACCCTTGTCATTTCCATTCAAGAGCTGGTTGAAGCACAGTGGTCTGCTTTCTCTTGGCTGCTGTTCTGCCTTGATTACTGTGGCATGCACTAATACCTATTGCTGTATATAGTGTACATACTGCTGTTTACACTTGGTGAAGGCTAATATAATTCAAAGTTTTTCTGCTGTATTTATTTTGCTCCCTTTACACCCGGGATAACAGGCCTTTGAGAACCTGGGTTGTAATAACCAGCAATGCCAGTACTAGCATCACCACCACCAGCAATGCCAGTACTAGCATCACCACCACTAGCAATGCCAGTACTTGCACCACCACCAGCAATGCCAGTACTAGCACCACCACCAGCAATGCCAGTACTAGCACCACCACCAGCAATGCCAGTACTTGCACCACCACTAGCAATGCCAGTACTAGCACCACCACCAGCAATGCCAGTACTAGCACCACCACCAGCAATGCCAGTACTTGCACCACCACCAGCAATGCCAGTACTTGCACCACCAGCAATGCCAGTACTAGCACCACCACCACCACCAGCAATGCCAGTACTTGCATCACCACCAGCAATGCCAGTACTAGCACCACCACCAGCAATGCCAGTACTAGCACCACCACCAGCAATGCCAGTACCACCCCCACCACCTACCACCACCACCAGCAATGCCAGTACTAGCACCACCACCTACCACCACCACCACCAGCAATGCCAGTACTAGCACCACCACCTACCACCACCACCAGAAATGCCAGTACTAGCACCATCACCAGCAATGCCAGTACTAGCACCACCACCAGCATCACCAGTACTAGCAACACCACCAGCAACACCAGTACTAGCAACACCACCAGCAACACCAGTACTAGCAACACCACCAGCAACACCAGTACTAGCAACACCACCAGCAACACCACCTACCACAACCAGCAGTGCCAGTGCTAGCATCACCAGCAATGCCAGCACTAGCATCACCATCACCAGCAATGCCAGTACTAGCATCACCACCACCAGCAATGCCAGTACTAGCATCACCACCAGCAATGCCAGTACTAGCATCACCACCAGCAATGCCAGTACTAGCATCACCACCAGCAATGCCAGTACTAGCATCACCACCAGCAATGCCAGTACTAGCATCACCACCAGCAATGCCAGTACTAGCATCACCAGCAATGCCAGTACTAGCATCACCAGCAATGCCAGTACTAGCATCACCACCACCAGCAATGCCAGTACTAGCATCACCACCACCAGCAATGCCAGTACTAGCATCACCACCACCAGCAATGCCAGTACTAGCATCACCACCACCAGCAGTGCCAGTACTAGCATCACCACCACCAGCAATGCCAGTACTAGCATCACCACCACCAGCAATGCCAGTACTAGCATCACCACCACCAGCAATGCCAGTACTAGCATCACCACCACCAGCAATGCCAGTACTAGCATCACCACCACCAGCAATGCCAGTACTAGCATCACCACCACCAGCAATGCCAGTACTAGCATCACCACCACCAGCAATGCCAGTACTAGCATCACCACCACCAGCAATGCCAGTACTAGCATCACCACCACAAGCAATGCCAGTACTAGCATCACCACCACCAGCAATGCCAGTACTAGCATCACCACCACTAGCAATGCCAGTACTTGCACCACCACCAGCAATGCCAGTACTAGCACCACCACCAGCAATGCCAGTACTAGCACCACCACCACCAGCAATGCCAGTACTTGCACCACCACCAGCAATGCCAGTACTAGCACCACCACCAGCAATGCCAGTACTAGCACCACCACCAGCAATGCCAGTACTTGCACCACCACCAGCAATGCCAGTACTTGCACCACCACCAGCAATGCCAGTACTTGCACCACCAGCAATGCCAGTACTAGCACCACCACCAGCAATGCCAGTACTTGCACCACCAGCAATGCCAGTACTAGCATCACCACCACCACCAGCAATGCCAGTACTTGCATCACCACCAGCAATGCCAGTACTAGCACCACCACCAGCAATGCCAGTACTAGCACCACCACCAGCAATGCCAGTACTAGCACCACCACCTACCACCACCACCAGCAATGCCAGTACTAGCATCACCACCACCAGCAATGCCAGTACTAGCATCACCACCACCAGCAATGCCAGTACTAGCATCACCACCACCAGCAATGCCAGTACTAGCATCACCACCACCAGCAATGCCAGTACTAGCATCACCACCACCAGCAATGCCAGTACTAGCATCACCACCACCAGCAATGCCAGTGCTAGCATCACCACCACCAGGAATGCCAGTACTAGCATCACCATCACCAGCAATGCCAGTACTAGCATCACCACCACCAGCAATGCCAGTACTAGCATCACCACCACCAGCAATGCCAGTACTAGCATCACCACCACCAGCAATGCCAGTACTAACATCACCACCACCAGCAATGCCAGTACTAGCATCACCACCACCAGCAATGCCAGTACTAGCATCACCACCAGCAATGCCAGTACTTGCATCACCACCAGCAATGCCAGTACTAGCACCACCACCAGCAATGCCAGTACTAGCACCACCACCAGCAATGCCAGTACTAGCACCACCACCAGCAATGCCAGTACTAGCACCACCACCTACCACCACCACCACCAGCAATGCCAGTACTATCATCACCACCACCAGCAATGCCAGTACTAGCATCACCACCACCAGCAATGCCAGTACTAGCATCACCACCACCAGCAATGCCAGTACTAGCATCACCACCACCAGCAATGCCAGTACTAGCATAACCACCACCAGCAATGCCAGTACTAGCATCACCACCACCAGCAATGCCAGTACTAGCATCACCACCACCAGCAATGCCAGTACTAGCATCACCACCACCAGCAATGCCAGTACTAGCATCACCACCACCAGCAATGCCAGTACTAGCATCACCACCACCAGCAATGCCAGTACTAGCATCACCACCACCAGCAATGCCAGTATCAGCACCACCACCCACCACCAGCAGCAGCACCACCACCCACCACCACCAGCAGCAGCAGCAGCAGTGTCAGCGGCTACCATGGTGACAGAGTTTAACCTGCTACTTTTTTCAAATATTAAAGTATTCTTGAGAGGTGTTGAACAGGTGAGATGCAGCCTTAATGTCCCTCGTGTAGTAGATAAACTTAACGAACCTCTAACATGATTGCAACACACAATGCCTCAAATTAGATTTTGCCACTGATGTGGTTAATATATTGTGCACACCATATCCATCCCATGGATGGTAGTGGCTGGTTTATTTTGCACCCCTTATCCATCCTGTGGATGGAAGGAACGCGAGTATTTATAGTCAGGTTCAGAATGCTGTGGTCAGGTGGAGAATGCTGCATCTGATGATGTACCGAGTGGGGTTATAGAGTCTAAAATCTTGGGTAGCTTGGAAAGGAGATTGGATAAGTTTGTGAGCAGACCTTCTACAGTGTTCTTATGTGGGATAGCGATGAAGAAGTTTCTTGGCAAGTGGTTCAGCTATGTTATAGAAGCCACTATTCTGGTTGAAGTTGTCGGATATAGAAATAAGTGATGATTCCAGGATTCTTCGGTATTGAGTGTTGTCTTCTGTGGCGATAACTCTTGAGTTTCTGTAGTTTATCAAGTGGTTGTGTGAATTACGGTGTTGTACGCAGGCATTCCTTGTGTCGTCAGACCTGCTTGCATATTGGTGTTCTGAAATACGTGTTTGGAGGTCCCTTGATGTTTCGCTCACGTATAACTTGTTGCAGTCATTACAAGGGATTATGTATACCCCTGCAGAGGGTGGAAGCTTGACCTGTCTATCACTGGTAATGTCCTTGATGGTCGTGGTTGTGGAGGTAGATACTTGAAATGAGGTATTGGAAAAGATGTTGGAAACGTGTTTGGCAATGGAGTTGGTGGGGAGGACTATGTATCTCTTCTCGGCAGTGTCTTCTCTGGGTGTGTTGAAGATGTTTAATGCCCGTCGTCTGCAGTCTCTGATGAAGTGACGAGGATAGTGGAGTTTAGAAAATACTTGTTCAATCATCTTGCATTCTTCTTCAAGAAACTCATTGCTGCAGATTCTGAGTGCACGCAGGAAGAAGCCTATAATTACACCACGTTTGGTTTTGGTGTCGTGGTGAGAGTAAAAGTGGAGAAGATCGTTTTGGTTGGTGGGTTTTCGATAGACTTTAAAACGAAGTTGGTGGTCAGCTTTGCTTAGCTTAATTAATGATGGCTCAACATCCCACAGCTGCCTCTAGAACATTCTTGGAGCCGTTGGTACCGCCCTTGGGCTGTGGGAAATCAAGAAATTGTAAGAAAATAATTGCCCCAAAGGAGTGTTACATCAACATTTCATGTTACCGCTGAAATGATTTCTTACTATTTTGGGCTCAATGGCCCTCAGATGACGGGTGATTTTGGTAACTCCAGGCAGGTTATGCCTCAGCTATCTCCTGTGCAGCCGACCTAAGTACATAACTGACTAGACTTACCTGGGTATATGTATTGAACCCTCAAGTGTCATCCTGGTATCCGATGTCTTGATTGAAGTAGTGGTCTCGGTGGCACTGTCTCTGAAGATGGTTCGTAACACACACTGTAACACTACGTTGTTCTTTAATAGTAATGTCACAACAGGAAGGTAAGTACACTTCACTGCAATAATTCTACCACGAATTGCTGAGATTGTTACCGAGTAACAGAAATGCGCGAATCACTAGTGTCTTTGTTCTTCTAGCGTGAAACACGAGTTGCCTGTACCAGTTCTTAAGCAATCTGCCCCTTTGCGGTGGGCTTCGCCCTGGGTGCCTCTCCTACAAAGGATTTCCTAAATTCATCATTATTACTTTTCCTTGCTAAATGATGCAACAGAATGCAATGCAAATATTAGAATTTCTTTATCGATCAATGAGAGTTCATTTATTGTCCTACATAACAGTTAAAGTGATGCAGGATTTTCCTGTACCTTTTCTTGCTAAGGTAAGAGAGTAATTGCTCTCGCTTCATTATCACTCATATTGCAAGACACAGTGATGCAAAAGTAGGCTATGTGACCATGCTCTGGTACATGCTGGTAGTGCATATGCTTCAAATTCAATTGTTGATTGGAAGCAAGCCAAATGCCATTTGCCCTTTCTGAGAGGGTAAAAGGGCTCATACCCTCCCTTTCTAGAGACATTTTCTCCACACTGTGGATGGTAGTACAAGAGCATATGGATACATGAAAGGCCTAGGAACTAGGCCCCAAAAGGGTTAACTGGGGTACATCTGGATTTATATCTACAGGTCACTTATCCGTTACAGGCAAATTTGGGAAATTTGCTTAATATATCTGGTATCTTATTTTCATTAATATGATTTTGACATGTCACATAGGTTATTGTACTATCTCTGTATTCCTCAATAAGTGACAGTTAAGCACATAATGTTCAAAATAGTGACCACAGGGCTGGCCGTATACTTCACATTTGGTTTGATCATCTGAGTTTGTCAAACTGCCAGAAGTACTTGTAACCAAGCTTAAGCCTGGCTACTACTACAACAGCCAGTGTTTACATTGCAGGTTGCTCCATAAACGTACTTATCTACGTACATGTTATCATAGTGGGTTATAGACCTACTCAGGCTTCCAATTGCATTCTTATAACATTCAGTTTCATTATTTACTTCTCTCCTAATATTTTCCCTAATACCTCATACAATTTACATTGATAAGTCTTGATAATTCCACTTGACTGACCACTTACGCTAACTCGTCTAGGCTTCCTTGATCAATGCTACATTGCGCACACAAATGTGTCGCGTTTTTCTGGTTTTATGGAATTGCTTTCAAGTTTTTGACTTTAGAGAGAGAGAGAGAGAGAGAGAGAGAGAGAGAGAGAGAGAGAGAGAGAGAGAGAGAGAGAGAGAGAGAGAGAGAGAGAGAGAATGGAGGAAGAGGCAGTCTGTCTTCTAAAAAGAATTATATACTATTTGGCTACTACTACAGATACTACGTACACCAAAACTTTAATTTACTTCTACCTGTGTAGTTCTTTATTAGCTGATAGTCATGAGATAGTTCCTGCAAGTCTTACTCTCAAAAACCTCTAAACAATTTTGTAAACGTGAGGTTTTACACAAAGATGTGTTTGCTTCTCAGTGCATAAACACCGAGATTAATCACTGTTTTAGTTATTATTCTTGACTGGTAGTGAACAGGTGAGGTGCAGCCTTAATGACCCTCGTGTAGTCATGAAGTCTTCGACACAATACTAAACCACCCAACATGGATGAAATAAAAAAAAAATCTGAAGCTTGAGTTATGCGGAAAAATTTAAATTAACACAGTTCGTGGTCAGCCACTCAAATGGTAGAACTTTTGTGAAATTGTTTGATTTTTTTTTTCAGTACTTGAGTCGGCGCGTCACTCACCAGGAAAATAGGAGTCATAGGCACACGAATTTGTTTTATGAATATTAATAAGGTGCTTTTAGGTGTTCGTGATATAAAGTTGTATTATTGTTCTCAGCTGGGAAGATAACAGGGTGAGGTGGAGCTGGCTACCACCTGAGCTCCAGCTGTCACTCTCACAGTATGATTGTTTACGATAATATTTTATTTTCTGGTTGTTCATTATGACGTTTATGTGAGTGAAGGGACTCCAGAATCATATAGGTTGTAGCTTGATTAATCGGTGTTCTCCCATGTTCATCTTAATTGGCTGGAGCCCTGGAGGAGGTGTGGCCTCCTTACCCGTGTCACTACTGTGATTCATCACCTGTATTGTTTTATTCTTATGTGCGTATTTTATTGTGTGGATGAGCAGTGCTTTTGCATCGCTCACAGATACCAGCATCTTGGATATCTGGGATATTAGACACGTGTGCAGCATCTGGGAATCTTTATTGTAGATGTTTTTCCATCCAGTGGCTTGATCAGTACAGATTCCAAGACACAACTGGAAGACAGAACTATGTACAAAAGATGAGGTAATCAGTCCCCCAGCCTTGCAGCTGATGAAGAGTACCAGAGTCTTGAAGACTCTCCACCACTACGAGGTTATAGTGTTGCTTATGTTCTTTGTGTTGACTGTGGTGTTTCAGCTGGCACAGGTACGTGTTATCACCCTGCCCACTGTAGTGTGTTCACATCACACCACCCCGGGTTATGATAACCAAGAAATATCTGCCATGATAACCATGACAAAGAAAAGCTACCAAATGAGACGCTAGTTATCTCTCTAAGGATACTGTCAACATCAGCTGACTGCTGACCTCCTAGATGGTTGAAGTGGTGTCAGCTTTGAAGTGATGTGTCAGGTTGAAGTGATGTGTCAGGTTGATGTGATGTGTCAGGTTGATGTGATTTGTCAGGTTGATGTGATATGTCAAGTTGAAGTGATGTGTCAGGTTGATGTGATGTGTCAGGTTGATGTGATATGTCAAGTTGAAGTGATGTCAGGTTGATGTGATGTGCCAGTTTGTAACAAGATTTTTTCTCCTGGTTGTTGATGTGTTAACCATTCGTCTCAGTGTATTGTGTTGAGATATGTGTACAAATTTGGTTTGTGTTGCTTGTTCATCAACGTCTGGTAAATGTTGTAGCCTCATTGCTTTCACCAACAGAAATGTTTCCCGTTTCTCAGTAGTAGTACCAGTTCCTAGTAACCAGTTACCAGTAACCAGTTACCAGTAACCAGTGTACCAGTAGATGACTCACTACCAACCGTCTGCATGAATCATTGACTGTTATTCATATTGCTGCTGACCATAGCAGGATTTCAAACACCCCTCACCCTGTAGGCACTTGTGGGTCAGTCGAAGATAGGGAGCAGAGAAAGGCAGGTCAGCTGTTGGTGCTTCCCATACTTCCCGTTATATATTATACGTACAAACCAGCCTACGTGAGTTTTCTTACCCCATCCACATTATCGAAACCCACATGACAAATTGGTGGCACCAGTGTGGGCGTGGATTTAAGGGTAATTCAGACGTTAGAAGACTGTTTGTGGGGTCCCGGCAGGTCAGAGGTGAACCGTGCCACCTCCAGCTAGCAGCTTACCCTCCCTTTCCTCCACCCTGTGTCACTCCAGCCTGCAAGCCTGTTGCAGCCGTTTTTCAAGCTTCCTGGCTTAGCTCGTGTGCTAATTGCTTCAATCTCCGAGGGGTTGACCCGGATTTTGCAATTAAACCAGTCAGTAAGCCAGACTGTGGAAGTGAATGCTAGTCAGCCTGCCTCAGCCTACCATCCAGCCTGTCTCCTGTCATCCACCTGCTCCTTCATGCTGTGTGCATCGTTACACGTCTTCCAGTCAGCCATTCTCGTGGGTTAAGCCAGTCAGCCAACCCAGCTTCTAACCCAGCTGAGAGAGAGAAGTAAGCCACGCAAGTTCCTCTGAAGTATTGTTTCATATATCGCTTTGTGCTCCCAGTTGGATGCCAGATGGATGCTAGAGTGGTCTTCACCATCCCTGTGGGATATTGTGGCTTAGTTAATTAAGCCACCTTCGTGGGTAGTGAGTGGAGTGCGTGCCAGTGAGCGCCAGCGAGAGCCACGCTCCCACTACCACCACCTGCCACCCACTCTTCACTCATCTACCTGTGTTTTTTTTCCACCCTTGTACCGGGTCCTAGTACTGTTTTGGCTCACATAATTGGTCAAGAGATTGTAGCTGGCGCCAACGATAAAGCCAGTTATGCGAGTTCACCTAGAAAGAGCATTTCTTCAACAACAGTGTGAGTGTAGGAGGCGTCATCACCCGCACAGGACAACCTTCTCCTCATCACTCGTCATCCCGTCTACTACTCCAGACTTCAGTGATAATTTTCTGTTTAGAAACATTTTCCTTGCATTTAAAGACATTTGCGTGTGTGAGACATTTACAGTGAATTTCTTGTGTACTCTAAGCCTTGTGTTTTCAGTGTAGACTCAGTGTTTCTTTGACTCATTATTTTTGCAATATTTTTCAGTGTTATCGCTCATCTCATATTTTTTTATCTGTGTTTTTTTTTATGCTACTCTCTGTCTGTAGTAAGTATTATTCTGTAGTGTACCAGTCACTCCGTGTGAAGTAATTCAATTTTTTTTATTTATCTTGTGTTCTTTCAGCATTGTATTCTCCAGTATTTGTCGTATACCAAATTATCCATTTATTTCTATGTGTACCTTTTTTTCGTACACCAGCAGTGTCTCATTCCCTGATCTTTTCGCAGACTTGTGTACCATTATTTTTGCCAGCAATTTTTGTCGTATCAGTCACAGCAAGATTTTGTTGTAAGAATATACTAAAAACATGAATAAGTGAATATGTTGTGTGCCCCACCACTTGTAAGTGTTGTGTGCCCTGCCACTTGTAAGTGTTGTGTGCCCTGCCACTTGTAAGTGTTGTGTGCCCCGCCACTTGTAAGTGTTGTGTGCCCCGCCACTTGTAAGTGTTTTGTGCCCCGCCACTTGTAAGTGTTGTGTGCCCTGCCACTTGTAAGTGTTGTGTGCCCCGCCACTTGTAAGTGTTGTGTGCCCCGCCACCTGTAAGTGTTGTGTGTCCCGCCACTTGTAAGTGTTGTGTGCCCTGCCACTTGTAAGTGTTGTGTGCCCCGCCACTTGTAAGTGTTGTGTGCCCTGCCACCTGTAAGTGTTGTGTGCCCCACCACTTGTAAATGTTGTGTGCCCCGCCACTTGTAAGTGTTGTGTGCCCCGCCACTTGTAAGTGTTGTGTGCCCCGCCACTTGTAAGTGTTGTGTGCCCCGCCACTTGTAAGTGTTGTGTGCCCCACCACTTGTAAGTGTTGTGTGCCCCGCCACTTGTAAGTGTTGTGTGCCCCGCCACTTGTAAGTGTTGTGTGCCCCGCCACTTGTAAGTGTTGTGTGCCCCGCCACTTGTAAGTGTTACACTTCCCGTTTTGTTCCTTTGTTTTATTTTTATTCATATTGTTCATATTTCTTTGAACAAATTCACTCTTGATGTAATTTCAATTACTTTTAACGTAAAGTGTTTTCTTTACTCTGTTTGAGTAAATTGTTTTGTCTAATTTACAATTAAGAGTTAAAGTGTTCAATCAGTTTTTCTTCATATTTTTATTTTATTATTTAACCTGAGTTTTCCCAGTGAGACTTTATTACTGCAGTGATTATTTCTACACCTTATTTTGTTGCACTGTTCTGCAGTGAATTATTTTGTTGCACTTGTTCTGCAGTGAATTATTTTGTTGCACTTGTTCTGCAGTGAATTATTTTGTTGCACTTGTTCTGCAGTGAATTATTTTGTTGCACTTGTTCTGCAGTGAATTATTTTGTTGCACTTGTTCTGCAGTGAATTATTTTATTGCACTTGTTCTGCAGTGAATTATTTTGTTGCACTTGTTCTGCAGTGAATTATTTTGTTGCACTTGTTCTGCAGTGAATTATTTTGTTGCACTTGTTCTGCAGTGAATTATTTTGTTGCACTTGTTCTGCAGTGAATTATTTTGTTGCACTTGTTCTGCAGTGAATTATTTTGTTGCACTTGTTCTGCAGTGAATTATTTTATTGCACTTGTTCTGCAGTGAATTATTTTGTTGCACTTGTTCTGCAGTGAATTATTTTGTTGCACTTGTTCTGCAGTGAATTATTTTATTTTATTGATATTTTTATACATTATTATTCTCAGTTCATTATTGTTTGAGTCTCCTGTTTTTCATTTTATTATTTTTCCTCATGTTGTCTTTGCATTATATTTTAATTTTGTTTATGCATTCTTAGAAAATATTTAAATTTCCCAGTTATCTCTCTTTGCATACAATTTAGTGATTTTATTTTATAATTTTACATTGATTTACAGTTTTATTAGTTAATTTCTTTATTAGCAAGAGTACAGACAGCTCATTTTGCATTTAATTCAGTCTCCAGGCCCGGTGGCCTGGTGGCTAAAGTTCCCGCTTCACACACAGAGGGCCCGGGTTCGATTCCCGGCGGGTGGAAACATTTCGACACGTTTCCTTACACCTGTTGTCCTGTTCACCTAGCAGCAAATAGGTACCTGGGTGTTAGTCGACTGGTGTGGGTCGCATCCTGGGGGACAAGATTAAGGACCCCAATGGAAATAAGTTAGACAGTCCTCGATGACGCACTGACTTTCTTGGGTTATCCTGGGTGGCTAACCCTCCGGGGTTAAAAATCCGAACGAAATCTTATCTTATCTTGTCCAGCAGTCCTTTACATTGAGTTGTTCTTCCTCTTGCAGTGTATCTTAGACATTTTTTTTTATTACTTCTGCAGAATTAGTTGCATCTCTTTTATTTTAATTTTAGCATTTTGTATCATTTTTTATTATCCATTATTTTTGCCTTATTTGTTCTTGTGCAACTTCTTTGCCATTATGCCTCGCATACCGTCAAGTGATACTTTAGTGAATGGCGACACTCGGACCTCTCAGACTACTACTGCTCCTGTCATCAGTCCTCATAGTTCCTTATCGACTGACAGACCGACCCAGACACTGAGACACTATAGTTTTACTCGTGATTCCCTTGATGCCTTACCTTTATTCAATGGCCATGTACATAGTCTTGAAGCATGGTATACTGCCATTCGTTCTCGTGTTAATGCTCTAGTTGACGGTCCTCCTTCAGTGGAAAGTCTTATCAGACTTGCGAAAGAAGCTCTTCATCGGTCCCCTGCTGCTGTTCACATTGTTGATCTCCTTGAAATGCGAGACTTCAGGAATCTTACTAAGTGGTCACAATATGAGGAACTGATTCGTTCTTTCCTCGTACCAGTAAAAACAGCTGATCCATATGTCGTTCTTAGGGAACTAGTGAATGCTACACCCATGACTAATGAATCGTTGAGTGCATTTGCTGTTAGATTAGACAAACTTTTATCATCATTTATCAATGCTGTCCAGTCCTCAGCTTTTGTCCCTGACGAGGATAAACCATCCACAGCGTCGTTTGCTAAAATAGCAGCTTTTGGAGCAATCGAAGAACTAATGCCGCCTGCTTCCGTGTGTGCTTATGAGGCTAATCCTCCAACTGTGACGATGGAACCACTTACAGCCCTAAATCATGTGCGTTCCTTATGCCCCCAGGGTACTTTCCCATGTATCAAAAGTAATTTCACACCTATGCCTCAGTCTGCACCACCTCTTGTTTGTGCCACAGCGACAAATCGTGGTCGTCAACCATCTCAGCGATCACCAAGGACCAGTGTACAGTCATAAACCTCGTAGTATTCATAGTACATTCAGCATCCATAGTCAGCGGACTTGTTACAACTGTGGTTTCTGTGGCCATATTGCAATTAATTGTCCTGATAGTCACCCTAAGAGGCGTCGTACTGATGATGAGTACCAGTCAGATCTTCCCTACGTACTTATCATAGAATACATGGACATGACACATCTGAGTGCAATGCTCTTTACAACCTTGTTACAAAAAAACGCGATTCTAAAAGCTTAGAGATCTCCAGTGAATACTAGAAAGAACTGCCCTTCTAGCATCCAGCCTGTTACTGGGTTTTCATAACAAGTAGTCAGTATCCTTGTCCAATTATCCATTAGAATTCAGTATGATTCAATAGTGCTTCAGGATTACAACTGGTAGGCTACTAACTAGAGAAAATAAAATTTAATAAATTTATTAAGTATCGTCTAGAGGTATATCATCAAATTAAATTAAATTAATCAATTCAAATGTGGAAATTTATTTAGTCCCTAAAGTTCCACAGGACAGATCCAGCATGGCCGTAATGGAATGGCTGAGCTGGGTGGCCCTTATACCCCACCCAAAACAAAGCATTCTCTAGTTGGCATGGATTGTTGGTAAGCTTATTTAATTTATAGATTTACCCTTCAGGGAAGGAGTAGGTAGTTTTACTGTTAGTATATTAATATTAGGTTTACTAAGGCAACTGTAGATAATAATGTAGACCTAAGACCTTAACATAGGTAGTAATAGGCCGATAATGTAGGCAAACACTAGGATAAGTTAGCTAGGGAGAACTGGCAGCCCTAGTTTGAATGAAGAGACGAGGGTCTGGAAGAGAGACCAGCTCATTCTTCTTAAGACAGACACCAACTGGACAAGACGTGCCGTGATCAGCAGACGGCGCCCCCCACGTGTCTTCACATTTGAGACCTGGGGAAATCTGGTAGAGGCACCTCAATGTACCGTAGATGACCTCCGTCAGGCCCATACAGTAAGACAAGACCTCCACTTTATCTCATAGATTTCTGGCCAGTGTCTGGGGAGAATTGTGAGTGAGTTTGATCTGTGGGTCCGGTGTGCAACAGGCAGTGCATGCCCAGTAAGTACCAGTGTATCAAGGCAGTCTGGAAGCTAGTGTCCGTGTCTGCATAGTTATACTAGGGGATACATACCCTCTTGGATATAGGAATTTCTGAGGTGCAGGCAGGACACTAATAACGATTGAATATTGCAGGAATTAAGGCTCCTGGTTGCACGTGGTTTCTGAGGGGAAGTCCAAAGGGGCTAAGGCTAAGCTTAGGGAAGTTGAAGATCAGGATATATGCTGCAGCACCAAGTAAGTTAGTCCTTTATACGTGCATGCAGGCGAGTTTCTTGCAACACCAATCATTTGTAAAAATCTGTCCTATAAGCCACTTATGAGGCTGAGGTACCCACCTCAGAGCTCGGTGTCAACAGAGTTTGCCAGGGTAGGCGACTCACTTGGAGGCAGTCCACACAAATTTTCATAAAAAGTGGTCCTTCGAAAACCGTGATGTGGAATAGCTAGGTTAAGCTATCATAGCTAGGCCACAGTTAGGAACCAGTTTAACAGAGTTAAGTTAAGTTAGCACACCTAGGCCCAGAGTTACACAGAGGCTAGGCCAAGCTGACTATACACAGAAGTTGTTATTTGCAGTAATTTACAGGCAGGCCAGGTAGGCTAGAGAAGCTTGTGAATTTAATTATTTACAGTGATTACAAGTAATCCAGAGTAGGAGACTTGTGTGTTAATTACTTACAGTGGATTTGCAATGTAGCCATAGTTAGGCTAGGCTTGTGCAATATTTACAACAGTTATAGTAGCTAGGACATATTTAATCTAGTTATTATTTACAGGGAGTTATAAAGCCAGGTTTAAGCTATAGCACACTAGCTAGGTTACGATTTACCTTATCCAACCATCCACCATGGTAGACAGAGTAAACTGGGCAGTTAGGCCAAGCTATTTACATACATTATTCAGTTACTGTTTTACAAGCTGAATTGTCGAATTTATTTGTGTTAACCAAGTGATTTTAATTTGTATACTGCACTTTTTATTGTGTGATTTCGTTGTCTATGATTCATGTTAATGTGAGATTTGTGAATTGTACCTGAGACTAGGTTAAGTCCTGTAATTATTTGCTTACATTGTACAGGAAATTGCTAGGTTAAGCTTTCACATCGATACACATTTTGATTGGGATTTGAGAGCTAACAGTGTACATTTTTTATTCAGAGTAGTCAATATAATAAAGGGAGTTGTTAAGCTTGTTGAGAAGCCTTGAGATTCATTCATTCTCACCTAATACCGTTCGTGCTGTGGGGTGGGCTAATTGAAGTACAAATTAGTACCGTGATCTTAACTAAACTGCAACTATGGTAGGTGAAGATGTAGTACCAGCTGTCCCAGCTCTAAGTCAAAGCAGTCTATGGGAGCCTATAAGGGGCGCTTGAGCAAAGCATGTGAGGAGTGTCCTACGATCAGGCAAGATCAAGACGTAGACTGGGAGGAACTAGAGAGTTGCCTGAAACCTTTGGAGCAAAGACTGGAGGCCTTTGAGAGATCATTTATCCTTTATGAGACAGGGGCTTATACTACAGGTGAGTCTGAATATACAGTCGAAGTAGCAAGGACAGACTATGACGAACGAAGGGCAGAGTGTAAAGCAGAGATGAGACTCTGCAGGCAGTTAATAAAGACTTTGAAGGCCGGTACAGGAGGGGGAGCAAATGTTTCAAGGAACACGAACAACAGCACGCCTGTTAATGTGTTGCCCAGATTGCCCCAGTTGAATTTACCAACGTTCGACGGAACCTTAACAGAGTACATTGCTTTCTGGGATCAGTTTAAAGCCCAGATAGATGACAGAGACGATTTGTCAGATGCCGTCAAATTACAATATTTACGTTCACAGCTCAAGGGTAAAGCCTTGGACTTGGTCCGGCATTACCAGACCACCGACACCAATTACCAACATGCCAAAGACCAATTAAAGAACACGTTTGGCAACACTGAGGAGATAAAGGTAGCTATACTTTATCGGTTGTTGGATCTAGAGGCTTGTTGCCATGACCGTCAGAGCCTAGAGAAGTTCCGAATCGAAGTTATGAGTTTGACGAATAGTCTTAAAGATTTACATGATTGGGGTAAGTCGGAATGGTTCATCAGTCAGGTGATTCAGAGGAAACTGGCTGGCACTACAGTGCACGAGTTGCACTTAAAATATCGGATGAACCGGTTCACAATACAACAGATCATTGAGGGGTTGGGAGACCTCATGTCTCACCTGAGCATAGGTCGGGGGGAGAAATTGCCGACCAAGGTGGAATCGATCAACCCCTCCAGATACTCGAGAGATAAAGCTAAACCACCTCCTACTAGGGTTGGCTCATATATTGCCCAGGACAAGTCTTCCACCCCCAGAGCCAAGGGAGAAGTCACTCAAGCGGCCAGTATGAGACGGTGCGTGTTTTGTGAAGAAGAACATGCTAGTTCAGGGTGTTCAAGCTTCACCACCTATAACCAAAGGGCTCAACGACTAAGGGAGTTGAGACTGTTTCAAGTGTTGTGGAGAACATTTTGCCAGGGACTGTAACGCCCAACTCGGGGAGTGTCGGGGCTGCTGGAAGGGTAAGCACCACAGTGCACTGTGTCCTAATGATGCCAGATTAGCACAAGTTAAGGAGAGCAAACTGCGAGAAAGGGCGGAGAGCAAGAACGAGTCTGAAGTAGTGATGAGTGTGGTGCGTACGGCACGGAGAATTTGTTCTGGTGAGCAGTTTCAAGGTTCGGTGGCCTTGCCCACCATAATGGCGGTGGTTGCGAATGGGAAGAAGTCTGAAATGACCCATTTGTTCTTCGACAGTGGGGCACAGAGATCCTTCATAGTGGAGAGTCTAGCAACTAGGTTGAAGCTGGAGACAGTTGGTAAAGTTGACATGAAGGTGGAAGGGTTTGGTGGGGAAGTCCCATGCAGGTCTTATCCAGTAGTCAATGTGACGGTCAGGTTAGCCGGGCATCGACGGGAAATTTCAGCCTTGATAGTGAAGAGGCTGCCCAATATCATTACCATTAAGGGACTGGCTGCAGCAGTCAAACGTTTGAGGGAGTTGGGTGTGAAGCTAGCGGAACCAGACATTGCTACAGACAACGTTAGTAATGTAGGAATCTTGGTAGGAGATGATTACATAGACGAGTTCGTGTCTGCGAGAAGGGTTATCAAGGAGGGTGTTGGCCTGTACAGGACTCCAGCGGGGTACATTGTAGGAGGCAGGGTACCAGCTCATTTCCCTGCGACCCCGGGAAAGGAGAGCTCCGGTATTACAGCGACTGAGGCTGTACTGGTGATGCGGATTGGGGTGCACGAAGGTCTGTCAGAGACGCAAGTTGGCATATCCAACAGTGAGCCGGTCCATAAACTATGGGACCTGGATGTAGTAGGAATTAAGGGTGACCAGCCGCCCCCCAAACATGAAGAGACGTATCGAGATTACTTGAACCATGTGCAGTTCAGGGACGAACAGTACTGGGTGCAACTCCCATGGAAACCGGGACACCCAACGCTGCCCACTAATTTCAAGAAGGCACGGGGTCAGTTGAATTCATTGGTGAACAGCCTGACCAAGAAGGGTCTGGTGGGGAAATATGATATTATTAAGGAACAGCTGGCCCTTGGGTTCATTGAGAAAGTGCCCAATGCCAGCCCTGGGGAAAACACCCATTATCTTCCACACATGGCAGTCACCAAGGAGTCAGTAACCACTCCCATCAGAGTAGTCTTCAACTGCAGCTCACAGGCGAGTCCCCGAGAGCCATCGTTGAACGACTGTCTGCTCACAGGGCCCTCCCTGACGCAGAAATTAGCAGATGTGTTGTTGAGATTCAGGACCGAACTGTACGCCTATGCAGCAGACATTAGCAAAGCCTTCCTACATATTGGGTTGCAGCCACAAGACAGGGACTACACAAGGTTCTTGTGGTTAGCTAACAGGGAGGTGCCCAAGCAAGGGTATGATACCTACAGATTCAGGGCAGTGTTGTTTGGTGCCACTAGTTCACCATTCTTATTACAGGCTACCATAGACTACCACCTTGTGAACTGTAACAGCCCGCTTAAAGAATTACTGAAGACCCTATTTTATGTAGACAACATGCAAGGTACCACCTCAGATGAAAGGCTGTTGATGGACATTTACCGAGAGTCTAATCAGGAGATGCTCTCAGCTAACATGCCGTTGAGAGAATGGGTGACAAACAATCCAACATTGCGGGGCATGGTGGAACGTGACTATGCTGGCTACTCAGTACCTGAGGTAACATCGGTGTTGGGACTGGAGTGGGAAATCAAGGAAGACAGACTTAGGCTAAAGAGGAAGCCTGATGGGTAAGGGAAGCTGACCAGGAGGTCTTTGCTGAGCAAAGTGCAGACTGCCTTCAATCCTTTGGGTTTGTTGACACCCATCACCATTCGAGGGAGGATGCTAGTGCAACAGACCTGAGAGCTGAACCTAGGTTGGGACGACCCACTGCCAGAAACAGTCTGCCAGGAGTGGGATCTGGTTAGCAAAGATCTAGCAGAATTGCATGAGTTCACATTCTCCAGGTCCATTGGGTGCACCGGGCGGGATTAAGACTTGCACGTCTTCTGTGATGCCTCCTCCAGGGCTTATGGGGCAGTAGCGTATTTGGTGGCTGGGGACCAAGTCAATCTGGTCACCAGTCGTGTGCGGGTGACACCCCTGAAGGATTGCTCGATCCCAAAGCTAGAGCTCACGGCGATGTTGCTGGGAGCAAGACTGGGGAAGTATGTAGGGGAGGTGTTGAGTAACCTGAGGGTGACAAGCACCTATGCATGGACAGACTCGAAGGTGGCCTTACAGTGGGTCCAGAACGACAGGTCTAAGCTCCCCTATGTCAGGAATCGGGTAAAGGAGATACGGGAACTACAGTCAACGTCAACAATTCTGTACGTGCCTACAGATCAAAACCCAGCAGACCTGATAAGCCGAGGGGTGACACACAAAAAGCTGAGTAAAAGCAAGATTTGGTTCAAAGGCCCAGACTGGTTACCGGCAATGCGGGGGAACCCGACACTGAATTATTTGACCCCAGGTGCTACTCCTCTTGGAGGAAACTTATAGGAGTCACGGAAATGGTATTTCAATTTGTGAGGAAGCTGCATGACAAGGTAAGCCAAGGTCGACAGTTGTCTCTCATGGGTCCCAGAGAATATTGGATAAGGCATTACCAAAGGGAGAGGTTTCCAGGAGTGCTGGAAGTACTGGCGACCAGGCGGCAGGTTATGGCGTCAGGACGCGTGTCCAACAACGACTCAGGGAACAGTAAATTGGTTCGCTCATTTGGATTGTTCCTAGATCATGCGGGGCTAATAAGATGCAGGGGACGAATACAAAACTCTGAGCTCAGCTATGGGGCCAAACATCCCGTGCTACTGGGAAAGGAGGGATGGGCGTCAGAGCTATTGATACAAGATGCCCATCAGAGGACCTTACATGGGGGGTTTGGAGATGCTCTCACCTGCCTACGTCAGAATTACTGGGTACTGAAGGGTCGAGCTGCCGTCAAAAGGGTGCTAAAGAGTTGCACGGTCTGCCGGCGGTACGATGGGAGGACCCTACCATACCCAGGTCCACCACCGCTGCCTCAGGAGTGGGTACATAGTGACAGGCCCTTTGAGACTGTGGGGATAAACTATACTGGGGCTATCACATTGAAGAACCCAGGAGACGATAGGGAGGGCCCTCAGAAAGTATATGTCTGCCTGTTTACTTGTGCCACTACTTGAGCTGCGCATTTGGAGTTGGCAGAAGATATGTCGACAGAGACTTTTGTGAAGTTGTTCAGGAGGTTTACAGCCAGATTCTCGTGCCCGCGGTTGATTATCTCGGACAATGGCACGAGCTTCAGAGCGGCTGATAAAGTTTTCAGGAATCTTAGGGACAACGGAGAAGTACGAGAACACCTGAAGAGAATAGAGTGCGAGTGGAGGTTCATAGCTCCCAGGGCGCCTTGGCAAGGGGGATTCTATGAACGCATGGTGGGCACAGTCAAAAGGTGCATTCGGAAGGTCTTGCATGGCAGGAGAGTGAGCTTTGATGAACTGAGGACAGTGTTAGTTGAGATAGAGGCAAGAGTCAATAACAGGCCTCTGACCTATGTACAAAATGGGATTGATGAGCAGGAAGCTCTCACCCCCAATCACATGCTGTTTGGAAGGAGGATTGAGCCCTTCCCCACAATTTTGAGTCAGTCTTCCAAGGAGCTCAATTATTATGGGCCAGATGGTCCCCCCATCAGTGAAGAACTGCACAGGAGTCACAACAGACTGGTGAACATCCTGGACAAATGGAACCAGGTGTGGCGCAGGAATTACTTGACAACCTTGCGGGAACATTTCTATGGTGCCGACCCCAAGGCAAATAAGATGATGCTAAGTGAAGGGGACCTGGTGCTAGTAGAATCCGAGGCACCCAGGGCATACTGGCCTCTTGGCCTGGTAGTGTCGACCCACCCAGACAAGGCTGGGCGGTTGAGAATGGTGAAAGTGAGAATGGTGTCGAGACTATAAGACCCATCAACAGGCTTTTACCTCTCGAGGTCCACATGGTGGGACCAGGACATGAGAAATTAAACCAGAGGCTGACCGAGCTGAGCAGCTGGACGACCCGTCGAACGGCGCTCAAGTCCAGGGCCCACTGGGAGGGCCTGTGGGAGGCAGACTTGATCTAGACATAGTGCCTACCTTCGCCGGCGGGAGGATGTGGAAATTTATTTGGTCCCTAAAGTTCCACAGGACAGATCCAGCATGGCCATAATGGAATGGCTGAGCTGGGTGGCCCTTATACCCCACCCAAAACAAAGCATTCTCTAGTTGGCGTGGATTGTTGGTAAGCTTATTTAATTTATAGATTTACCCTTCAGGGAAGGAGTAGGTAGTTTTACTGTTAGTATATTAATATTAGGTTTACTAAGGCAACTGTAGATAATAATAATGTAGACCTAAGACCTTAACATAGGTAGTAATAGGCTGATAATGCAGGCAAACACTAGGATAAGTTAGCTAGGGAGAACTGTCAGCCCTAGTTTGAACGAAGAGACGAGGGTCTGGAAGAGAGACCAGCTCGTTCTTATTAAGACAGACACCAACTGGACGAGACGTGCCGTGATCAGCAGATGGCGCCCCCACGTGTCTTCACATTTGAGACCTGGGGAAATCTGGTAGAGGCACCTCAATGTACCGTAGATGACCTCCGTCAGGCCCATACAGTAAGACAAGACCTCCACTTTATCTCGTAGATTTCTGGCCAGTGTCTGGGGAGAATTGCGAGTGAGTTTGATCTGTGGGCCCGGTGTGCAACAGGCAGTGCACGCCCAGTAAGTACCAGTGTTTCAAGGCAGTCTGGAAACTAGTGTCCGTGTCTGCATAGTTATACTAGGGGATACATACCCTCTTGGATATAGGAATTTCTGAGGTGCAGGCAGGACACTAATAACGATTGAATATTGCAGGAATTAAGGCTCCTGGTTGCATGTGGTTTCTGAGGGGAAGTCCAAAGGGGCTAAGGCTAAGCTTAGGGAAGTTGAAGATCAAGATATATGCTGCAACACCAAGTAAGTTAGTCCTTTATACGTGCATGCAGGCGAGTTTCTTGCAACACCAATCATTTGTGAAAATCTGTCCTATAAGCCACTTGTGAGGCTGAGGTACCCACCTCAGAGCTCGGTGTCAACAGAGTTTGCCAGGGTAGGCGACTCATTTGGAGGCAGTCCACACAAATTTTCACATCAAACAAATTAATAATAATCACTTCTCTCATATACAATGGTATTGTGCTGAAAGCACATATCACATTTATAATTCTTAAGTACCGTCTGGTACATTAACATTTAATAAGATAATATACAAATAAGTTTGTGTATGTGTGTAAGTGCTCTAAGTAGTTCGCTATGTCTCACGACTCGACTAGACTTAAACAAGTGACTGACAAAGTCCTCTCATAAACTAACTTCTTGACCAACTGGCAATCAGAACAGTCTGCTTGAACAATAAAAAGAATGCTAAGCCCAATAGCAATATAACAAGCAACTGTGACACAGAATCAGGATCAAGGAGATAATATAACGACACTAAGTAGGGACCATCAGCAGATCCTCCACAAAAGTCACAAAACTCCCATACTACTGAATCTAAGTTCAGCATAAGAAAATACCCGACTGTGACAATGCACGGATACCAGTACAAATTAGGTCAGAAGCTACAGCTCAGGACCTGAGTTGCTCAGAGTGTCTAGGGGACACACAACCTCAGTACAACGTCGAAAATCACTAAGTCTATACAATGTTCTGAGAACAGAGTTCTACAGAACTAACAAAGCTACAGAGACGATCCTCCAACAAGGGCCAATAAGGAAGAGTTAGGCACTTGTCAGGAATAAGTCCAACCTCCAAGAGAGTCTAGACCAGACTGAATACTTCAGGCGAGGTGAGGACACCCCCCCCCTCGATCACATGATAGCTTCGTGGACAGCTGCAGCTCAGCAACAGAAGCCGGCAGAATAACGAGCAAAGAGCGATAATTACAGTAGTTAGACAATCAAGACTTGAACTATGAGCACATAATATGTTGCATCCTACCTAACAACATAACTAAGTCAAATAATAATATAAAGCAAATCATTTACGATTTAGCTATTATCACAAATATAAGCAATATAAAATATGAAAAGGTAATAATTATATATATATACATATTAATCATTGCAACCCATTCAGGGGTTGCAACAAACCTTCAGTACTCTAGGTCTTTCCGTGGCCGTTCCAACCGCAGAACCCGTAGAGGAAACAGACGTCATGGTTCTCAAAATAACCAGAACCAGGCTCATTCTTCCAATTCGGGGGAATTCGAGTGCCCCAGTCAAACCGTCCCATGGTGACAGTAGGTGATAATGAGTACACCATCCCCGTTCACAATTCCTTGGAAGCCTTAAGCAGTCTCGAGAATGACAATCCTGCTGATGATGTTGCTTCACACGTCTCTGACGTAGATGATTTTGGGGATGAAGTGGAACAAATCTTTTCTGATGACAATCCACCCTTTTGTTTGCACATAACTTCCAATGCAACCGTAGGCCCTGTAGTGCAAGCATCTGTTCATAATGTGCCTGTTCATTTGTTCATGGACTCTGGTGCGCAAGTCAATATTATCAGGTCTAGTTTGTTTAGGGATAAGCAGTTACGACATGTTCTTCTCGTAGAACTGACTCATGTGTCCTCCCTTAGTGGAGTAGCTGGTTCTCACCTGCGTGTCCAAGGTCGGACTTCCTTCACTTTTTCTATCCAAGGTAGAGACTTCACTGCTTCCTTATTGTTGACCAGATTACAGTGGACCCCCGCATAACGATTACCTCCAAATGCGACCAATTATGTAAGTGTATTTATGTAAGTGCGTTTGTACGTGTATGTTTGGGGGTCTGAAATGGACTAATCTACTTCACAATATTCCTTATGGGAATAAATTCGGTCAGTACTGGCACCTGAACATACTTATTGAGTGAAAAAATATCGTTAACCGGGGGTCCACTGTACTTTCCCTGGTGACCTTCTACTGGGATTTGCTTCCATGTGAGACTTACGCATTGTGCTCGACCCTTATCGATGGCATGCCCAAACTGATGACTTGATCGTACCATTTTGGGGTTACCAGCTTGGATCCGAGATCTGCCATACTGCTGCAGAGTATGACATTCGAATTAAGTCCTTACAGGCTAGTGCATTTTCCAGTAGCATACCCAAGCAGTCAGGCACTGGTGATCCTGTCACTCCTGTCTGTGTTCCTGCAACTTCAGACTTGCAAGATAGTGTCCAGTTACCTCAAGTGTCCGAGGATGCTCTGACTACCTTGAGTGCTGAGCCTATCCCTGCAATGTCTGCTAGTTCAAGTAGTAGTTTCTCCACAGGGGACGCCTTGTCAGAAAACGATTACCTGCAACTAGTAATGCCACCTCTTGATGTCGCATGCTGTCTGCAGAAAGACGTTTCTGTTGCAGCTAGTGCCCTCACTAGAGTGTCTGTTGTTGTTCCTAGTGTTCCAGATGGTGATAATGTTCTAGTTGACAGTGATTCTTGCAAAGTAAAAGGTCTATTTGTTGAACCATCCTTACATGTTGTAAGAGATAGTAAGATCCATTTCTTCCTAGCTAACACTTCTGGTCACAGTGTTCGTCTCGGAGCAAATACCAATCTTGTTGACCTTGTTCACTATCCTTACCCTGTTCAGGTAGAGGATGAGTTGTCACCTGACCAGTGGGTCGGTGCTATTTCTACCGGGGAGACCTCATCCACTTCACTGGATCAATCTGTTCCACCAGTTGAGGAGAAAGACTTAGCTCCCACTGACTTCCCAGATGAAGTCAAGCGTTTGTTGACTCTGTTGAACAAACGTCATAAAGCTATTGCCTTACCAGGTGAGAAGATGGGTATAACGAACTTATTGTTCCATTGTTTTCCACTTGAACCTGGTACTAGACCTATCTATATACCTGCGTACAGAATGCCTCATTCACAAGTTGCTGTCGCAGTTTTTGCACCTAGCAATTCACCTTGGAATGCGCCCTTGATCCTAGTACCTAAGAAGGATGGTATTTGGCGCCCAGTGATTTAGGAAGTTAAATGCGAAAACTATTCCAGATCGCTTCCCACTCCCTGTACTGGGTGATCTTTTAAGTAACATCGGAGATAACAAAGTCTTTTCAACCCTGGACTTGTTACAAGGGTTTTGGCAAGTCCCTCTTCATGAGGACAGCCAAGAGCTAACTGCATTCTCCACTCCTACAGGTCATTATCACTTCCTCCGTATGGCGTTTGGATTATGATCCTCCCCTATCACATTCTCAAGGCTCATGACTAATATCTTTAGAGGTCTCATTGGTAATGCACTTATGGTGTACTTAGATGACGTAATCGTCATGTCTGAAGACATGGATACACACTTGAAAAGACTTGATGTAGTACTTGGTAAGCTTGAAGAAACCAATTTAAAGATCAAACTGTCTAAATGTCAATTTTTCAGATCAGAAATTAAGTTTCTTAGTCACGTAGTCACTCCTAGAGGGGTTACGACTGACCAAAGTAAAGTAACTGCAGTACTAAATTTTCCAACTCCCAAAACTGCTGATGCCATAAGATCCTTTGTGGGCTTAGCAGGTTTTTATAGATCTTCCATTGCCAATTTTTCTTCCATAGCTGCTCCTCTAACTGAGTTGCTTAAGAAAGATGCTCCTTTTGTTTGGACCTTCCTTCAAGAAAGAGCATTCCAAACTTTAAAAGAAAAGCTAACATCTGCTCCAATTTTGAAATTTCCAGATTTTTCTAAGCCCTTCTATCTGACAACTGATGCTAGTTCTATTGGCATAGGTGCCGTACTAGCTCAGAAGACTGATGGTAAGTACAACGCAGTTGCATTTGCTAGCTGAGTCCTTATGAAGGCTGAACGCAATTATACAGTAACTGAGCAAGAAGCTTTAGCAATAGTATGGTCTTTAAAGCACTTCCGAGACATTACTTATCAGTACACTGTTCATGTCTTGACAGACCATGCTCCACTGATACCTTTATTCCAGAACAAACAACCTACTGGAAGGTTAGCCAGATGGACCTTGACTATCCAAGAGTTCAATCCGACCTTTGAACACTTACCTGGCAAGTCAAATGTAGTCGCAGATGCCTTATCGCGACATGTTAGTATAGTAACTGCAGACCCTCCATTTAGTGCTGAGGATGTAAAGAATGCTCAATGAACAGATCCCATGTGGTCTGGTGTGATTCGATTCCTGCTCCAGGAAGATCTTATTCTGACTGTGAAGCCACCAGCACCCATCAGTGACTTTGTCATGAACCAAGAATTACTGTATCGAACAGCCGAGTTGGGTACTCCTAGCAGAAGAGTATACCAGTTAGTAATTCCACAGTCACTAGTGAAAGTAGCCTTACAGCTAGTTCACAATGTACCAGGTGTTGTGCACCCTGGTATGGATCGTTCAGTAAAACAAGCCAGATTGAAATACTTTTGGCCTTGTATGGCAACTGATATTTCTGAGTATGTTAAGAAATGTAGTGTCTGCATGCAACATAAAGGTAATGCTAATGGCCCTAATCCAGTCCAAGTGAATCCAACTACTAGCGAACCATGGGAAAGAGTTGTGCTAGATTTATTAACTAATTTTCAATGTTCCCTCCAGGGCAACAAACATCTGTGTGTTATGGTAGACCATTTCACCAGATATTGTGAGTTAGTTTCTATTGCAGATAAGACTGCCGAGACAGTAGCTAAAGCGTTTAAAGAATGCATTATCTGCAGGCATACCACCCCTAAGTCCCTAGTAACAGATAATGGTGGTGAATTCTGTAATGAGATTCTTGAAAATTTGTGTACCTTGTACAAGATCTCTTAAATCCACCATTGTTCCTCATCATCCTGCCAGCAATGGGTTAGCGGAACGAACCAATAAAAAAGTACTTGATGTCTTAAGAGCCACTATCAATCCCAACAGTGAAACTTGGAATGAAGTTATACCTGATGTGCAGTGTGCTATAAATTCTGCTTACAATGTTTCCATAGGTGACACTCCACATTATGCATTGTACGGTGTAGATAAACATTTGCCTTATGAGTTGTTATATTCTAATCCAAAACCAAATTACAACCCTGATGATTTCATAGCAACTCGTACCAGCTTAGCTCAAAGTGTCTTTAGAAGAATCTGTGAAACACTTCATAAATCAACAGCAGAATTTACAAGAGTCGCTAACACTCGAGCAAAGCCGTCCAAAATCAAAGTAGGTTCGAGAGTTATGCTGACTAACTTTAACAAAACGTCTGCAATGCCTAAGCTTGATCAAAAGTTTGTTGGTCCTTATTGAGTAGTTGAACATATCACTGGTAATAAGTATAAGGTTAGAGAAATTAGTACTGGTCAGTATAAAGAATCGCATTTAGATCATATGAAGTTAGTATGTGATGATAATGATGTTCCAACCCAGACTAATGTGACAGACTCTGACAATCCTCCTGATCCTGTACTCTCTACCTCTGATACTCAGTCAGACAATCAACCTGAATGTCGTTATTCCCAACATACACGACAGGTATTGAGAAATCCTCAAGTATCATTTGTAACTACCAATTCAGATTTGCCTCAAATACAGCATGAGTTAGCCAGTGCAACAGAGTTTGATCCTCCCAGAGATGACACCCATTCTGCATATATCAATCTCACCCTAGCTGAGTTGGGGTTAAATGTAAATAACCTGTATAGATGAATAATTACAGTATCAACTTGTCAGTATTCAAGAATTTTTTTGTGTGTTCACGTTCTCTCCGAATTCTGAGAGTTAACAGTCTAGATTTGAGTGCACCGAATCTGCCTTTCTGTTAAACACTTCTTTCTTTATATTTATTCCTTCCTCAAAATCCGTAGATCACATGAATACAGATCGATCGATCAAATTTTTTTTTATCACTTCTATTGTGTAATCCCAATGTTGAGTTTCCGATGAGTTGTGCTATATCATACCTTGTAATGCGTTACAGTTTTATTACAGTTTCATTTGCGTAAGCTGCCATTCCAATATTCTACTTATGTATGTTATAATGTTCAATTGTTGTGTACTTTGACATTGTATAGAATCAGCCCAAGTCGTACACCTGCCGTCTCTAGTTTGTAGTAGCTGTATGTCAGGACGACATACGTTAGCATCGCCGAGCTCTCAGTAGTAGTACCAGTTCCTAGTAACCAGTTACCAGTAACCAGTGTACCAGTAGATGACTCACTACCAACCGTCTGCATGAATCATTGACTGTTATTCATATTGCTGCTGACCATAGCAGGATTTCAAACACCCCTCACCCTGTAGGCACTTGTGGGTCAGTCATAGAGAGGGAGCAGAGAGAGGCAGGTCGGCTGTTATACGTACAAACCAGCCTACGTGAGTATTTTTACCCCATCCACGTTATCGAAACCCACATGACACGTTGACAACGTAAAAACAGTAGCAGCAACTTGCTCTGTTTTGTTCATCCGTTCATTTTCAGTGCTTCATTTTCAGTGCTTCATATTCAGTGCTTCATTTTCAGTGCTTCATTTTCAGTGCCTCAGTTTCAGTGCTTCATTTTCAGTGCTTCATATTCAGTGCTTCATTTTCAGTGCTTCATTTTCAGTGCCTCAGTTTGTGCTTCATATTCAGTGCTTCATTTTCAGTGCTTCATTTCATTGACTCATTTTCAGTGCTTCATTTTCAGTGCCTCAGTTTCAGTGCTTCATTTTCAGTGCCTCAGTTTCAGTGCTTCATTTTCAGTGCTTCATATTCAGTGACTCATTTTCAGTGCTTCGTTTTCAGTGCCTCAGTTTCAGTGCTTCATTTTCAGTGCCTCAGTTTCAGTGCCTTAGTTTCAGTGCCTCAGTTTCAGTGCCTCAGTTTCAGTGCCTCAGTTTCAGTGCCTCAGTTTCAGTGCCTCAGTTTCAGTGCCTCAGTTTCAGTGCCTCAGTTTCAGTGCCTCAGTTTCAGTGCCTCAGTTTCAGTGCCTCAGTTTCAGTGCCTCAGTTTCAGTGCCTCAGTTTCAGTGCCTTAGTTTCATTGCCTCAGTTTCAGTGCCTCAGTTTCAGTGCCTCAGTTTCAGTGCCTCATTGTTAAAGTGAAAATTTGCTGCCTGTTTCAAATATGTGAATATTTTAATAGTTTTATCAGTCGTGTCTGATCCAAGGTGTTGGAGGTGACCTCCCTTTGATCGAACCCGATTGCCTCCCATTCACCAAGGCGCTGCATGACTTCCCTAACGGGTTTAGCGCTTCCATAATTATGTGAAGAGAGGCTCTAATGCTCATTATTATTTTTTTCAGAAAGTGTCTGTCGGCAAGCGCCTTTGATAAATAGTAACTGACACACCAGACACACCAGACACACACACACACACACACACACACACACACACACACACACACACACACACACACACACACACACACACACACACACACACACACACACACACACAGTCGTAGAGCCAGAAATGAATATGCACAGATAAGAAGGGAGGCCCAAAGACAATATGAAAATGACATAGCAGCGAAAGCCAAATCTGACCCGAAACTGTTGTACAGCCACATCAGGAGGAAAACAACAGTCAAGGACCAGGTAATCAGGCTAAGGAAGGAAGGAGGAGAGACAACAGGAAATGACCGGGAAGTATGTGAAGAACTCAACAAGAGATTCAAAGAAGTGTTCACAGAGGAGACAGAAGGGACTCCAGAAAGACGGAGAGGTGGGGCACACCACCAAGTGCTGGACACAGTGCACACAACCGAGGAAGAAGTGAAGAGGCTTCTGAGTGAGCTAGATACCTCAAAGGCAATGGGGCCAGATAACATCTCCCCATGGGTATTGAGAGAGGGAGCAGAGGCGCTATGTGTACCCCTAACAACAATATTCAATACATCTATCGAAACAGGGAGATTGCCTGAGGCATGGAAGACAGCAAATGTAGTCCCAATCTTTAAAAAAGGAGACAGACATGAAGCATTAAACTACAGACCAGTGTCACTGACATGTATAGTATGCAAAATCATGGAGAAGATTATCAGGAGAAGAGTGGTGGAACACCTAGAAAGGAATGATCTCATCAACAGCAGCCAGCATGGTTTCAGGGACGGGAAATCCTGTGTCACAAACCTACTGGAGTTCTATGACATGGTGACAGCAGTAAGACAAGAGAGAGAGGGGTGGGTGGATTGCATTTTCTTGGACTGCAAGAAGGCGTTTGACACAGTTCCACACAAGAGATTGGTGCAAAAACTGGAGGACCAAGCAGGGATAACAGGGAAGGCACTACAATGGATCAGGGAATACTTGTCAGGAAGACAGCAGCGAGTCATGGTACGTGGCGAGGTGTCAGAGTGGGCACCTGTGACCAGCGGGGTCCCGCAGGGGTCAGTCCTAGGACCAGTGCTGTTTCTGGTATTTGTGAACGACATGACGGAAGGAATAGACTCTGAGGTGTCCCTGTTTGCAGATGACGTGAAGTTGATGAGAAGAATACACTCGATCGAAGACCAGGCAGAACTACAAAGGGATCTGGACAGGCTGCAGAACTGGTCCAGCAATTGGCTCCTGGAGTTCAATCCCACCAAGTGCAAAGTCATGAAGATTGGGGAAGGGCAAAGAAGGCCGCAGACGGAGTACAGTCTAGGGGGTCAGAGACTACAAACCTCACTCAAGGAAAAAGATCTTGGGGTGAGTATAACACCAGGCACATCTCCTGAAGCGCACATCAACCAAATAACTGCTGCAGCATATGGGCGCCTAGCAAACCTCAGAACAGCATTCCGACATCTTAATAAGGAATCGTTCAGGACCCTGTACACCGTATACGTTAGGCCCATATTGGAGTATGCGGCACCAGTTTGGAACCCACACCTAGCCAAGCACGTAAAGAAACTAGAGAAAGTGCAAAGGTTTGCAACAAGACTAGTCCCAGAGCTAAGAGGTATGTCCTACGAGGAGAGGTTAAGGGAAATCAACCTGACGACACTGGAGGACAGGAGAGATAGGGGGGACATGATAACGACATACAAAATACTGAGAGGAATTGACAAGGTGGACAAAAACAGGATGTTCCAGAGATTGGACACAGTAACAAGGGGACACAGTTGGAAGCTAAAGACACAGATGAATCACAGGGATGTTAGGAAGTATTTCTTCAGCCACAGAGTAGTCAGTAAGTGGAATAGTTTGGGAAGCGATGTAGTGGAGGCAGGATCCATACATAGCTTTAAGCAGAGGTACGATAAAGCTCACGGCTCAGGGAGAGTGACCTAGTAGCGATCAGTGAAGAGGCGGGGCCAGGAGCTCGGACTCGACCCCCGCAACCTCAACTAGGTGAGTACAACTAGGTGAGTACACACACACACACACATACACACACACACACACACACACACACACACACACACACACACACACACACATACACACACACACACACACACACACACACACACACACACACACACAGACACACACACACACACACACACACACACACACACACACACACACACACATACACACACATACACATACACACATACACATACACACACACATACACACACACATACACTCGACCCCTGCAACCACAAATAGGTGAGTACACATACACATGCACACACACACACACACACACACACACGCACATACACACACAGCATGGGTTCATGGAAGGCAAATCCTGTATCACAAACCTCCTGGAGTTTCATGACAAGGTAACAGAAGTAAGACACGAGAGAGAGGGGTGGGTAGATTGCGTTTTCCTAGACTGCAGGAAGGCCTTTGACACAGTTCCCCAGAAGAGATTAGTGCAGAAGCTGGAGGATCAGGCGCATGTAAAAGGGAGGGCACTGCAATGGATAAAGGAATATCTGACAGGGAGGCAGCAACGAGTCATGGTACGTGAAGAGGTATCACATTGGGCGCCTGTTACGAGCGGGGTCCCACAGGGGTCAGTTCTAGATATATGTGAACGACATGATGGAAGGAATAGACTCTGAAGTGTCCCTGTTCGCAGATGACGTGAAGTTGATGAGAAGAATTAAATCGGACGAGGATGAGGCAGGACTGCAAAGAGACCTGGACAGGCTGGACATGTGGTCCAGTAACTGGCTTCTCGAATTCAATCCAGCCAAATGCAAAGTCATGAAGATTGGGGAGGGGCAAAGAAGACCGCAGACAGAGTATAGGCTAGGTGGACAAAGACTACAGACCTCACTCAGGGAGAAAGACCTTGGGGTGACCATAACACCGAGCACATCACCGGAGGCACACATCAACCAAATAACCGCTGCAGCATACGGGAGCCTGGCAAACCTGAGAATAGCGTTCCGATACCTTAATAAGGACTCGTTCAAGACACTGTACACTGTGTATGTTAGGCCCATACTGGAGTATGCAGCACCAGTCTAGAACCCACACCTGGTCAAGCACGTCAAGAATTTAGAGAAAATACAAAGGTTTGCAACAAGGCTAGTCCCAGAGCTCAAGGGAATGTCGTACGAGGAAAGGTTAAGGGAAATCGGACTGACGACACTGGAGGACAGAAGGGTCAGGGGAGACATGATAACGACATACAAGATACTGCGGGGAATAGACAAGGTGGACAGAGATAGGATGTTCCAGAGAGGGGACACAGGGACAAGGGGTCACAACTGGAAGCTGAAGACTCAGACGAGTCACAGGGACGTTAGGAAGTATTTCTTCAGTCATAGAGTTGTCAGCAAGTGGAATAGCCTAGCAAGTGAAGTAGTGGAGGCAGGAACCATACATAGTTTTAAGAAGAGGTATGACAAAGCTCAGGAAGCAGAGAGAGAGAGGACCCAGTAGCGATCAGTGAAGAGGCGGGGCCAGGAGCTGAGTCTCGACCCCTGCAACCACAATTAGGTGAGTACACACACACGTCAGCAGTTATCGGTACTCTCCAGGTTGTCAACCTCTCAAGAGGAGGCGAGATACCTTTGATGCGGGTGACGGGCTCTTATTCCGCGGAATTAGAGATAGCAGCAGCAGTATAACAGTAACAGCTACAACAACCATAGTGACAATAACTGTATAGAAATAGCTATAACAACATGCATTTATAACAACAACAGTAGCAATAGCAGCAACAGTAACAGTAGCAGCAAGAACAGTAACAGCATCAGTAACAATAGTAATAGCAACAGTAACAACAATAACAGAGCAGGAACAGCAGTAACAACAGTAACAGTAACAGCAGTAACAACAGTAACAGTAACAGCAGCAGCAGTAACAACAATAACAGAAACAACAGCGACAGTAACACCAATAACAGCAGCAACAACAACAGTCATTCATCGCTCTGTGCAGAGCTTGATCTAATCTATGTTGAGCTTTTCTCAAGTCGGTTCCGCTCTGTGTAAAGGTTCTATCACGTCACGATTAAGCTCTACACACGTAGAAAACTTTGTCAGAGTTAAACTGAGTCCGAGTTAAAGCAGAGAACTACTGTAGCAGGCATGTCAACATAGTCAAGTGCTCCATCGCGCTGATAACACCTCTCAACTCTTCAACTGCGTCAAGAGCAACCAGCTTATCAGACATGAGAGAGAGGGGAAAAATTGAGATGGCAGGAGAGCTTGTTGTTCCAAAACGAGGGCGTCTTGGAAAGCTTTTCTTAATAAGAGTAACACAAACAGAAGCTTTGAACGCAGCGCTAAATTTCCTTCATCTCTCTCTCGATCTCTCTCTCAGTATATATATATATATATATATATATATATATATATATATATATATATATATATATATATATATATATATATATATATAATGTAGGTAGGTAAAATTGGTTCATTAGCAAGAACTCGTTTAAAATTAAGTTCTTTCTAAAATTTTCTCTTATACGTATATATATATTTTTTTCATTTATGTTAATGTAAAAGTTAATAATTTTGTACCAAAAGAACCTTAGAAAACTTGCCTAACCTTATTATAAAGAGCGCAGTTTAATTTAGCCTAATACAGCTAACTATATTTTAGACAAGTTTACAATAATTTGATAATAAACAAACGCAATGAAATATATTTTTTTCGTTAGGTTCAGAATGATTTTTTGCGAAATTATTGCATACACAAATTTTTGCTTGCCTTATTCGGCAAGAAGAACGTTGCTATTTAAGCCAATATCGCAAGTTTTACCTATTCAGCACACACACACACACACACACACACACACACACACACACACACACACACACACTACATGAGTACATTATATATATATATATATATATATATATATATATATATATGTGTGTGTGTGTGCGCGCGCAAGGGGGTGGTGTGTACTACCAAGGCTGTGGCGTCAGGATAGGTGGTGGGATATTGAAGTCGTTTGTCCTCGACCTGCATCACTGAGGCTAGGGCACTCCTGTCCCTGATATCCCCTTGCCTGTCTCCATCTATCCCTCCCCCCAACCTCCCCCCCTCCCCCCTCCCCCCCTCCCCCTCCCCCCTCCCCCCTCTCTTCTCTCTCTCATCTCTCATGGATGGAAATCCCTAAAAGGGGTATAACTCAACTAGGCAACTGTTAAATGAGTCAAGGGTGTACTCGCCTAATTGTGGTTGCAAGGGTTGAGTTACAGTTCCATGCCCGTGTGTGTGTGTGCATACCAATTATCATATTTTTCCAGCTGTCATCCTGAATCCCTCTGAATATACTTAATGCTCTCAGCATTATATCATGGGAGGGAGGAAAGGAGGGAGAGTAGGGAAGGAATGAGCAAAGGAAGGGAGAGTAAGAAAGGGAAAGGAGGTAAGGAGGGAGAGGAAGGAAGGATAAAGGAAGAGCAGAGGGGGGGAGGTTGGTATGGCTAGACTTAGTCTACCTTAATTACCATCAATTTTCAAAATTAAAAGTGTGCCCCAAACCCACGTGGGGTCAGAGACCGTGTAAGACCAGCCTTCATATATACATGCCTGTACATCAAAGTAATTTTGACCTTTGATCATGAAAGAGTATTCAGTAATTGCACTTCCCGGAATAAACTTAATCGCCACCTAATGAGCTTTCAAAGATTTTTTTTTTCAAAAAGGTTATTGGATCCCATTTTGATCCTTTGAATCCTTGAGATTGTGATATGTTGTGGTATGTGGGGATATGTTGTGACATGTTGTGTATTATGTTGTGACGTGTATTATGTTGACATGTGGTGTATTGTGATATGTAGTGCATTATGTTGTGACATGTGTATTGTGACATGTGTATGCACCTCTATACCTCAAGAATAATTTAATCCCTCAACCAGGAGTTAAAGTAAGCTTTAAGTGTATTTTCTCAGAAATACATAACTGGTGCAACTTTGTGTATATACACAGATACATACACTTGTGCAAAACAACCACTGTGAATATTCCAAGCGCTTTCGTGACTTCTCACATTATCAAGGCATGAAAGCGCTTGGAATTTCACTATTTTTTCACAGTGGTTGTTTTGCATATTCTGAAATCACCTGTTTACTGTGATCTTATTGCACATACACTTGTATATGTATCTCTGTGTATATACAGATACAAACATCCTGGTGTATATACTCTTTAGAGATACTCATCTCTATGTGTGCATGTATACAGTGGAACCTATGTTTTCGTAATTAATTCGTTCCAGAAAGTCTGACGAAAACCGAATGTACGAAAACCAGAGCAATATTTCCCATAATGTAAATCCAATTAATCCGTTCCAGACACCCCAAAATATTAACAAAAATACATTTTATAGAGAACTATTGTTTTACATACAGAAAAAATGAGAAATAAATATGACTAATGAAATGGATAAATGAACATTTAACATCATTTTTACCTTTGTTAAATTAGACACATGTGCAACTCTTGGGTATCTTTATTAAGGAAACGTTTCGCCACACAGTGGCTTCATCAGTCCATACAAAGGATAAACTTGAACAGGAGGAGAATGAGGTAATCAGTCCCTAAGCCATGAGTCGATGTGGTCAGTCCATCAATCCTGAATAGAATACGGCATAGGAGCGGAGAAGCAGCTTATAAACCGTATGACTGACTGATTACCTTATTCTCCTCCTGTTCAAGTTTATCCTTTGTATGGACTGATGAAGCCACTGTGTGGCGAAACGTTTCCTCAATAAAGATACCCAAGAGTTGCACATGTGTCTAATTTAACAACATGTCGGTTCTTTGAACCATTCATCTACTTTTACCTTTATTGAAGACTCTTGTTGGCTTATGGAAGACGGCGAGGAGGGGAGAGGAAGGAGAGGTTAGTGTTTGGATGGGGAATCCCCCTCCATAAGGACTTCAAGTATCAAAGCCCTATCCGGGGTTACTTCCCTTCTTTGTCTTTTACTGGCACTGGGACCAGCTTGAGTCACTGAGCCCCTGTAGCACAAAAAAATCTGTTCAGAGAGGTCTGTTTCTGTTGTCTCTTTAAGATTTGCCTAAAATGGGACAAGGCATTGTCATTGAACATGTTGTAGAGACGGCTTGCAACAGCTTTGTTAGGGTGATATTTCTCCACAAACTTTGCAACTCATTTCACTTTGCTGTTCCAGTTGAAGGTCTTGCAGCTCTTCAGTGGTTAGCTCTTCCCTGTGGTCGTCCACCAACTCTTCCACATCCTGGCCACTCACATCCAACCCCATGGACTTCTCCAAAGACACAATAGATGTAGGGTCGTGGAAGTTATTGAGGATATTGAAGTGATTCCTCCAGAACTCTCTTAGGCGGAAGTGTTTGGTACGGCGGACCATTATCAGCTCTACGAAAACCGAGCGGATGTATGAAAACTGGGACAAAATTTTGATGAAAAAGTCGTCAAAAACCGAATCCTACGAAAACCAGGGCATACGAGAACATGATCACATTTGGGAAGATTTTAAGGTATGTTTGACAAGTACTTGACAATCTCGCCTTCATGATCATAAAGGGACGGGTGATGTGTCACATGTTGACCATGAGGTGATATCTCAGCTTTACAAGCCTACAGCTATTCAATTATGTTTACAGTTCCTTGATACTGTGAGAAATCATGAAAGCGCTTGGAAGTTCACCATTTTTTCACAGTGGTGGTTTTGCGCGCGCGCGCACACACACACACACACACACACACACACACACACACACACACACACACACACACACACACACACACACACACACACACACACACACACACACACACAAACAGGATATGATAACGACGTATAAAATACTGAGAGGAATCGACAAGTTGGACGGAGACATTATGTTCCAGAGATGGGACACAGCAACAAGGGGTCACAGTTGGAAGCTGAAGACTCAGATGAGCCACAGGGATGTTAAGAAGTATTTCTTCAGTCACAGAGTTGTCAAGAAGTGAAATAATCTGGGAAGTGATGTAGTGGAGGCAGGATCTATACATAGCTTTAAGAAGATGTATGATAAAGCTCATGGAGCAGGAAGAGTGACCTAGTAACGGCCGACGAGGCGGGGCCAGGAGCTGTGACTTGACCCCTGCAACCACAACTAGGTGAGTACATTCCTCACAGTGTATATATCCTAGTCGAGTCGGGTTAACTTGCATAAAGTGAAGGTTCAGGAAAGTTTGGTAAATTTTGGTGTTAAATTAGGAGCTTGTATGCAGTGTTAAGTCAAAACAATATTAAGTCACAACATTGTGCGTTAATGTAAAAGGTCATTTTTTCGAGAAATTAAAACTATATTTGAGAGAGAGAGTCTTCAAGACATGAGGGTCAAGGCTAACATGGAAAGGCATTGATTGCCTCGTGTGTTGAATGCACGTGTGTGTAGCCCTTACTCTCTCTCTCTCTCTCTCTCTCTCTCAACAACAGTTTTAGATCCAAAGAGAGGTGACCTATGAGATACATGACTTACAAGATATTCAGAGGATTGGTAGATCATAAAACAGTTTACAACATGAAGACCGAGAAGTAAATGACAGATGTAAGCCACTGCACACGAATCATAAGATCGTTAGTAAGTACTTACAAGATTTAAGGTCTAGAAAAAGCATGTGTCTGGAGGGACACAGAAGGGTGTCAACCAGAGGAAAGAGGGCCAGGAACTGGAGCCAGACAGTTGACCAGTGTCAAGACGTAAATAACCTTGTGTAAAAGACCAGTGAGATAGTAAGGTTGGCTTGTCTTGTGAAACCCAAGTGAATCCACTTCTGAAATCAGTGTTGATAGACTTGGCCGGAGACTTAGAGAAGTGGATTGTTAATTGTAGCACTTCACTAGTATTTTATTTACCCTCTTCTCATTTAGTTATTTTTACGGCTCTATTGTGGAATTATTCTCTTGTTATGTTTCTTATATATTCGATACTGGTATTAATAGTGTTACTTTGATATTGGTTAAGAATTATCCCAGTGATAATTCTCTTCGTTTTATTTTTAATGTTTTTTATAGCCTGGTCTCAGACCGGGCCGCGGGGGCGTTGACCCCCGAAACTCTAGGTAAACTCCAGGTAATATGTGAGAAAAAGTGGTAGTAAAGTGAAGTGCTGCCAGCTGGTGAGGAAACTTCGCATCAGTTAGTTGATTAAGTGTTGACAGGTGGTTAGTAAGTGGTGTATGGAGGGGTGAAGTGGTGTGTTCACATCACTGGTTAAGTAGCATACCCAGGAGCAAGAGGGGAAATATCATGCCCCATCCCCCCTTCCCTGGGTATGACACTGTGGTTAAGTGGACTACCCACAGGTAATAAGAAAAGTCCATTCGCCCTCTCCAACCTATGTGAGGTTAGTGCATGCTGATTATTAGTGTGTGTATACAGTGTGTGTCACACACACACACACACACACACACACACACACACACACACACACACACACACACACACACACACACACACACACACACACACACACAGCCTACGATAAGTAAATGTTTCAAGGAAAAATACTGAGATTATTGAAGGCTGACTATTTTTCGCCCACTCCATCGTTTATATATATATATATATATATATATATATATATATATATATATATATATATATATATATATATAGTGTGTGTGTGTGTGTATACACATACACAAAATGGTACACTAGTTCAGAAGAGACATGGATGATACAAGGATGTAGTTGGTATATAACACAAAATACTTAGATACGTAACGGATACTCATTTGGCTTTTGTCAACAACTCCACAGAACTGCAACACTGAAACAAGACACTAGCTGCTCTGGGATCCCTAGTTACCCTGGTGAATCTCTTTCCTAATTCCTTCAGGAACGTGGATGTGGTCTTATCTGTCGAAACGAGAGTCTCAGAGCCCACGGGAACAAACATGTAATGATAAACAAGCTCGGTTTATCTAGACGTCGGGACACCATGATGCCAGCAGTGTAATACTTGTGTGGTGTATATATTGTGCTAGTCCATTTATAAGCAGGCTCCTGGGCCGAGTTTTGAGTCACGTGACCCCCCTTGCACATAGGCCGTGACTGAGTGCTCTACCTCACTCTCCACCAGGCCTAGGTAACAGGCAGATGTGCATAGGCTGGGCTAGCCACATATACTAATATATTTAACTTCATAACAGTCATCACTTGTATTCTACCATCATTTCCCAATTTCGAACCTTGATACTGGGTGCTGCACCTTCTTTGTTCCTGTTGTACAGAAGGTGGCAGCCAGTGTGGATGCATGTGTGTAGTTCCTTACTACCTACTTGTCCGAGGTTCATGTTTCCCAGGTCAGTTCTACCAGAATGTTTGAAACTTTGACACTGGATCTGCATAGTTGGTGCGGCTCCCTTATTGCTGGGCACCCAGCTGTTGTATGGCTTCCCTTGATGGCCTCTTCATTGCAAGGCTCTTGACCTCTTCATTGCAAGGCTCTTGATCTCTTCATTGCAAGGCTCTTGATCTCTTCATTGCAAGGCTCTTGACCTCTTCATTGCAAGGCTCTTGACCTCTTCATTGCAAGGCTCTTGATCTCTTTATTGCAAGGCTCTTGATCTCTTCATTGCAAGGCTCTTGATCTCTTTATTGCAAGGCTCTTGATCTCTTCATTGCAAGGCTCTTGATCTCTTTATTGCAAGGCTCTTGATCTCTTTATTGCAAGGCTCTTGATCTTGTCATACTTTGTCCACTTATTGTTTTATTACGTCTCCCTCACACTCTTCCCTCTTTTTTCCCCTCTTTCTCCTCGCCTCTTCTTCTTCTCTTTTCCCTCTCCCCTTCTCCCCTCCCCCTCCCCTCTGATCCTGCTGATTGATGTTTTGAATTATTCATAGAAAATGTGACATGAGGGGAAATTACCCCTCACTGGGGAGGGAGGGAGGGAGTGGGAGAACATTGAAGGAGGAGAGGGAAGGAATACAGGATAAAAGTAGTAGATGTTGAAGCCCAATTTCGTAGAATTACTGAGGGGATACTCAGTGACTGAAGGGATACTCAGTGACTGAGGGGATACTCAGTGACTGAGGGGATACTCAGTGACTGAGGGGATACTCAATGACTGAGGGGATACTCAGTGACTGAGGGGATACTCAATGACTGAGGGGATACTCAATGACTGAGGGGATACTCAATGACTGAGGGGATACTCAATGACTGAGGGGATACTCAGTGACTGAGGGGATACTCAGTGACTGAGGGGATACTCAATGACTGAGGGGATACTAAAAGTTGTGTTGCCTTACGTGTATCCCTGTGATTGGTTAATGACAACAACAACAGCCAGTCAGTAACGTATTTTCCATTAACCAGTTGCAAATTGTTATAATTATTCTGTTTTTTCTAATTCTCTCCCTCCATTATACAAGTCTATTGTGTGTTGCAGACTGCAACACAACTGCAACACTCATGTACTCTGATGTACTCACACCTATGTACTCTCCACTTGACAGTGGAGAGTACATAGGTGTGAGTACATCAGAGAGTACACCAATGTGAGTACAAAGCTGTTTCTCGGTACTCGTTACAATATCTTCAAGATCTACACCAACAAACAAGATGTCTGTCTCAGCGTCAACAGGAAATCTGCTGAGATAATGTTTTCCAACTTTCTGACGGCTGAGAGTTTTTTTTTTAATATATGACGTTTGTGTGCAAGATGTATGTGTTTTTGTTGTATTTTGATGTATTCTGAAGGATGTTTTCGTGGTCAGCGTCCCTGAGGCTCGGTCCCAGACCAGGCCTCTTGGTGGATCAAGGTCTGGTGAACTAGGAAGCGATTTATATAATAAAAGAGCACTGCAGCAAGCCTACTGGCTCATGCTAGGCAAGTCACCTACTGGCCCATGTTAGGCAGGTCTTATTCAACTTGTGGCTCAAGCCAATCAGGTTCAACTCAGCCACCTCGTTGCCAGAATAATTCCTGAATAGTGTATTAGCTTAGGTAAGGTTTGTTAGACAAAGCGTTTGGTCATCTGACCGAGGCCTTCCGCTGGCTTACCCCTCCACTCAATATACTCAATAGTTATGACAATAACTACTGAGTATATTGACGGTTCACTGGTCAACCCAAAAAATGGTTGACAAAGGTATTTGAAGGTATTTTGGTGTTGCTGGATTCGAAAATGACAGTAGGTTTTTCAAACTGGCTCTAGTTTGAGAGATATTGCTTATGTACACTCAGTTAACAGAGAATTTAGTCACAACACGTGTATAAGTTGTGAAGTTGAATATACAGAGAGTTTTAATAATTAAAAATTTATTTTTTAAATTTGATAATTAAGGAAAGGAGTTGTCAGCAGCGACCACCCGACGATATTTTAACCTTTATTTTTTCCAGATTAACATGAGTTCTTCACCAAGAGTCTGCTTGAACAATCACAGTTCATTTTTGCTACATTTATAGAGAATATTCTTTGCAAAAACAAAAAAACATCACAGATTTTGTAAAACAAGTTTATCTTGCTTATTTTGGAGAACAAGACGAGTCTTGGGCTTCCCATATGGTTCACAAAACCTGTGTAGAATGATGGCGACAGTGGAAAAATAGGCGAAGGAAAAGTTTAAACTTGGGTGTGTGTATGTTGTGGAGAGAACCGTAGAACCACCACTACGACTGTTATTTCTGTATGGTGAATGTGAAGGTTTTAGTTAATACAAGAAAGTCAAGTGGGAATATCCTTATTTGGGGTCAGCAAGGAGACCTGTGGTATACAATGAAGACGTGTCATACCAGTGTTCACAACACTGCCTGACCTTCCATTGTCACATGTTGAAGAAACTCAGTGTTTAGGTTGTAACACAGGTGATAGTAGTGGAATATGAAGTAAGTATTTCAAGAGGCCAGCAGTTCTGCCAAGAACCCAGTGATCTGATACGTGACCTCAGTCTGTCGAAGTACACATCTGAACTTCTAGTATCCAGACTACAAGAAAAGAACTGTCTACAACTAGAAGTTAAAATAACAACTTATCAGACAAGAGAAGTTGAACTCCTTCCTTACTTCAGCCAAGATAAAGAACTTGTATATAACATCCCTGGACTTGTTCGAGTGGGACTTGAATATCGACCAGGAGATCGACGGCTGTTTATAGACACTTCCATTGGTGGATTGAAATGTGTCTTATTGCACATTGGTAACCAATATACATCTCTTGCAATTGCTCGCTCAACAAAACTGTGCTGATGACCAACATAAAAGAAAATCGTACAGTGTTTTCATATATAGTAATTAGTGGTATCTAAATTATCTTACTATGTTACTCTGTTATTATATAGAATGAAGTGTTAGTATACGTTACATGATATGCATCATCTTAAAAAATAATTTAATTGCGATTTGTAACTTAGGCTCATCAATATATTTTTCACGTCTTTTATTTTATCATTGGTATACCAAATTTATCAAAAACTAGAGCCCATCAAACAAGACCGATGACATATTGGAAATCGGCATAACAAACTTTTAAAAAACTGTCCAGTGTACATGTTGACCAGCTGTACATATCGCAAACACATGGGGACTTGCACATGTGTCTCGTTTTGTCCAAGATGCCACCCATGACAATCCACTAACACCCAGGTACCTATTTACTGCTAAGGTGAACAAGGGAAGCAAGTGTGAGGAGTCTTATCCAGGATGCCACTCAAAACAGTCGACTAACTCCCAGGTACATATTTACTGCTGGGTGAAGAGACCAGCGAGTGTTCTGGCTGTGTTCTAGTCATTCCCAGTGATCCCACGGTGATCCACGGTGATCCCACGGTGATCCACGGTGATCCTGACCAGTTTTTCGTGAGGTACTGTTTCGAAAGCCTTTGAAGAGTCCTGGTAGTTCAGATAAACTATAATGTAGTTACAGTGCTCAACCCCTGTACGACTTTCACCCAGCTGTTGATTCTGTAAGTTTTATTCCCGTTGATTCTACCTTTTATCACCGTTTATTGTTACTTTTATCTCCGTGTATTGTTACTCTTATCTCCGTTTATTGTTACCTTTATCTCCGTTTATTCTGTTACTTTTATTTTTCGTTAGTGCTTCTGTGAATATCATTTACAATTAGAATCACTACTAATCACCAATTACAGTTCTACACATAAATAATCAAATTAGATACAAAAACTCATAGAGAGACAGGGAGAGAGAGAGGAGGAGAGAGGGAAGGGGAAAGAGAATGAGGGAGGGAGGGAGGGTGAATGAAGAGGGCTTCTGGGAGTAGTAGGGTAGGGGAGACATGGGTAGGTGTTAAGGGTTGGGGGTATGGGTGAGGAGTAGGGGCCATTGAAGCACATGGCGTCTGCGTAAATGCGTAGTTAGCCTGGCGTGTACGCGTCAGCCCACACAACCCCCCCAGCCATGTTGTGGGTCTGACCCACGCTCTGTTGCTGTGCAGAGCTGTGGTGTGTGTCGTGGCTCGGTTGCACGCACTCGCCTCACACACTGTCCATGGTTCAATCCTCAGCAAGGGTTGAAACATTAGGCAAATTTCCTTAACACCTGCTGTCCCTGTTCACCTAGCTGTAAGTAGGTACCTGAGTGTTAGTCACCTTACACCTGTTGTCCCTGCTCAACCTAGCTGTTAGTAGGTACCTGAGTGTTAGTTGACTGGTGTGGGTCGCATCCTGGAAAACAAGACTGAAGAACAACAATGAAAATAAGAGAGTCCTCGATGACACACTGACTTTCTTGGGTTATCCTGGCTGGATCACACCCCGGGCTAAAAATCCTCACATATCTTATGGTGTTTGTCTCCGTGCTGTGTAGGATAGTGATAGTGGTAGCAGTGGTGGTAGTAGCAACAGCAGCAGCAGTAGTAATAATAGCAGCAGCAAAAACCAACAGCGATAGCAGCAGCAATAATAACAGCAACAACAGCAGTAGCAGCGACAACGGTAACAGCAATAGCAAGAGCAACAACAACAACAGCAGCAGCAGCAGCAGCAGCAGTAGTAGTAGTAGTAGTAGTAGTAGTAGTAGTAGTAGTAGTAGATGAATAAGCCACAATACATTATTGGGCGTGGGTAGGTGTTGGATGTGATTAGCTTGTACTACTGGGTCAGTTGCCGTGTTCCTTCCTTTAGTAAATGTGACCTAACCTGACTAGGTTGGGCGCATTGGTTTTAAGCCGGTAGAAGATTTGGACCTGCCTCGCATGGGCCAGTAGGCCTGCTGCAGTGTTCCTTCTTTCTTATGTTCTTATGTACTGTCAGTGCAACACCTGGGTATTCTGTTTCATTTCACCTGTGTGTTTGTGTTTCACCTGTGTGTTTGTGTTTCACCTGTGTGTTTGTGTTTCACCTGTGTGTTTGTTTCACCTGCGTACAACTGAAGGGTAACGTTGACACACCAGCTTCACAGGTGATGACACTCGTAATATCTTGTATAAGTTTTCCACAGTAACATTTGCCTACAAGAGAACGTAGTTATAGAGCTCTTCTCTGTCACTCGTTTCCAGCGTGTAATAACCTGTTCGTATCTACGAGAAACAGAGCTACACTCTAATATACAGAGCTACACTCTAATATACAGAGAGGTGTGTGTGTTATGTTTATATACACTTGGAGATGTGCATATATCAGGGTATATACACAGCATTGTGTATTTCTCAATATACATACATTAAGTGGTGCATCTTTCGTAACATATACATTGAAAGATGTGCGTCTGTGTGTATGTACAATAATTGGTATAAATGTGTATATATATTTTTTCTCAACAAACCGGCAGTATCCCACCGAGGCAGGGTGGCCCAAAAAATAAAAATAAAAATTTATCTTTTCAACTTTAGTAATGTATACAGGAGAGGGAGTTACTAGCCCCTTGCTCCTGGCATTTTAGTCGCCTCTTACGACACGCATGGCTTACGGAGGAAGAATTCTGTTCCACTTCCCCATGGAATATATACACTTCTCGGTGTATATACTTTGGGTGTGTATATACCCGGTTACCACCACCTTGGCTGCCCCAGTCATGAGGGTTCCTATTGAACATTAAAATGGTATAAAATACCGACAGGTTGTTAGGTAAGACACATATGCAACAGTTAGGTATCTAACTGTTGCATATGTATCTTACCTAACAACCTGTCGGTATTTTATACCATTTTAATGTTCAATCTGTCAGACACTGCAACACAAGGGTATCTTGGTACAGACCTGCAATCAACTTCGACAACTTCCACTAGTGAGAGCGGCTGGATTTGAGAGGGACCTGACCTCTCAACATCTGAGTTCTTACCTCTCCTAGTGGCCTACGTCTCACCTCTTGGCGCTATAAAAAGCTCCATCCTGTCACTTCTTCTCCATATTGTTTCATACTATGGAACAATGCTCTTCTCCAGACTGAGGGACTGACCACCTCAAAACTTTAAGGGTGATGGACTGATTACATCGTCTTCAAGTATCTTCTGCTTCTATCAACTTTTCTGTACTTGACTGAAGAAGCCTACTGTGTAGGCGAAACGTTTCATAATAAAGATACCTAACTGTTGCATATGTGTCTTACCTAACAGGGTTCCTATTACATAGCTGCTTCATTACCTTCTATTTATTAATCTCATCTCAAAATTCTAATGATTTGTGATTAGCTGTGCTGCTGCTTGTGTTTACACACACACACACACACACACACACACACACACACACACACACACACACACACACACACACACACACACACACACACACACACACACACACACACACACACACACACACACATACACACACACACACACACACACACACACACACACACACACACACACACACACACACATACACACACATACACACACACACACACACACATACACACACATACACACACACACACACACACACACACACACACACAAACACACACACACACACACACACACACACACACACATACACACACACACACACACACACACAGGAGCTAGGACTCGACCCCTGCAACCACAAATAGGTGAGTACACACACACACACACACGCACGCACGCCAAGTGTCTATCAACAAGTGCCTCTGACAAGTGGTAACTAACACGACGGGGGATAGGGCGTGTACTAGCAGACAAAGGCTAGCTCGGGGCGGTAAGGGAAGGAGGGAAGGGAGAGACTGGTAATGGGGATGAAGGGGGAGTTGTATGGAGGAGGGGGAAGAGGTGGAGGTTTTTGGTAAGGTAGGGGGGAAGCTTAAGAAGTTGTTGTTGGAGGGGGAGGGTGGGCTAGTAGGGATGTGGTGGGAGAGATGGGGTGAAGAAATGTGCGAAGAGAGAGAGAGAGAGAGAGAGAGACTGATGTAGGGGCAATGGTTGGATGGGGGATGGTGTGGTAGAAATAGAAAAGGGTGTGGTTGGGGTGTGAACGATGGTGGGGGGATGGGAGGTGAGGAGGATGTGGAAAGAGCTGTAGAGGAGATAATGGAATATATGGAGGGGTAAGTGGAGTGGAGGAGGAGGTAAGGAGAGAGTTGTGAAGTGGGTGCAGAGTTTTGTATCATCGACAAATACCAAAACAAATCTGAAAATCCCTCCTTAGAACACATTGAAAAGTAGTGAGACGATATAAGTCGAGTTTTCCAGTTGACAGTGAACAACATGACGTTCATTGGTGATGATAATAATAATAATAAATCTTTATTTCCACAAGTACATGATACAACTTGTACATACCATAGCTGACATCAGTGACGTACTGTATAGAAAGCCCCTTGTTATGCAGAGCATTTCTAGCAAATTAAGAACATAAGAACATAAGAATGTAGGAACACTGCAGAAGGCCTACTGGCCCATGCGAGGCAGGTCCTTATCAAAACGACTACTACCTAGTTGATCAGGCCCTGATCCATCGGGAGGCCTGGTCATGGACCGGGCCGCGGGGGCGTTGATCCCCGGAATAACCTCCAGGTAACCCTTATTCTACGCCTCTCCAGAGAGTGGAGATTTAAGGCTTTGAGTCTATCTTCATACGGGAGGCTCCTTACACAGTAAATCATTTTAGTCATTCTTCTCTGTATGTTACACAAATAACCCGCACATAAAAGAGAGAAGCTTACGACGACGTTTCGGTCCGACTCGGACCATTGACCATTAACTTTGTCAATGGTCCAAGTCGGCCCGAAACGTCGTCGTAAGCTTCTCTCTTTTATGTGCGGGTTATTTGTGTATCGTTCCAGTCACGGTATTGTGCCTTTTTTGTTATTCTCTGTATGTTCTCTAATGAGTCTATATCCATCCTGTAGTAAGGGGACCAAAACTGAGCAGCATAATCCAAATGAGGCCTCACTAGTGATGTATAGAGCTGTAAAATAACTTTTGGACTTCTGTTACTTATACTTCTTGAGATAAATCCAAGTAATCTGTTGGCCTTGTTGCGCACACTAAGGCACTGCTGTCTTGGCTTTAGATTTCTGCTTACCATGACTCCCAAGTCTTTTTAATATTCTGTATGATCAAGCTCTACTTCACCTAGATTATAGCTTCGAGGGTTATTTTCATTACCAAGGGCAAGTACCTTACACTTATCCACATTGAACTTCATCTGCCATTTTTCAGACCAAGACATTAATTTGTCCAAATCGTCCTGGAGTTCATTGATATCCTCCCCAGAGTGAATTATACGGCCTATCTTTGTATCATCAGCAAATTTACTCATGTCACTCGTAATCCCTTCATCAAGGTCATTAATGTAAATTATGAACAAGAGAGGGCCTAAAACTGATCCTTGTGGAACGCCACTAGTGACTAATCCCCATTCAGATTTCACTCCATTAATGGTAACTCTCTGCTTTCTATTGGTAAGCCATGCCTCAATCCATGCTAGAACTTTACCTCCTGTGTGATGAATGGTTTGAAAAAAACGTCAAGTTGAAGATTGAGACACTTATGCAGCATATGGGAATCTTATTCAGGAAACGTTTCGCCACACAGTGGCTTCATCAGTCCAATACAAAGAGGAAGGCGTAAGGAGAGGAGGAGCATGAGGTAATCAGTCCCTCAGCCTGGAGTCGATGTGTTCAGTCCATCAATCTTCAACTTGTCGGTTTTTCAAACCATTCATCACAACTGTCAGACACTGCAGCATCATGGGATCTTGTTACAAAGAACTCTTCAACACTTGTTCAGCCTTTGGACGAAGACCTACTTCGACTAATGGATGGTACCACTATGACCCCGCCTCCACCTGCTTCACCTCACCTCACTACAGTATATAAGCCACGTCTACGGCCCTATGCTGTACTTTCTACAAGATTGATGGACTGAACACATCGACTCCAGGCTGAGGGACTGATTACCTCATGCTCCTCCTCTCCTTACGCCTTCCTCTTTGTATTGGACTGATGAAGCCACTGTGTGGCGAAACGTTTCCTGAATAAGATTCCCATATGCTGCATAAGTGTCTCAATCTTTACCTCCTGTACCATGAGCTGCCACTTTTCTTCAGAGTCTCTTGTGAGGTACTCTATCGAAGGCTTTACTAAAATCCAAATAAACAATATCACATTCCTTATCTCTGTCAACTGCCTCAAATGTTCTATTGAAGAACGTCAGTAAGTTTGTCAGGCAGGAACGACCTCTCGTGAATCCATGCTGAGATTCATTTATCAAGTTATGCTCTTCAAGGTGACTTCTGATAATGTCAGCTATAATTGATTCTAATAACTTGCCCACTATAGATGTCAGGCTTATTGGACGGTAATTTGAAGGAGTGGACTTATCCCCTGATTTGAATATAGGAACCACATTAGCCATCTTCCACAACTCTGACACAACACCGGTAAGGATGGACGCATTGAATACACTCGTTAATGGCTGACTAAGCTCCATCTTGCATTCCTTAAGTACCCTTGAAAACAACTCATCGGGTCCCGGGGACTTATTTTGTTTCAGTTTGTCTATCTGTTTAATAACCATGTCCCTAGTGACAGTAATATTAGTTAACTTAAATTCATCAGGAACTAAATAATTGTTAATTACTGGAATCTCATTTACATCTTCCTGTTTAAAAACTGACAAAAAATAGTTATTAAATAAGGAACACATTTCCAGTTCATTATCCGTCAGCTGTCCATTCCCAGTTTTCAGAGGTCCTACTTTTTCCTTCACCTTCGTCCTATACACTTGAAAGAACCCCTTTGGATTAGTCTTTGATTCATTAGCAACTCTAATTTCATAGTCACGTTTAGCCTTTCTAATCGCCTTTTTTACTTCTCTTTTAAGCTGAACATACTGGTCAGTAAGGTTAACCTCTCCTCTTCTGATGCGCCTATAAATTCCCCTTTTCTCCCCTAATAGATGTTTTAGCCTCCTGTTAACCCATTTGGGATCGTTATTATTAGACCTAATTTCTCTCTGGGGAATGTATATACTCTGGGCACTGTGTACATTATTAAGAAAACAATCATAAAAGCAGATCCCTTCATATTCATAAGTATGATTATCGTCAATAAAATCATTAGCTAGATAACCCCAATCAAGATTAGACAGATGTTCCCTAAGTCCATTATAACCGGCAGAACGAAAATCAGGGATTTTTACTGTATTATCATTATTCTTGCATTCCCAATTAATGCTAAAAGTGATGGATCACTTGCGCCAAGCTCTTCAGTGATCTCCAGATTATTCACGAGTGTTTCCTTATTTGACAAGACTAGGTCTAGCAAATTATTACCCCTGGTAGGCTCAGTTACGCTCTGTTTCAGAAAATAGTCCTGAACTGTTTCCATAAAGTCACTGGACTCTAGATTACCTGTCAAAGAATTCCAGTCAATTTGACTAAAGTTAAAGTCCCCTACTATGACTATGTTACTCTGTCCAGAAGCCCTAACAATTTCGTCCCAAAGAAGTCTCCCTCTATCGTGATCCAAGCCGGGAGGTCGGTATATTACACCTAGAATTAGTTTTTCTTGACCCTCCACAAACTCTACTCAAACAGACTCTGTTACTGCTCTATCTATTTTTATACCTGTTTTTAAGCAACAATTAATATTTTCTCGAACATACAATGCAACTCCTCCCCCCTTCCCATTAGATCTATCCACATTGAACAACTTAAATCCCTGAATATTACACTCAGCAGTCATATCCCGACTCTTTAAATCATACCACGTTTCAGTTAATGCAATGATATCAAAGTTCCCAGCACATGCTACCAAACGTAGTTCATTAATTTTATTTCTTGCACTTCGACTGTTAGCATAAAATACCATCATATGTTTCTTCTTCTGCACATTTTTCCTAGTCATCTTTGTTTTAGCACAATTTCTGAAATTATCATTACCCAGAGTTACTCCATGACAGTTACTATTAAGATTCTTAATATCAGAGCATAAGTCAATATATCCATACTGATTATTTATCATTTCTAAACCCATACCTCTAACTAATCCTAGTTTAAAGTCCTAACAACCCCCTCAACTGAGTTAGCAAGAAAACCCACACCTGCCCTGGATAAGTGAACCCCATCCCTGGCATACATGTCATTTCGGCCATAGAAGTTGTCCCAGTTGTCAATGAATGGTGCTGCATTGTCCTTACAGTGTTTATCCAGCCAACAGTTAATACCAATTGCTCTGAACAACCATTCATTACCAACACCTCTTCTTGGCAAAATGCCACATATAACAGGGCGCCCCCCTTCTTCCTAATTATGTCTATAGCTGTCCTGAAATTTCTAACTAAATCCTCACTTCTACGCTTGCCTACATCATTGCCTCCAGTACTGAGGCAAATAATAGGATTGATCCCATTACCGTTCATGATGTTGTCAAGCCGGCTAACAATGTCCTCCATCCCAGCCCCAGGAAAGCATACCCTCTGTCTCCTACTCCTGTCCTTCAAGCAGAATGCCCTATCCATGTATCTAACCTGGCTATCCCCAACAACAACAATATTCTTACCTTCCTTGTTGTCGTTCGTCGTGACGATCCCAGTAGTCGACTCACATTAGTCGGGTAGCACCGAGAATGCGTTGGAGGTTTCCACAGCAGTCTCTTTCTTCTTCATCGTTTCTGGCTTTCCATTCGTCTTCTTGATCGTCAACTTCGTCGTCCCCTGCTGTCCAGCCACTGACCACGATCCCTTCTTGACCTGAGGACTCGAAACAGGAGGACTACTACGAATCCTCTTGTTTTCCTCAGTCAATCGCCGTATCTCCATCTTCGCTGCCCTCAATTCTTCCTTAAGTTGCTGGTAAAGTTGCTCGATGGAGGGCATCTTGGTTCAGTCCACGGGAGCACACAAGACACTTCTTCACAGAGTTAAGTACAGGTCACCACTGAATCTTGAATAGAATACCTGAATCTTGAATAGAATACGTTAATAGGTTAATTTTGTCCCAAATCTGCACACAGAAATCACTCCCTATGAAAGTAAAAGACTGGGCAGGCGATGCAAAATGCCCCAATAAAAAGTAGGGGCGCCATTGGTACACTAAGGGAAAACACCATAAGTGTCCAGGGCCCAAAACTGTTCAACAGCCTCCCATCAAGCATAGGGGAATTGCCAATAAACCCCTGGCTGCCTTCAAGAGAGAGCTGGGCAGATACCTAAAGTCAGTGCCGGATCAGCCGGGCTGTGGCTCGTACGTTGAACTGCGTGCGGCCAGCAGTAACAGCCTAGTTGATCAGGCCCTGATCCATCGGGAGGCCTGGTCATGGACCGGGCCGCGGGGGTGTTGATCCCCGGAATAACCTCCAGGTAATCCAGGATGCAACCTACACCAGTCTACTAACACCAGGTACCTATTAACTGCTAGGTGAACAAGGACAACCGTACCGGAGATCGAACCATGAACCTCAGTGTGTGAGCTGTGTGCGCTACTAACCGAGGTATGGGACACAGGTGCTGAGATATGGAATGAAGAACTCAAAAGGAACACTAAGCAAAACCCAAGAGTATTGGTCAGTACTGACGATCCCGTTCAGTGCAGGAGAATTATTGAGGCTGGAACAGATACAAAGATATTTACTGCCAGCATAGAACAAATAAAGTATTTTGATTAATGGAAACACCTTAGTCCTAAATATGTACTTGCTGGAGTAGAGGAGAGATACATGATTATATATGTGGAAAGTACATGAGGACCTTGGGCACAATAAGAGAACATTATATCAACATTCGTGGTCCCAGACTATTCAACATCTTATTAGAAACACTGGTTGATCTGGCACCAGGTGCCAGATCAACCAGACTGTGATGGATATGTGGGTCATTGGGTAGCCAAGAGCAACAGCCTGGTTGACTAAGAAAGCGCCAGACGAGCCTGGCCCAGGGCGGGGCTGCGGGAGTAGAAAAACTCTGGAAACTCAAAAAGGTAAAGGTATATCAAAGGCGTGATTGTGATGGGAAAGTGTTTTTGTTTTCACGTGGCAACGTCGCACCCCCCTGCACACCACCTGTTTTTGTTTGCATGTGGCAACGCCGCACCTACCCTGCACACCACCTGTTTTTGGAAACTACAAAGAACTTGTAAAGTAACACCTCTCTGGCTGGCAACACTACCCTCCCTTCCACTACCCTCCAACACTCACCCTTCCCAACACACCCTCCCTCCCTCCCTCACCCTTCCCAAAACATGCCACCCTCCCTTACCATTAGTCTCCTATATTAAGTGGTTTTAGTAGCTGTGCATCGACATATATATATATATATATATATATATATATATATATATATATATATATATATATATATATATATATATATATATATATATATATAATTGAGGTGGTCAGTCCCTCAGCCAGGCTGAGGGACTGACCACCTCAAATCCTTTTTCATTACTGGTGCTGCTGCTGTATTTGAAGAAGCCTACTATGTACCTGGTGTACATGTGTCTTAATCTTCAAGTCATAGCTGCCCTGGATGAAGTACAAGTCATATTAATCCCACTGATGGAACTCTTCTTGGTGCTCTCAGTCTAACAATATTGGTGACATTCTGAAGAAAAAAAAAACTGACTGGAAAAGGATGGAAACCAAGACTGATAACACTGATGGCCACAATGGCAATATAAACACAAATGCAGTATAATGTGATCCTTTATTGACTACGTTTCGCCCACACAGTGGGCTTTTTCAAGTCACAAACAGAACTACCTGGGGTGGAAGGAACGCGAGTATTTATAGTCCGGCTGAGGTCAGGTGAAGAATGCTGCATCTGATGATGTACCGAGTTGGGTTGTAGAGTCTAAAAACTTGGGTAGCTTGGAAAGGAGACTGGACAAGTTTGTGAGCAGACCTTCTACAGTGTTCTTATGTGGGATAGCGATGAAGAAGTTTCTTGGCAAGTGGTTCAGCTATGTTATAGAAGCCACTATTCTGGTTGAAGTTGTCGGATATAGAAATAAGTGATGATTCCAGGATTCTTCGGTATTGAGTGTTGTCTTCTGTGGCGATAAGTCTTGAGTTTCTGTAGTTTATCAAGTGGTTGTGTGAATTACGGTGTTGTACGCAGGCATTCCTTGTGTCGTCAGACCTGCTTGCGTATTGGTGTTCTGAAATACGTGTTTGGAGGTCCCTTGATGTTTCGCCCACGTATAACTTGTTGCAGTCATTACAAGGGATTATGTATACCCCTGCAGAGGATGGAGGCTTGTCCTGCCTACTACTGGTGATGTCCTTGATGGTCGTGGTACATCATCAGATGCAGCATTCTTCACCTGACCTCAGCCGGACTATAAATACTCGCGTTCCTTCCACCCCAGGTAGTTCTGTTTGTGACTTGAAAAAGCCCACTGTGTGGGCGAAACGTAGTCAATAAAGGATCACATTATACTGCATTTGTGTTTATATTGCCATTGTGTCGGTATTTTATACCATTTATTTCCACTGATGGCCACGATGGCGTCTGTCTCCTCACTAGGCATCTCCTAAGCTGTCTTACTCTTTATTATGCCTTTCATCCTATACTGATCGATAATGAAACTCCTTGAAGTCCATATTATAACAAATCCTATGTTCTCCTGGATGAATCACAGCAGCGGCAACCACACTTCAAGTGAGGCGGACTGGGCCTGTGATTGCCTTGCCTGCATTCATATCCTCGTCCAAATGAAGCCAACAAGCTGGTGAAGGCAATTATTATACTGAAAGATACGACGGGTCACAAAGAAATGACCATTTTAAATATCGACTGAAGGTAACTACTGTCGAAATATACCAAGAAAATAACTGTAATAAAGTTGGTAGAATTACCGACAATATGTAAAGTAAAAGGACACAACTAATGTGACATTTATTGTGGCAACGTTTCGCGAAACGTTGCCACTATAAATGTCACATTAGTTGCACTTGTGTCCTTTTACTTTACAAGAAAATAACTCTCTTCAGTTACTATGGAATATATAAATTACAAAAAAAAATGAATTTACCAGCGATTCATTTAATAATACATGACAACAAATGTATTGTAATGCATAATTTATTACAGGACAAAAACAGTGCTCTAATAAGGCTACCCCTCAAGGGAGGTTCCTTGAGGCTGGTGAGGGGCTCTTGATCTAGGGCATTGGATCTGTGCTACAGTTCCCTGAATTGAGCCTGAATGCCTTCCATCCCCCCCTTCCCCATGTGCTGTATAATCCTATGCGTTTAGCGCTCCCCATGGTTATAATAATCTAATAAGGCTGGTGTTGGTGTAGCAAATTACGTGCACTTTTAAGTTTAAATAATTTCTATTTTCAGTGTAATTATCAGGTGACAGTGTAATTATCAGGTGACAGTGTAATTATCAGGTGACAGTGTAATTATCAGGTGACTGTAATTATCAGGTGTCAGTGTAATTATCAGGTGACAGTGTAATTATCAGGTGACTGTAATTATCAGGTGTCAGTGTAATTATCAGGTGACTGTAATTATCAGGTGTCAGTGTAATTATCAGGTGACCGTAATTATCAGGTGACAGTGTAATTATCAGGTGTCAGTGTAATTATCAGGTGACCGTAATTATCAGGTGACAGTGTAATTATCAGGTATCAGTGTAATTATCAGGTGACCGCAATTATCAGGTGACAGTGTAATTATCAGGTGACAGTGTAATTACCAGACTCCCCAACAACCATTAATTTACGGTGTTTAAAATTTCGAGTAAGATCCTCTCTCTCTCCCTCCAAGGAAACACGAACACCGTTTTTCAGGATTTCTTTTCGATTCTCTCTAAATCCTTTCTTTTGGGGTGATTAATTGCTTTGTTGATGCTGTGAGAGAGAGGGAAAGACCGAGTCTGGAAGACTGAATTTCTAAGACCCGCGTCAGGAAACACTTGTCCTGTTTCCTGACGAACCTTACCTAACCTTACCTAATTCCGAGAGGCTGGAAAACTGTGGACTTGGAAAATATAAAACATAATAAACCTAGTGGAAAGCAAGGGCGCCGTGAGCACAGTAAAAGAGCATTGTATCAATGTCCGTGCTACCAGATATTATTAACCTCTTACAAAATATCGGAAATACTGCTGGGACAAGTGAAAAAGCCTTCAAGAGGAAGCCGGACAGGTACCTCTGCCGAGGGCCAGATCAACCAGGCTGTGATGGATATGTGGGCCAATGGATCTCCAACAGCAATGACCTGGATGACCAGGAAAGCATGACCCAGGGCCTGGCTATGATGGCAAGATAACGAACCACTTCAAAGGTATATCGGAGATAAGGGTAAATGTATATATAACTAAGTGCCACAAGGTACAACAATGTGCCACAAGGTACAGCAATGTGCCACAAGGTACCACAAGGACCCCAGTAATCTGTACAGATGTAGATTCCCTACATACCAGACGTCTCAACTTAGGGATGGATTTACTGACTCGACCAAACACTAAATTATAAGAAGACGATACTTGTGAGAACAATAGCGAGTGAAATATTCCCAGAGGGAGCTACTACATACTAAGAAAAGAGGAGAGAAACTAGTCCTCATCTTCAGTCTGTCGAAATTTAAACAATTTGAAATCTTGACCTGTGATAAGGTTCGCAGATCATATATTAGAATTACTAAAACTTATTGTAAAGCGCTTTTTCAATTTCTTCTTTAACGTGACCCATAAACTCTCCTCCTCATATATATATATATATATATATATATATATATATATATATATATATATATATATATATATATATATATATATATATATATATATATGAAGGCCTGTCAATGAATAAACAGAAACGTGGCCGGGAGGCTAGAACTGGGGTCCTGAGATTAACAGGTCCAGCACTTTACCAGTGAGCTACGGGGCTTCTAAAAGGAAAGTTTGACAGAAGTCACTGCTGTGTTGTGTCTGTGTCAGTGGCTACCGTCTGTAACCTTACTGTCCCTATAAGTCAGTATGAACGCATCTTCATAACAACACAAACTAAACCTTAAGGGTGAAATTACCTTAACACTGGTAATGGCCTCATAACCCAATCACTTCACCCGATCGAACCTCATTACCTCACATTTCCCAAGCACTCTCTGGGGTCCCATACGGATTTAGCCCTTCTTCCCCCCCTGTTTCGGACCCGTCAGGCTGTTGGTGGTCGCTGCATGCACCCACTGACAATGGTGCATCCCACTTAGTGGGTACACCACTGACCCACTGGCAGAAGGAATCACTATAGAGACTGGACCACAGACACTGGTACTCATTTAAGGGGACCACTGACACTGGTACTCACCGAAAAGAACCAGTAGTTTTTTTTGTGTGTAAAGGAGATACGGTAGTGTCCTCAGGTAACGTCCTCTGGAGAGGGTTTCATAACATAAGACAGAAGGAACACTGCAGCAGGCCTACTGGCCCATGCAAGGCAGGTCCAAGCCACCCACCGGCCCAAGCCTAGTAGGGCAAGTCACATCCACTTAAGGAAGTAGCACGGCATCAAACCCATCAGCACAAGCTAGTCAGGTCCGACTTGCACCCACCCACAATAACTCATGTATTTATCTAACCTATTTTTAAAAGTACACAACGTTTTAGCTTCTATGACGGTACTCGGGAGTTTGTTCCACTCATCCACAACTCTATTACCAAACCAGTGCTTTCCTATATCCTTCCGGAATCTGAACTTTTCCAACTTTAAAGCATTGCTGCGAGTCCTGTCTTGGCTAGATATTTTTATTACATTATTTACATCCCCTTTATTTATTCCTGTTTTCCATTTATACACCTCGATCATATCCCCCCTAATTCAGGGTACTCAGTCTATCCTCATAGGAAAGATTTCTAATACATGGGATCAACTTTGTCATCCTCTGTGTGTTTTCCAGAGCATTTATATCCATTCTGTAATATGGTGACTAGAACAGTGCAGCATAATCTAAATGAGGCCTAACCAAGGAGATATAGAGTTGAACGACCTGAAAGCTCCTATTATTTATGCTTCTTGATAAGCCAAGGATTCTGTTCGCCTTATTGCGAACATTTATGCACTGTTGTCTTGGTTTTAGATTACTGCTAACCAGAACTCCTAAATCTTTTTCGCAATCAGTAATATTAAGATCTACATTATTTAGTTTATATGTGGCATGGTTATTTTTCTGTCCAACATTTAGAACTTTGCATTTGTCTATATTAAACTGCATCTGCCACTTCGACCTCTGCATCAGTCTATTCAAGTCTTCCTGGACTGCTCTAATGTACTCATTGGACGGCCTATTTTGGTGTCGTCAGCAAACTTGCTTATGTCGCTATTTATTCCCTCATTTGTCGATGTAAATTGTGAACAACAAGGGGCCCAACACTGACCCCTGTGGTACACCGCTTGTGACGTGCCCCCACTCTGATTTCTCCTCATTTATGAAAACTCTCTGCTGCCTATTTATCAGCCATGCCTCTACCCAGGAAAAAAATTCTCCTATTCCGTGTGCCTCAAATTTCTTCTGTATCCTCTGATGTGGAACTTGTCGAAAGCCTTACTGAAGTTCATATACACAATATCATATTACCATGATCTATCTCCTCAACAATCTTAGTGAAAAGAGTAAATTCGTAAGGCAGGAACTCCCCTTTGAGATTCATTAATCAATTTATGCCTTTCAAGATAGCTACAAATTTCCTCCCCAATTGTTGTTTCCATAAATTTTCCCACTGTGGAGGTAAGGCTTATTGGTCTATAGTTTGGAGGTAAGGACCTGTCTCCTGCTTTGTAAATAGGTATTACATTTGCCATTTTCCACTTGTCTGACACTATGGCAGATTGTAGTGCTATGTTAAAAAGATTAGCCAAAGGTTTGCTAAGTTCCTCTTTACATATCCTTAAAACCCTTGCAAACAGTTCATCAGAGCCTGGGGATTTGTTAGGCTTTAATTTCTCTATTTGTCTGAGGACCATGTCACTATATACGCCAATCGTGCATAGTTTATTATCGTCCTGTTCTACATAATTTATTATTTCTGGAATTTCTCTAGTATTTTCCTGAGTAAAAACTGAGAAGAAGTAAGTGTTGAAAATTTCACACATTTCCTTATCACTGTCAGTGATTTGACCTGAGTAACTCTTAAGTGGGCGTATCTTGTCTTGACCAGGCCTCGTGGTGGGTAAGGGTCTGATCAACCAGGCGTAACAAAGATTTACCTTAAATTTGCATCTTACACTTGTAGAGTATATTGTCAATGATGAAAGGAGGTCACAAGTATTGAATGACTAGCTGACTTGTTTTCCTTGTGTTGTTGTAGATGATGTGTTGTAGATGTGTGGTAGATGTGTTGTAGATGTGTGGTAGATGTTGTGTTGTAGATGTGTGATAGATGTGTGGTAGATGTTGTGTTGTAGATGTGTGATATGTTGTAGATGTGTGGTAGATGTTTGGTAGATGTGTGGCAGATGTGTTGTAGATGTGTGGCAGATATGTTGTAGATGTGTGGTAGATGTGTTGTAGATGCTGTGTGGTAGAAGGTGTTGTGCTGTTGTAGATGTGTGGTAGATAATGTGTGTACTGAAGATGGTTTCTGAAGCAGGTGTGGTGCAGCAGGTGTGGTTGGGTAGATATAGTGCAGCAGGTGTGGTGCAGGTGTGGTGGTGCAGATGGGGTGCAGCAGGTGTGGTGCAGGTGTGGTGGTGCAGATGGGGTGCAGCAGGTGTGGTGGGGCAGGTATAGGGGCATCACAATCATTCAAGGCCACACCTACACTTTCATACTTGTATACAGATGGTCTGTGGGATGTCGATTGTATCTCCTGGGTTTAGACAAGTGATTACTCTCTCCCACAGATATAAACTTGGAGTTATCCTGTGTTAACAGTGTAATTACAATTGTATTAGAGGCTACATATATAATTACACTGTTAACAGTTAGTAGTGGTCAGTATAAGGAATTGCACTAGATCATATGAAGTTAGTATGCGATGATGAGATTCCTGGTTTACACAATAAGTGATGTGATCTTTGAAAGTGAAATTTTATTGCATTATCACTCTCAGGTCTTTCACATTAGTTTTTTCAATCTATTTTGTATCCACAAGTTTCAGTTGTTAATGCTGATGTTGATCCTCCTCAGTCATGGCATGTGTTAGCCGCTACCACAGAATTTGACCTCCCTGAGATGACCGCTCTGCATACGTAAATCTCACTCTTAACAGAGTTGGGGTTAAATGTAAATAATTTGTATAGATAAGTATCATATGTCATCTTATATGTTGATCAATTTTTTTTACAGTATTCACATTGTCACTGAATTCTGAGATTTATCAGAACAAGACTTGCGTGCACCAATTTTGCCTTTTCTGTTAAACACTTTCTACTTTGTAAATATATTTCCCCAGAATCACGTGAATACCGATCGATCAATCTCCTTTTGTTAAACTGTAATCTCATAATGCCATGATCCACCATGATTTGTAATTCATTACATTCAGTTGTTTTATGTTGTGTACACTGTTTCTTAGTATCATATAGAATCAGCCCAGAGCCTGAAATGTCTACTGTCTATCTTTTTTTTATTAGTTTATCTGTATGTCGGGGACGCCATACATTAGCGTTGCTGAGCTGTTAACAGTAATTACACATGTAGCTCATAATACAGTTATAACAAGGGTCCCTTGTTACGATGACATCACGTGCTCTCCCACATACTGTCGCCAGTGCCTTGTTCTTGCTGCCAGCCAGGCTGACCAGACATGCTGATACAGGTAGGGTTTCCATCCAAGTATACAAATATAAATTTTTATTTGCCAAAGTTACACTGTGTAATATACTTCTTTACGATCTTGTTAAGTACAAAGAAAACCACTAACATTGTCATGTAGGGGGGTAATGATTAGGGGAATATGGGGGTAAGCGGAGGGAGTCAGTAGGTAGGGGACAGGCGAGGTGGTAGGAGTGAGGTATGCAGAGGTAGGTAGGTAATGTGAGGTCACTGGTGACTACAACTTCACCTCTCATTACTCTACCCACCACTCCACACTGCTCACCCTCTCACTACTTTAACTAAACATAAATAAATGGAGAAAATAACGGGGACCGTGAATATTACTATTCTACTCAAACACAGTTTATTATTAAGTCCTTGTACAATAATATATTTGGGAACAGGAGTACATCATTGGGGTTTAGATAAATGGGGTGGTACACATAAGCAGTGAGACAGGGAACACAATCAACTTGACCAAAATAAATGTAACTTACAATATAGTTCAAAGGGCAGTTCATCACAGGAACTAAGCCACAGGTCCCAAGACCTACACAGCACGAGTACTGCGCCAAGCCAGTACTCTGCCCAATGCCTCCAACAGTCTCCTCCAGAGACTTCAGCAGCCTTCTACCGAGCCCTGCACCCCAGCAGCAGCTCCGCTCGAAGTCTCTGCTCAGGAGCTCTGCACCCCAGCAGTAGCTCCGCTCGAATCTCCTGATCATGCTCTTCCTTGGGCTTTTATGGTGGTCCAAGCACCCTCCACAACCACGTGTACGACCTGACGCCTAGGTCTGAAGCCGTCAAGAACAAAAGACCTCAGACGTGGGCGTGGCTACGACGTTTGCCAAGGCAAGGTGTGACCATATAATTGGTTAAATTAGGTCTCCCCAGAGACCTCACAAGCCCAGCTGAACTACATCACAACATAACGCTTCCTGCAACAGTCTTGTGTGTCTCTACCATCACAACCTCCAAGAACCCCAGCTTACACCTACTGCTATCAAAATCTGATTAGTGTTTTATTTCATGAAGCAGTAAACCCTTGTGGGTCATTTAGAGGAAGATGTGTTGGAGCTTCGATCTTGGTTCGATAATTCCGCTCTGATCTTCCATCAGTGAGGGAGTTATCACTTCACTAAATAATGGTTGATGGTGGTGCATCAGTTGCTGAATCAAAGTAGATGGAGACTAACGAGTTTTGTGAAGTTAGAGGAAGCGTGGAGGCTTCAACATGCTGTTAGAGTTGAGAGTTGAGCTGCGGCTGTCTTGTAATGGGTCTCAGTGGTGTATTATCTACCTTGAGTATGTTCTTTGTCTTGATCATGTCACTTCTTGTTCTACATCCCTCCACGGACTCTAGGTCTTGGAATCTCTCCTCTTACATCTCTCAGCTCTGAAGGTATAGTTCCAAAGTTTCCTGTGCATCGCTTTGTGTTTAGAACTGTGAGGGTTCCCCACTTGTGTGTGTGTGTGTACTCACCTATTTGTGGTTGCAGGCTTTGAGTCACAGCTCCTGGCCACGCCTCTTCGGTGGTCGCTGTTAAATGCACCGTCTCCCTGATTCATGAGCTTTATCGTACCTCTTCTTAAAGCTATGTGTGGATCCTGCCTCCACTACATCACTCTCCAGATTATTCCACTTCCTGACAACTCTGTGGCTGAAGAAATACTTCCTAACATCTCTGCGACTCATCTTGGTCTTCAACTTCCAGTTGTCCCCTTATTGCTGTCTCACATCTCTGGAACATTCTGTCTCTGTCCACCTCAATTCCTCGCAGTATTTTTTACGTCATTATCATGCCATCCTTAACCCTCCTATCCTCCAATGTCGTCAGGTTGATTTCCCTTAACATCTCTTCGTGTGTGTACGTGTGTGTGTGCGTGTGTGTTGCGTGTGTGTGTGTGTTTTGCGTGCGTGTGTGTGCGGGTGTGTGTGTGTGCGTGTGTGTGCGTGTGTGTGTGTGTGTGCGTGTGCGCGCGTGTGTGCGCGCGTGTGTATGTGTGTGTGTGTGTGTGTGTGTGTGTGCGTGTGCGTGCGTGTGTGTGCGTGTGTGTGTGCGCGTGTGTGCGTGTGTGTGCGCGCGTGTGTGCGCGTGTGTGCGCGCGTGTGTGTATGTGTGTGTGTATGTGTGTGTGTGTGCGTGTGTGCGTGTGTGTGTACTCACCTAGTTGAGGTTGCGGGGGTCGAGTCCGAGCTCCTGGCCCCGCCTCTTCACTGATCGCTACTAGGTCACTCTCCCTGAGCCGTGAGCTTTATCGTACCTCTGCTTAAAGCTATGTATGGATCCTGCCTCCACTACATCGCTTCCCAAACTATTCCACTTACTGACTACTCTGTGGCTGAAGAAATACTTCCTAACATCCCTGTGATTCATCTGTGTCTTTAGCTTCCAACTGTGTCCCCTTGTTACTGTGTCCAATCTCTGGAACATCCTGTTTTTGTCCACCTTGTCAATTCCTCTCAGTATTTTGTATGTCGTTATCATGTCCCCCCTATCTCTCCTGTCCTCCAGTGTCGTCAGGTTGATTTCCCTTAACCTCTCCTCGTAGGACATACCTCTTAGCTCTGGGACTAGTCTTGTTGCAAACCTTTGCACTTTCTCTAGTTTCTTTACGTGCTTGGCTAGGTGTGGGTTCCAAACTGGTGCCGCATACTCCAATATGGGCCTAACGTATACGGTGTACAGGGTCCTGAACGATTCCTTATTAAGATGTCGGAATGCTGTTCTGAGGTTTGCTAGGCGCCCATATGCTGCAGCAGTTATTTGGTTGATGTGCGCTTCAGGAGATGTGCCTGGTGTTATACTCACCCCAAGATCTTTTTCCTTGAGTGAGGTTTGTAGTCTCTGACCCCCTAGACTGTACTCCGTTTGCGGCCTTCTTTGCCCTTCCCCAATCTTCATGACTTTGCACTTGGTGGGATTGAACTCCAGGAGCCAATTGCTGGACCAGTTCTGCAGCCTGTCCAGATCCCTTTGTAGTTCTGCCTGGTCTTCGATCGAGTGTATTCTTCTCATCAACTTCACGTCATCTGCAAACAGGGACACCTCAGAGTCTATTCCTTCCGTCATGTCGTTCACAAATACCAGAAACAGCACTGGTCCTAGGACTGACCCCTGCGGGACCCCGCTGGTCACAGGTGCCCACTCTGACACCTCGCCACGTACCATGACTCGCTGCTGTCTTCCTGACAAGTATTCCCTGATCCATTGTAGTGCCTTCCCTGTTATCCCTGCTTGGTCCTCCAGTTTTTGCACCAATCTCTTGTGTGGAACTGTGTCAAACGCCTTCTTGCAGTCCAAGAAAATGCAATCCACCCACCCCTCTCTCTCTTGTCTTACTGCTGTCACCATGTCATAGAACTCCAGTAGGTTTGTGACACAGGATTTCCCGTCCCTGAAACCATGCTGGCTGCTGTTGATGAGATCATTCCTTTCTAGGTGTTCCACCACTCTTCTCCTGATAATCTTCTCCATGATTTTGCATACTATACATGTCAGTGACACTGGTCTGTAGTTTAATGCTTCATGTCTGTCTCCTTTTTTAAAGATTGGGACTACATTTGCTGTCTTCCATGCCTCAGGCAATCTCCCTGTTTCGATAGATGTATTGAATATTGTTGTTAGGGGTACACATAGCGCCTCTGCTCCCTCTCTCAATACCCATGGGGAGATGTTATCTGGCCCCATTGCCTTTGAGGTATCTAGCTCACTCAGAAGCCTCTTCACTTCTTCCTCGGTTGTGTGCACTGTGTCCAGCACTTGGTGGTGTGCCCCACCTCTCCGTCTTTCTGGAGTCCCTTCTGTCTCCTCTGTGAACACTTCTTTGAATCTCTTGTTGAGTTCTTCACATACTTCCCGGTCATTTCCTGTTGTCTCTCCTCCTTCCTTCCTTAGCCTGATTACCTGGTCCTTGACTGTTGTTTTCCTCCTGATGTGGCTGTACAACAGTTTCGGGTCAGATTTGGCTTTCGCTGCTATGTCATTTTCATATTGTCTTTGGGCCTCCCTTCTTATCTGTGCATATTCATTTCTGGCTCTACGACTGTTCTCCTTATTCTCCTGGGTCCTTTGCCTTCTATATTTCTTCCATTCCCTAGCACACTTGGTTTTTGCCTCCCTGCACCTTTGGGTAAACCATGGGCTCATCCTGGCTTTTTCATTACTCCTGTTACCCTTGGGTACAAACCTCTCCTCAGCCTCCTTGCATTTTATTGCTACATATTCCATCATCTCATTAACTGGTTTCCCTGCCAGTTCTCTGTCCCACTGAACCCCGTTCAGGTAGTTCCTCATTCCTGTGTAGTCCCCTTTCTTGTAGTTTGGCTTCATTCGTCCTGGCCTTCCTGCTTCTCCCTCCACTTGTAGCTCTACTGTGTATTCGAAGCTTACAACCACATGGTCACTGGCCCCAAGGGGTCTTTCATATGTGATGTCCTCGATATCTGCACTACTGAAGGTGAATACTAAGTCCAGCCTTGCTGGTTCATCCTCTCCTCTCTCTCTTGTAGTGTCCCTTACGTGTTGGTACATGAAGTTCTCCAGTACCACCTCCATCATCTTAGCCCTCCAAGTATCTTGGCCCCCATGTGGGTCCAAGTTCTCCCAATCTATCTCCTTGTGGTTAAAGTCACCCATGATCAGGAGCTTTGCCCTGCATGCATGAGCTCTTCTGGCCACTCTAGCTAGTGTGTCAACCATCGCTCTATTGCTCTCGTCGTACTCTTGCCTTGGCCTCCTGCTGTTCTGTGGTGGGTTATACATCACTGCTATTACCACCTTGGGACCTCCAGAGTGAAGTGTTCCCACTATGTAATCACTTTCTTCTCCGCTATCTTCTCTCTCCAGCTCATCAAAATTCCAGCGATTTTTGATCAGCAACGCCACTCCTCCACCCCCCCTGTTCCCTCTGTCTTTCCTCAGGATTTGGTATCCCGTTGGAAAGATGGCATCTGTTATCATACCTGTAAGCTTGGTTTCTGTGAGAGCTATGATGTCCGGTGATGCTTCTTTGACTCTTTCTTGCCACTCCTCCCACTTATTTGTTATTCCATCAGCGTTTGTGTACCATACCTTCAGTTTCCTTTCCAACACTGTGGTTTGGGGGGCCTGTGAGGGTGGGAGACCTGGTGGCATACTGTGGGGTTCTATAGCTTGGTGTTGGGTGGAGGCTGTGGGTATGGATTGTAGGGTGTGTTGGGATGGTGTGATAGGTTGTATGGTTCTGAGAGTAGTTGTGTGTGTGCTTGCCCTTGCTGTTCTGTCCTGCTCTGACAGACCTCTGCTGGTTCCCTCCTTGTCTCTTTTCCTAGCTCCTTTCGCTTTTTTGTCCTCTCCCTCAGCTGCTGTCGTTCTGATTTTGTTCTGTCTCTGTCTAGGAACACCCTCTTGTACTCTTCCGAGTATTTCAATCGTGTGTGTGTGTGTGTGTGTGTGTGTGTGTGTGTGTGTGTGTGTGTGCGCGTGCGTGCGTGCGTGTGTGTGTGTGCGTGTGTGTGTGTGTGTGTGTGTGTGTGTGTGTGTGTGTGTGTGCGTGCGTGTGTGTGTGTGTGTGCGTGTGTGCGTGTGTGCGTGTGTGCGTGTGTGTACCCCATTCTAACTGCACTTTCTTTTATGAACATTTCCTTGTGAACAATTGTGTTGAGGCTGCGACCTTACCAAGTGTTGACTACAACACTATCCTCAGCCTTCACTATAACACTGTCCTCAGCCTTCACTGCAACACTGTCCTCAGCCTTCACTACAACACTGTCCTCAGCCTTCACTATAACACTGTCCTCAGCCTTCACTGCAACACTGTCCTCAGCCTTCACTACAACACTGTCCTCAGCCTTCACTATAACACTGTCCTCAGCCTTCACTATAACACTGTCCTCAGCCTTCACTACAACACTGTCCTCAGCCTTCACTATAACACTGTCCTCAGCCTTCACTATAACACTGTCCTCAGCCTTCACTATAACACTGTCCTCAGCCTTCACTATAACACTGTCCTCAGCCTTCACTATAACACTGTCCTCAGCCTTCACTACAACACTGTCCTCAGCCTTCACTACAACACTGTCCTCAGCCTTCACTACAACACTGTCCTCAGCCTTCACTACAACACTGTCCTCAGCCTTCACTACAACACTGTCCTCAGCCTTCACTACAACACTGTCCTCAGCCTTCACTACAACACTGTCCTCAGCCTTCACTACAACACTGTCCTCAGCCTTCACTACAACACTGTCCTCAGCCTTCACTACAACACTGTCCTCAGCCTTCACTACAACACTGTTCTCAGCCTTCACTACAACACTGTCCTCAGCCTTCACTACAACACTGTCCTCAGCCTTCACTACAACACTGTCATCAGCCTTCACTACAACACTGTCCTCAGCCTTCACTACAACACTGTCCTCAGCCTTCACTACAACACTGTCCTCAGCCTTCACTACAACACTGTCCTCAGCCTTCACTACAACACTGTCCTCAGCCTTCACTACAACACTGTCCTCAGCCTTCACTACAACACTGTCCTCAGCCTTCACTATAACACTGTCCTCAGAATTCACTATAACACTGTCCTCAGTCTTCACTATAACACTGTCCTCAGCCTTCACTATAACACTGTCCTCAGCCTTCACTATAACACTGTCCTCAGCCTTCACTATAACACTGTCCTCAGCCTTCACTATAACACTGTCCTCAGCCTTTACTACAACACTGTCCTCAGCCTTCACTATAACACTGTCCTCAGCCTTTACTACAACACTGTCCTCAGCCTTCACTATAACACTGTCCTCAGCCTTTACTACAACACTGTCCTCAGCCTTCACTATAACACTGTCCTCAGCCTTCACTACAACACTGTCCTCAGCCTTCACTATAACACTGTCCTCAGCCTTCACTATAACACTGTCCTCAGCCTTCACTATAACACTGCCCTCAGCCTTCACTACAACACTGTCCTCAGCCTTCACTACAACACTGTCCTCAGCCTTCACTGCAACACTGTCCTCAGCCTTCACTACAACACTGTCCTCAGCCTTCACTATAACACTGTCCTCAGCCTTCACTACAACACTGTCCTCAGCCTTCACTACAACACTGTCCTCAGCCTTCACTACAACACTGTCCTCAGCCTTCATTGCAACACTGTCCTCAGCCTTTACTACAGCACTGTCCTCAGCCTTTACTACAACACTGTCCTCAGCCTTCACTACAACACTGTCCTCAGCCTTCACTACAACACTGTCCTCAGCCTTCACTATAACACTGTCCTCAGCCTTCACTATAACACTGTCCTCAGCCTTTACTACAACACTGTCCTCAGCCTTCACTATAACACTGTCCTCAGCCTTTACTACAACACTGTCCTCAGCCTTTACTACAACACTGTCCTCAGCCTTTACTACAACACTGTCCTCAGCCTTTACTACAACACTGTCCTCAGCCTTCACTATAACACTGTCCTCCGCCTTCACTATAACACTGTCCTCAGCCTTCACTATAACACTGTCTTCAGCCTTTACTACAACACTGTCCTCAGCCTTCACTACAACACTGTCCTCAGCCTTCACTGCAACACTGTCCTCAGCCTTCACCATAACACTGTTCTCAGCCTTCACAACACTGTCCTCAGTCTTCACTACAACACTGTCCTCAGCCTTTACTACAACACTGTCCTCAGCCTTTACTACAACACTGTCCTCAGCCTTTACTACAACACTGTCCTCAGCCTTTACTACAACACTGTCCTCAGCCTTCACTACAACACTGTCCTCAGCCTTCACTACAACACTATCCTCAGCCTTCACTAAAACACTGTCCTCAGCCTTCACTACAACACTGTCCTCAGCCTTCACTACAACACTGTCCTCAGCCTTCACTACAACACTGTCCTCAGCCTTCACTATAACACTGTCCTCAGCCTTCACTACAACACTGTCCTCAGCCTTCACTACAACACTGTCCTCAGCCTTCACTATAACACTGTCCTCAGCCTTCACTACAACACTGTCCTCAGCCTTCACTACAACACTGTCCTCAGCCTTCACTATAACACTGTCCTCAGCCTTCACTATAACACTGTCCTCAGCCTTCACTACAACACTATCCTCAGCCTTCACTACAACACTGTCCTCAGCCTTCACTACAACACTGTCCTCAGCCTTCACTACAACACTGTCCTCAGCCTTCACTACAACACTGTCCTCAGCCTTCACTATAACACTGTCCTCAGCCTTCACTACAACACTGTCCTCAGCCTTCACTATAACACTGTCCTCAGCCTTCACTATAACTGTCCTCAGCCTTCACTATAACACTGTCCTCAGCCTTCACTATAACACTGTCCTCAGCCTTCACTATAACACTGTCCTCAGCCTTCACTATAACACTGTCCTCAGCCTTCACTACAACACTGTCCTCAGCCTTCACTATAACACTGTCCTCAGCCTTCACTATAACACTGTCCTCAGCCTTCACTACAACACTGTCCTCAGCCTTCACTACAACACTGTCCTCAGCCTTCACTACAACACTGTTCTCAGCCTTCACTACAACACTGTCCTCAGCTGTCACTACAACACTGTCCCCAGCTGTCACTACAACACTGTCCCTAGCTGTCATTACAACACTGTCCTCAGCTGTCACTACAACACTGTCCCCAGCTGTCACTACAACACTGTCCCTAGCTGTTATTACAACACTGTCCTCAGCTGTCACTACAACACTGTCCCCAGCTGTCACTACAACACTGTCCCCAGCTGTCACTACAACACTGTCCCCAGCTGTCACTACAACACTGTCCTCAGCTGTCACTACAACACTGTCCCCAGCTGTTACTACAACACTGTCCTCAGCTGTCATTACAACACTGTCCTCAGCTGTCGCTACAACACTGTCCCCAGCTGTCACAACACTGTCCTCAGCTGTCACTACAACACTGTCCCCAGCTGTCGCTACAACACTGTCCTCAGCTGTCACTACAACACTGTCCCCAGCTGTCATTACAACACTGTCCCCAGCTGTCATTACAACACTGTCCCCAGCTGTCATTACAACACTGTCCCCAGCTGTCATTACAACACTGTCCCCAGCAGTCACTACAACACTGTCCTCAGCTGTCACTACAACACTGTCCCCAGCTGTCACTACAACACTGTCCCCAGCTGTCACTACAACACTGTCCCCAGCTGTCACTACAACACTGTCCTCAGCTGTCATTACAACACTGTCCCCAGCTGTCACTACAACACTGTCCCCAGCTGTCGCTACAACACTGTCCCCAGCTGTCACTACAACACTGTCCTCAGCTGTCATTACAACACTGTCCTCAGCTGTCATTACAACACTGTCCCCAGCTGTCGCTACAACACTGTCCCCAGCTGTCACTACAACACTGTCCCCAGCTGTCACTACAACACTGTCCCCAGCTGTCATTACAACACTGTCCCCAGCTGTCACTACAACACTGTCCTCAGCTGTCACTACAACACTGTCCCGAGCTGTCGCTACAACACTGTCCCCAGCTGTCGCTACAACACTGTCCTCAGCTGTCGCTACAACACTGTCCCCAGCTGTCACTACAACACTGTCCTCAGCTGTCATTACAACACTGTCCTCAGCTGTCACTACAACACTGTCCTCAGCTGTCATTACAACACTGTCCTCAGCTGTCACTACAACACTGTCCTCAGCTGTCATTACAACACTGTCCCCAGCTGTCACTACAACACTGTCCCCAGCTGTCGCTACAACACTGTCCCCAGCTGTCACTACAACACTGTCCTCAGCTGTCATTACAACACTGTCCTCAGCTGTCATTACAACACTGTCCCCAGCTGTCGCTACAACACTGTCCCCAGCTGTCACTACAACACTGTCCCCAGCTGTCACTACAACACTGTCCCCAGCTGTCATTACAACACTGTCCCCAGCTGTCACTACAACACTGTCCTCAGCTGTCACTACAACACTGTCCCCAGCTGTCGCTACAACACTGTCCCCAGCTGTCGCTACAACACTGTCCTCAGCTGTCGCTACAACACTGTCCCCAGCTGTCGCTACAACACTGTCCTCAGCTGTCATTACAACACTGTCCTCAGCTGTCACTACAACACTGTCCTCAGCTGTCATTACAACACTGTCCTCAGCTGTCACTACAACACTGGCCCCAGCTGTCACTACAACACTGGCCCCAGCTGTCACTACAACACTGTCCCCAGCTGTCATTACAACACTGTCCCCAGCTGTCACTACAACACTGTCCCCAGCTGTCGCTACAACACTGTCCCCAGCTGTCACTACAACACTGTCCCCAGCTGTCGCTACAACACTGTCCCCAGCTCTCACTACAACACTGTCCCCAGCTGTCATTACAACACTGTCCCCAGCTGTCATTACAACACTGTCCTCAGCTGTCATTACAACACTGTCCCCAGCTGTCACTACAACACTGTCCCCAGCTGTCACTACAACACTGTCCCCAGCTGTCACTACAACACTGTCCCCAGCTGTCGCTACAACACTGTCCCCAGCTGTCACTACAACACTGTCCCCAGCTGTCATTACAACACTTTCCTCAGCTGTCGCTACAACACTGTCCCCAGCTGTCACTACAACACTGTCCCCAGCTGTCATTACAACACTGTCCTCAGCTGTCGCTACAACACTGTCCCCAGCTGTCACTACAACACTGTCCCCAGCTGTCATTACAACACTGTCCTCAGCTGTCACTACAACACTGTCCCCAGCTGTCACTACAACACTGTCCCCAGCTGTCACTACAACACTGTCCCCAGCTGTCACTACAACACTGTCCCCAGCTGTCACTACAACACTGTCCCCAGCTGTCACTACAACACTGTCCCCAGCTGTCATTACAACACTGTCCTCAGCTGTCGCTACAACACTGTCCCCAGCTGTCATTACAACACTGTCCTCAGCTGTCGCTACAACACTGTCCCCAGCTGTCACTACAACACTGTCCCCAGCTGTCATTACAACACTGTCCTCAGCTGTCGCTACAACACTGTCCCCAGCTGTCACTACAACACTGTCCTCAGCTGTCACTACAACACTGTCCTCAGCTGTCACTACAACAATGCTCTCTGGCGTCACCAGGGTCCTGGTGACTGACATTACAGAAGCCAAGTGACACTTGTCTTCTATTCTTTCTTCCTCTCTACCTCTAAAACGTGTCTTTTTTTTTTTTTTTTTTTTTTTAATTTTTTAAAATTTTGGTCCAACATGATTACGGATAAAGAGTTGCAGTGTTTTACAAGCTCAGAACTGCTATTCTACACCAGGATATCTCTTAACGCAGCTCTAATAACATTATATTGTGTGTAATAGTAATCTTCCAGAACGATGCTTTAATATTGGCGCTGTAAAGTGAGATCCTGCAGTCAAGGTCGACAACAATGTTGCTTTTACAAACACAAGGAAAATGATGGGTTGGATAACTAGAATCTTCAGAACAAGAGATGCCAAGCTAGTGATGATACTCTTCAAGTCACTACTTCTCCTATATCTGTAATATTGCTGGTCATTTATTTCCTTAAGCAGGCAAAAATCGCATATCTGGAGAATGTACATGGAATATTTACTGAATTACTAAGAATGTTCAGTCTCGAATTGTATTTTTTGGAAGGTAGGCGAGAAACAGTCACCATAATGTATGACTCACGAAACTGTAATGACACGATTGAAACCATACGACGGACGGGGTTAGAACCCGAGATCAGAGAGACCTAAAACTCCAGACGGACCGTTAACTTAGTGGCTAACGCGTCGGTCTGGAGTTTTATGACTGTGATCGCGGGTTGTAACCCCGCCCGTCGTATGGTTTACCATAATATATACCTGGAAAATTCTGAAATCGCTCCTTATGAAAGCAAGAGGCTGGGCAGATGGTGGAAAATACCCCCAGTGAAAGGAAGTGTAAGATAAATCAGTGAGCAGAGACCAAGACTCTACATGACCCTTACATCCCTAAGGGAAGTTACCAACCAGCTCCTGGCTGTCTTCAAGAGGGAAGTGGATAAATTCCTAAAGTCAGTTCCTGATTTACCGAGCTGTGGTGCATATGTTGGACTGCGTGCAGCCAGCAGTAACAGCCTGGTTCATCAGGCCTTCATCCACCAAGAGGCCTGGTTATGGACTGGGTCGCGGTGGAGTTGACCCCTTTCAGTTAACAAATATTTTTTTTTTTTTTTTTTTTTATTCGCCGGTATTCTCCCGGCCCGGGTCTTTTCCAAGTAGTGGTGACCCGGCCTTGGCTCCCTATCTGGGGAGTGTCTCGAGACTTAAGTCTCCCATGGGAGGAGGTACAAGTACTTCCTCATCTTTGGGACCAAGTGTCCCCAGGCCTAGCCTCATTCCCCGCCCTCACGGGGCTCGTAGGGAGAAGCTAGGCCTCTGGTCTGTCATCTACCCCGCCTCAAAGGGGCTCGTGGGGATGGCAGTCTTATGAGCTGCAGATGGTAGCAAGCTCAGGCCTCACTTGAACAAATATTTGGATCCCGCAGTGAGCACACACAGAATCAAATGGACGCACAAATATGGAAAAGCTTTTGACTCAGCGTTTCACTCTAAGTAAATTTTTATTCAAACCATTCTTAGAGCGAAACATTGTGTGCGTACTTGTGTGTTTTCCTAAATACCTTTCTGGGTTACACCTTTCCAGGCCGTACATGTAAAGGTTAGAATGCAGTCACCTGCACAGGAATGCGACTCAGAGATGATATTTAGCAGACAGTTGAAGAAAACATTAAGCAAGAAGGAAGCGAAGACACTACCTTGTGACCCCCACCAGTTGAGTCTTTCACATTTCCCTTTGTTGAGATTTACCCTGAGATAGCACTTTTATAGGTACGAACGAGGGAGTATGGCGTCAGAGAGTCTTAGTGCTTGTAGCTTTCTCAAGATGACTAGAAGACCTTCCAGGGTGGCTAGAAGCCATCGCTTACAGGGTGACTAGAAGCCACACCTTACAAGGTACTAGAAGCCATCCTTTACAGGGTGACTAGAAGCCACACCTTACAAGGTACTAGAAGCCACACCTTACAGGGTGACTAGAAGTAATACCTTACAGGGTGACTAGAAGCCACACCTTACAGGGTGACTAGAAGTAATACCTTACAGGGTGGCTAGAAGCCACACCTTCATATACATGTATAACCACAATGAATTAATTTATTATCCATATATCTCCATTCATTATCCAAACATTTCATATTCTCAGTCTCTGAAATATTTAAATATATAAAAGTGTTAACCAAGATATTATTTCTGTTCGTCATTCGTCTGAAATTCCTCAAGACGAGACACACTTTCTGAGGTTAAAATATATCGTTGGTATTGACTTTTAGTTTTTACCGCAGGTGTAAAGTATTAATTTATCTTTCCGTATAAACAGTGTGGAAATTATTTGTGTACGAGGTTGTGAGGAGCACAAATACTTTCTAAGTCGTGGTGTACTTGGTCGTTCAAGATACCACCTTAAGTACAGTCAATCAGAGCAGCCAGGAAAATGAAGTTATTACTAAAATATACTCCAGGTGTTAGCTTTTCATTTACCAAATATTCCCATCAAACCTGGATACAAATGGAAGAAATCTCAATGAAATACATGGTTTCTAATATGAAGAAAAATACCACAGTGGAAATAGGAAATAAAATCTGAGTGCTTTCACGTGGTTACACACACCTCTTCAGAGGAATGGGAAGAAGAGGCAAGAGAATCACATTTTATTTACAGTGTATACAGCAGGTGTAAGTAATACCATACTGTGTGAAAGTCTGGAAATACGGAGTATGTGAGAACTCTTATTACTACATCTTAATACACCCGTACAGAGGATAGTGTTAACCAGCTCGAAGTTTGCGAGGGTCTGGAGGTGCATAGATGCCCCTGCATGCGAGGTACCTTGCCCTGGGGCCCCCCAGGGGAGGGGCCAGCACAGCTGGTAGTTACCCTCGCTTCAATGGTGCATTCATTGAGGGTAGACAATCTACCGTGCAACGTACAGGAATGTGATACATGTGAATCATGCTGAATGCAATATTTGCACACAGCTCACGCCTAAACGAAGATGAGTGAAAAATGCCTGTTTATAAACGAAACAAGTTTAAATGATCTTACTGAAGGCCGAAGTCCCTTACATAGAGATTAGAGGTGTTGATGTGATCTCTTAAAAGGTTGATGTGATCTCTTAAAAGGTTGATGTGATCTCTTAAAAGGTTGATGTGATCTCTTAAAAGGTTGATGTGATCTCTTAAAAGGTTGATGACCTGAGTAACAATAACTCCCACACAGGAGTCCAGGTTGATTACATTTATTGTTACCTTGTGAAAGAAGTGTGTGGAGGCGGCAGCCTCTGTCCTCACCAGGATTCTAATCTACTTCAGTCAGATTGTTATGTGGTGAGTGTTGCTGCTGCTGCTGATGATGATAATGATTCTGATGATGTTGCTGCTTCTGATGATATTATTGCTATTGCTGGCTGGTAATACTATTATTAATATCCAGGAATTGCCTCTCTCTCTCTCTCTCTCTCTCTCTCTCTCTCTCTCTCTCTCTCTCTCTCTCTCTCGTCACCTCCCACTCTAAGCATCCTCGTCCCACTCATCTCACTAATTGCCACTCTGCTCCACTCAATCTCCACTCTTTCTCGCTTTCCCTCTCTGGCTTCGCTTTACCTGCGCTCTCACTCTTCCCTCCCTGCCCCCCCCCTCTCTCTCTCTCTCTCTCTCTCCTCTCTCTCAAGCTCTCATTAATTCTCCGCCCTGAGAACCCTGTCCCCCCTCCCTCCTTCGCTTTCTGAGAACCTCCTCAAATTATTAATAAATTATTTTCACTCAAAAACATCTGTGAACACAAATATAAATTTCCAGAAAAATATTTGATTTTAAATTTTATATATAGACGATATTTTTCAAGATTCAGTCAAGTCTTGAGGGGAAAATGATGTTGGATGTCTCGAAGAAGTTTAATTATAATAATAATAATAATAATAATAATAATAATAATAATAATAATAATTATAATTATAATTAAAAAATACTGAAGAATGAGTTTCATTACAGAGAATATTTAAATAGTTCATTGTCTTAGAAAACTTAATTACTGCTTGTTTTTGTTGTTGTTGTTACTGCTGTTGCTGCTGCTGCTGTTGTTGCTGCTGCTGCTGTTACTGTTGCTGCTGTTGATACTGTTGTTGATTCTGTTGCTGCTGTTGATACTGTTGTTGATTCTGTTGCTGTTGATACTGTTGCTGCTGCTGTTGTTACTGTTGCTGCTTCTGTTGTTACTGTTGCTGCTGTTGATACTGTTGTTGTTGCTGTTGTTAATACTGTTGTTGCTGTACTGTATGACCCCTGTGAGTTTACCGCCTACTTTTGATTATAATAAAGATAATGGGAGGGTTGAATTGTCATATTGTAGCTTGTATCTCCTGTTGTTTAGTGATGAGTTGTATATAACAGTAACACTTTTGAGCCTTGGTGATTTCTGTTCCACCTGTGTGTCAGTATTCCAGTCTCTCCAGGTTATTAAATCCCTGCCTACTTTTCCTCAGTTTTTCTTCTGCCTTCTCACTATCTGTTGCTCTTCAAAGAATATGACATCTGCTGTCACCTCTCTTGGTTTCCGTGATTGCGATAAGGTCAAGGTGGTCTTCCTTTACTCTGCTGTTTAGTTTTGCAGATCTTACTCGAGATCTAGTTCATGTTCACCTATGCTAGTATGAGCTGTGTTCACTAGTTCAATAGTTATTCATTTGCAGTTAGGCGTTAAGGCAGTATGGAAACATCGGGGCGTGTTTCCTTAAGACAACTGCTGCTCCTATTCACCTAGCAGTAAGTAGGTGCCTAGGTGTTAGTCGATTGGTGTGGGTCGCATCCTGGGGACAAAATTGACCAAATTTGTGGGAAAAGCTGTGCATAACCAGGGGCTTTCTATATAGTATGTCACTGATGTTAGCTAAGGTCTGTATAA
>NC_091364.1:1272541-1347541 GCF_038502225.1 Cherax quadricarinatus | reverse complement strand
AGGGAGGAGGAAGAGAGGGGGAAGGAGGGTAGAGGGAGAAGGGAGAGAGGGAAGAGGGAGGGAGGGAGGGAAGAAAGGAAAAGAGGCAAACACTTAAAATGAGGCTAGACAGGATAAAAGGCAAGCTAAGGTGTAGACAGGAACATGTATAATATAGAATCGTCAAGTGTAAAAAAAAGGGGGGGGATGTGGGGGTTGAAGAGCGAAGTTGGGCAAGGTAGAGGAAAATGGTACGGAAGAAACACAGAGCAACAGAGGGAAGGCAAGACGATCACCAGAGTTATAATAGTCTGAGGAATCCGGAAGTTCTCACTAACCCCACCCACCCATTGGCACTGTTCCTTATCTACCTCTCTCACACTGGTGTGGCATTGTTCCTTACCTACCTCTCTCACACTATTGTGGCACTGTTTTTTACCTCTTTCATGCTAGTGTGACACTGTTTCTTATCTCTCACACTGGTGTGGCACTGTTCCTTATCTACCTCCCACACTGGTCCTTAACTACCTCTCACACTGGTGTGGCACTGTTCCTTTACCTCTCTCACACTGGTGTGGCACTGTTCCTTACCTCTCTCACACTGGTGTGGCACTTTTCCTTACCTCTCTCACACTGGTGTGGCACTGTTCCTTATCTGCCTTTGACTAGTGTGACACTGTTCCTTGCCTCTTTCACACTGGTGTGGCATTGTTCCTTATCTCTCACACTGGTGTGGCATTGTTCCTTACCTCTCACACTGTGGCATTGTTCCTTACCTCTCTCACTGGTGTGGCACTGTTCCTTGCCTACCTCTGACTAGTGTGGCACTGTTCCTTGCCTACCTCTGACTAGTGTGGCACTGTTCCTTGCCTACCTCTGACTAGTGTGGCACTGTTCCTTATCTCACTGGTGTGGCACTGTTCGTTATCCCTCACACTGGCACTGTTCCTTACCTACTTCTCACTAGTGTGGCATTGTTTCTTACCTCTCATACTAGTGTTGCACTGTTCTTTACCTACCTCACATTAGTGTGGCACTGTTCCTTACCTACCTCTCTCACTGCTGCACTGCTCCGTACGTAATTCATCAGGTTGGTAGCTATCCCATATTTTAACAATGGGATACCATACAGTAGGTCTCTGTCCTGTCCATCCCATCTCTCTGGCCCATCTGTTCCCTCTCTTTCACTCCCATCGTTACCATATCTCTGGCTCCTCTGTTCCCCTCTACTATCACAACCATCTTTACCATTTCTCTCCACATTTCCCTCCCCCTACAAAAGTTCTCTTAACCTTTAAGTGATTGCAAAATCTTTACTGGGACCCCTGCAACTAAGTTTCCCGCCAAATATTCCCTGTACGGGCCCTAGAACTTCCCGCTAAATATCCTTAGGCTAGCTTCTTTGTTTACCTTGTTTTGGCGGGAACTTCTGCTGCGTGCTCAGGCCGCCATCGCTCTTATTTTTTGTGTTTACATTTGCCTCGTTTGTGTGTGTTGGTAGAGTTGTTTGTCACCTTGTGTTTTTTATGTTGTATTTGTCGTGCACCTGTCGTTTCCTTGTGTTATCCTATGTTTGTCATGTATCGGACATTCCCCTGTGTCGTTTTTGTTTTTATTTTGTATTTGTCATGTGTCTGTCGCTTTGTATTGTTTTTGTTATATTTAGACCAATTTATTGGTGCTTAGTACTGAAACTGAGTCTAGCAATTCCAATTTCCCGCTAGACTATGACAGTGCATAGATGCCAGAATAAATGGAGGTCTAGAGTTGAGCTCGGGACCAGAGATATAGTGTCTCCACAACACACAACCTGTCAGAAACATCAGGTATCACTGAATAATGCTCTGTGAACAGAGTTGCACAGAGTTATGAGTAGTATGTTCCGGCTCACCAACGGAGACATACTCTACTAAACAGTCTATATCACATGAGCCGAGGAGAATAGCAGTCTCCCAGAGCAGCAGAGAGGATATTGCCTCCACGAGCAACAGCTAAAGAAAGAGGAAGAGGCAGAGCCTGCAGCTCCAACACCAGGTGACTCGTTGTAGCTTACCTTTGACACCAAGTGTGAAACAGGCGAGAAGGTATTGAAAATGATATAAAACTTTGTCAAGTTGAAGATTAAGACACATGTTGGGTATCTTTATTGATATGTTTTACTTACACAGTAGGCTTCTTTGGTCAAATACAAAGGGAACAGTAGTAATGAAATAAAGATGATGTAATCAGACCATCAACCTTGGGGGAAAAGTATTTGAGGTGGTCAGTCCCTCAGCCTGGCTGAGTATTTGAGGTGGTCAGTTCTTCAGCCTGGCTGAGTATTTGAGGTGGTCAGTCCCTCAGCCTGGCTGAGTATTTGAGGTGGTCAGTCCCTCAGCCTGGCTGAGTATTTGAGGTGGTCAGTTCTTCAGCCTGGCTGAGTATTTGAGGTGGTCAGTCCCTCAGCCTGGCTGAGTATTTGAGGTGGTCAGTTCTTCAGCCTGGCTGAGTATTTGAGGTGGTCAGTCCCTCAGCCTGGCTGAGTATTTGAGGTGGTCAGTCCCTCAGCCTGGCTGAGTATTTGAGGTGGTCAGTCCCTCAGCCTGGCTGAGTATTTGAGGTGGTCAGTTCTTCAGCCTGGCTGAGTATTTGAGGTGGTCAGTCCCTCAGCCTGGCTGAGTATTTGAGGTGGTCAGTCCCTCAGCCTGGCTGAGTATTTGAGGTGGTCAGTTCCTCAGCCTGGCTGAGTATTTGAGGTGGTCAGTCCCTCAGCCTGGCTGAGTATTTGAGGTGGTCAGTTCTTCAGCCTGGCTGAGTATTTGAGGTGGTCAGTCCCTCAGCCTGGCTGAGTATTTGAGGTGGTCAGTTCTTCAGCCTGGCTGAGTATTTGAGGTGGTCAGTCCCTCAGCCTGGCTGAGTATTTGAGGTGGTCAGTCCCTCAGCCTGGCTGAGTATTTGAGGTGGTCAGTTCCTCAGCCTGGCTGAGTATTTGAGGTGGTCAGTCCCTCAGCCTGGCTGAGTATTTGAGGTGGTCAGTTCCTCAGCCTGGCTGAGTATTTGAGGTGGTCAGTTCCTCAGCCTGGCTGAGTATTTGAGGTGGTCAGTCCCTCAGCCTGGCTGAGTATTTGAGGTGGTCAGTTCCTCAGCCTGGCTGAGTATTTGAGGTGGTCAGTCCCTCAGCCTGGCTGAGTATTTGAGGTGGTCAGTTCCTCAGCCTGGCTGAGTATTTGAGGTGGTCAGTTCTTCAGCCTGGCTGAGTATTTGAGGTGGTCAGTCCCTCAGCCTGGCTGAGTATTTGAGGTGGTCAGTCCCTCAGCCTGGCTGAGTATTTGAGGTGGTCAGTCCCTCAGCCTGGCTGAGTATTTGAGGTGGTCAGTTCCTCAGCCTGGCTGAGTATTTGAGGTGGTCAGTCCCTCAGCCTGGCTGACTATTTGAGGTGGTCAGTCCCTCAGCCTGGCTGAGTATTTGAGGTGGTCAGTCCCTCAGCCTGGCTGAGTATTTGAGGTGGTCAGTCCCTCAGCCTGGCTGAGTATTTGAGGTGGTCAGTTCTTCAGCCTGGCTGAGTATTTGAGGTGGTCAGTCCCTCAGCCTGGCTGAGTATTTGAGGTGGTCAGTCCCTCAGCCTGGCTGAGTATTTGAGGTGGTCAGTCCCTCAGCCTGGCTGAATATTTGAGGCGGTCAGTCCCTCAGCCTGGCTGAGTATTTGAGGTGGTCAGTCCCTCAGCCTGGCTGAGTATTTGAGGTGGTCAGTTCTTCAGCCTGGCTGAGGGACTGTCTCCCTCAAATATTTTTTTCTCTAAGGTTGGTGGACTGATTATATCTTTATTTCATTTCTTCTGCTTCCATTCTGTTTGAAGAAGTCTACTGTGTAGGTGAAACATTGCATCAATAAAGATACCCAACTTTTACAATTTTCATTTTAGCAATTAATGAAAGTATCAGCAATATAAAATTATATGAAAAAAATATATACAAAATTTTTACTGTGTCCTTTCTCCAAGGTCACAATGCTGTCATGGTCTTTATTTATTACTAATATATTAAAAATTATTACAGGTAGGCCCTGCTTTACAGCACTTTGCTTTACAGCGCTTCTCTTTACAGCGCATTGTTTTATAACGCTTCACTTTATGGTGTTTGGCTAACACAGTTTTCAGTTGTACACATTCTTCATTTATTCAGACTACAATAAATATATTCACTCACTATAAGCTGAGGATGAAAATCTTCTTCACGGGGGGCTCCTTGTAGTGGTGAAGAGGCTCTTGGTCTGAGGAATTGGACCCCTTGGCCTTCTTCCCCCGACCAAAGCTAATTACTCCCCAATCCTCCCTTCCCTACCCAACCCTCCCCATAACCCCCTTTTTTTCCCCTTTCCTCCCCCTCCTCACCCTCCCCTTGTTTCTCATCCCATTTGTAGCCTCTGGGGTCCTTCCCTCTGGCATTACAGTTTCTAGGTAGGGAGTGACATGCCGGTGTTAGTCCCACCCTAGTCTTGTCCAAGCTGGATTATGGTGACCAAGTCTATTCTGCAGCCTCTCCCACAACTCTGTCAAAGATAGATCCCATTCATCAACAAGGTCTCCATCTGTGCATTGGTGCCTTTCATTCATCCCCTGTTGAAAGCCTCTATGTAGAGGTGAATGTTCCTTCCCTGGCTGATCGTCATGATGCTCATTGTCTTCGTTATTTTGTCTGCGCTCATGATCTCCGTGTTCCTTTCATGTATAGGTTAGTCTCAGACAGTAGGAACCCACTGTTTGTTCGACACCCCTGCCTACTCCGACCGTTTTCTCGTCACATTCACTCTGATCTTCTCTTCACTTGCCCCCCTTGTACATTTAGTGCCTGCATTTTTCCTTCCCCCTTGGGAAGTTCCGACAGTTCATGTCTCCCCCCCCACTACTATGCACCAAAGCTTTCTTACCTACGCCTGCTACTCGCTCTCTTTTTCTCAAGTACTTCCGGTCACATGCTCATGCCATTGCTGTATATACAGATGGTTCTAAATCTGCTGATGGTGTTGGGTTCATGGCATTTTTTCCTGATGACGTTGTCCGAGGCCACTTGTTGGACTCGGCTAGTGTTTTTACTGCAGAGTTGTATGCCATCCTCATAGCATTTCTTCGTATTACATATATATCTTCTTTGATGTTCGTGATTATTTCGGATTCCCTCAGTGCTTTACAAACCATTAAACACTTCGACTTCCCTCATTCATTAGTCCTCCATATTCAACAATGGTTGCACTGCATGGCTACCAAGAATAAAGATGTTTTCTGCTGGGTCCCTGGTCACGTTAGTGTGCAAGGCAATAAGCAGGCAGATGCTGCTGCTCGGTCAGCGGTGCATGATCTCCCGGTTTCTTATAGGAGTATTCCGTACAGGGACTATTTTCCAGTCATCTCTGCCCATCTCCACTGCTGTTGATTACAACGGTGGTCGGGCATATGCTGTAACAAATTGGGCTCTATTAACTCTTAACCCTTAAATGGTCCAAACGTATATATACGTTCTCTCGCGTAGCGCCCAAATGTATATATACATTTCATTTGTCATTCAACATTGGCACAATAAGCCTAAGTCGCCTAGACATGAGAGAATGGGTGTGCACACTCAGTGTGCACCATATGAAAAAAATTGGGGATGCCTAAGTACCACATGCTCTTTTTTCGTATAAAAAAAAAAGATTTTTTTTCTCAAAATTCAGGGCGCTGCGCGGGTGAACATATATATATATGTTTGGACCGTTTAAGAGTTAAACTGTCCAAACATAGATCTATGTTTGCACGCGTAGTGCTCCAACCTTGATTTTCTCCATAAGAAACAATGTAAAAAAATAGATCTACATTCGGAGTGCTACGCGAGCAAACGTAGATCTATGTTTGGACAGTTTAGGGCAGTGTTATTCACTAATTTTTGCAAGAGAGCCACTTCAGTTAAACACACTGATTGAGAGCCGCAGCTACTGCAAGTTAGTGTAACTCAACTAAATTAAGTAGTACTGAGCTGCTAGTGCAATATAGTAAATGAGAAAAAGAAGACATGAGCCGTGAATTGAGTCATCGCGAGCCGCCAGCGGCTCGCGAGCCGCACAATGAATACCACTGATTTAGGGGTTAAACCGCTTTTAGGGTTGTGGCCATCTTTCTACCACCATTACTGTTCTCAGGAGACTGCGCTCTCCCGGCTCCACATTGGTCACACATGACTTACCCATGGGTATCTCATGGATAGACACCCTGTTCCTCTCTGTGAGGCTTGTCAGGTCCCTATTTCACTTCTTCACTTTCGTATCAATTGCCCGATTTACCAGCATTTACCAGGATTTACCTACAACGACGCTGCCACCTTACCACTCTTACTTTAACTTCTCTACTTGCAGACGACCCCACCTTTGACTCCCAAAAACGTTTTGACTTTTTGTCAGCAACTGCCTTATTATACGAACTTTGACACATCGGCCTTAGCGTCCCTTCCATCCCTTTTCTTCCCTCGCCTCTGACCCCCTCTCCACCTAGCTGATTATAACCTCCGCACTATATACTACCTGTGTCAGCATAGTTGCTGATCCCTGTATTCCCAGTATTATATAGCATAGCATATTAGTATCATCCCTGTGCTTTAGACACGAGATCCCTCGTAGGCCTTTGGCTTTGTGTGACGTCATAGGGATACACATGGGCAGTGATCCCCCTGTCCCGTCCTCACTCGGCGGCAGACCTACAAGACGTGAACAGGCTTGGCACCGGGCTCCATCTCTCATCTCAGTCTGACAATATATTTACCATCCTACAAGTGTGTCTACTTTCAACCTACGATATCTCCATTTAAGAACCCTTACGATAAATGGTGACAGCGGAGGGCCTGTAATTCTGACGATTACAGCGATTTCTGGAGATAAAGTTGTCGACCAGCAAGACGGCCATTTCGTGTTACCAGTAGGCCTACCGAGGTTCACCCCATCCAGCTACCTCAAGCCAGCTACTCTACCAGCTTCTACATTATTCACTGGTCAGTCTCTTTATATTAGTGGTTATCTTCTTTTGCATTACTCCCGAGGGGTTGACCCGAGTTTGCAAAATAAGCCAGCTTCCAGTCTGTGGTGGGGGAGTCAGAACACCCGAGTCCAGTCCAGCCTAGCCTACTCCATCCAATTATTTTGCCTGCCAAGCCAGCTTCCACCCCTGCTGTGCTCATCGTGTGAAGTTATCAAGCTATTCTGTGTGAAGGGTTAAGATAAGCCAGCTAGCAACTAACCCAGGTGTCTTACCCCAGTACTCAAGCAAGCCACATGACTAGCCTTCATCGCTTGTGATTCTAGTTCCAAGCATTCTGAGTGCTCCTTGTCATCCTTGTGGTGTTGTAGTATTTCGTGGGTTTCTTCTAAGCCAGCCGGCTTAGAATTATCTTCGCGGCAGTGTGGGTTTTCTCAGTGAGGCTTACGACGTTCAACCCATAAGCCCAGCCACTCACGATCACGTGTGTCGCACCATTGCCGGTCTCAGACGCCTCGCTCAGCCATTACCCACAAACCCAACTACAGTCGGCCATTACAACTCACCTACCTCATCAGTGTTTTGGTGCACTGCTAAGGGTTGTAGCACCATATTTTAAGGACCACATAGGGGGTCAAGAGCTAGAGAGTGGCGCGCCATCTTTAAAAGCCTCCTGTGTGTTGTCTCTCGCCGATTTAAGCGCAATTCTACGATCATCTGTGCAGAGGACAGCAGCAAGACGATATAAACAATCCATCAATCTCATTTTTTTCAAGTGTTACAGCTATAATATTTTTTTTTAGAGACATTTGCGAGTGTTGAGACATTTCTTTTGTGTTCCCAGTGAATTTTTCTCTTAGTGACATTCAGTGACTCTTGATCAGACTCAGTGTTTATCATGTACTGATTCTATAAATTTCTTTTAATCTCCTTAATTCAGTGTTAATTTTCGTGCATTATTTTATATCTGTTGTGTTGTGTTTCTTTTTATACACACTTGAAGTAAGTACTTAGTGTTTCCTTTGTTGTGTGTGCAACATATGAGCAATATAGAACTTGTGTTTAAACTTCAGAATTCCAGTGTATTAACTCAGTAAATTTTTCACCTCATATTCTGCATCACAACTCAGTGTTGTCTGTTATTTTTTTTTTCTTCCCAGCATTTGTGTAATTTTATTATTTTTGTTCCCTGTGTGTTGAACATTCTTGTGTTCATATTCCTTTATTCAGCCAGTGTTTAATTTGTCTTATTTCCACAGACAATAGTGCCATTTTTTAAGTCCCAGCAAGAGCTCGTATTTACAAAATTTTTCACACATCAAGTTTCATTGCAAGAAAATTCTAGTACTGTGTTCATGTAGATGTTTTGTGCTCTGCATCACTGTAAGTGTTGTATTTCTTTTTGTTGTGTGTTTTAGCACCTATTATTTTTCATATTTTATTGAACAAATTCACTCTTAGTGCAATTTTTAAGTTCTCCTTTTAAAGTAAATTGTTCTTTTGCTTGTTGTTTAAGTGCAGTTAAGAGTTAAAGTGTTCATTCCTTGATATATTTCTTTTCTTGTGTGTTATAATTTTTATTATTGCACATTGACTCATTTTGCAATAATTCTTGTGCAAATATTGTGTTGCTATTAAAGTTTTTCTTGCAGAAAATTTTATGCAGTGTTGTGCAATACAGTTTATTACAGTGCAGTTTCTTATGCTCTGTTCTGTCCATAGTATTTTATTCTGTCTGTCATTTTATTTTTTTTAATTTCAGTGAATTGTGTGTTTGTTTTAATTTTTGCACAAGTTTATTGAGTCCATTTTATCATTTTATTGTGTATTTCCTTGTTGCATTGAAAGTAAAGACAACTCACTGTGCCATTTATTCAATTTAAAGTAAAAATTGAGCATATTAGATTTGAGCAAGTACAAGTTCTCTTGATTTTCAGTGTTTGTTAAGTTGCATATTTTTTTTTTCTTGTGTGAGTTCTTTGCTTACTGTGTAACTTGTAAAATTTTAATTACTTATGCAGAATAGTTAAGCATTTTTTCCATTTAAGCTTACTGTGTCATTCTCTCCATTTTTCTTGACTTATGCCCTTCAGTATTTTCACTGAGAAGATGTCCCAGTCACTTTTGAACGTTCACTTAGTGTATCATTCCAGTCAAAGTCAATATGAATCAGTCCACAGTACCAACATTCCCTTACTGACTGAAAGACAATACCTAGCCCTTGAGCAATGTGTTTGTTCTCACAGCTTGTATCTGAGATTTGTTAAAGTGCTGCTAAATGTGAAGTTCAGATTAAGTTCCTATAGATCCACGAATTACTTATTAACGTAGCCGAGCGGTCAGGCACTAGTAATTCTGTCATTCCCATCTGTGTTCCACCTATACCTTCAGACTTGCAGGATAGTGTTCCGTTGCCTCAAGTGTCCGGGGACACTCAGACTGCCTTGAGTGCACAGCCTATCCCTGCAATGACTGCTAGTTCGAGTAATAGTTTCTCCACAGGGGATGCCTTGTCAGAAAACGATTACTTGCAACTAGTAATGCCATCTCTTGTTGATGTGACATGCTGTCTGCAGAAAGACGTCTCTGTTACAGCAAGTGTTCTCACTAGAGTGTCTGTTGTTGTTCCTTGTGTTTCAGATGGTGATCCCATCCTAGTTGACAGTAATCAGTGCATTGTAAGAAGTTATTTCTCGAGTAACTTTCACATGTTAACGTTTGTAAGTGTAGTTTCTTTATAGCTGATACCTCGTGTCACTGTGTGCGACTCAGATTGAATATCAGCATTGTTCACCGTGTTCATTTCTTTCTCCTGTGCTTGCAGTTGAGATAGTAGATTCGTTCTCCCTTGCTCATATTGCGTGTTATAGCGTTAATTTTTTCAACCGGGGGGAGTCATCCACTCCACCGAGTTTGTTCTTTCCTCCAGTAAGGAAGAACTGATACCTTTATTCCAGAACAAACAGCCTACTGGAAGGTTAGCCAGATGGACCTTGACTATCCAAGAGTTCAATCCCACTTTTGAAAATTTACCTGGCAAGTCAAATGTAGTCGCAGATGCTTTATCGCGACACGTTAGTGTAGTTACTGCAGATCCTCCATTTACTGTCGAGGTTGTCAAAAATGCCCAAAGAACCGATCCCTTGTGTTCTGGTGTGATTCGATTCCTGCTCCAGGAAGATCTTATTCTTACTGTGAAGCCACCAGTACCCTTTAGTGACTTGTAATGAGCCAAGAATTACTGTATCGAATAGTCGAGTTGAGTACTCCTAGCAGACGAATTAGTAATTCCACAGTCACTAGTGATTGTAGTTGTATCTTTTGTAGATACTCGTTCAGATCTCTCTCAGTCAAGGCATGTGTTAGCCATTGCAGAGGAATTCAACCCTCCCAGAGATGATAACCATTCTGCATATGTAAACCTAACCCTTGCAGAATTGGGTTTAAGTGTAAACAGCCTGCATAATTAGATGTCCGAGATGAATGAATTTGTCAACTGTGTGTTTATTATTAGCTGATCAGTTTGTCAGAAATTTACGTGTTCACGTTCCCTCCGTATTCTGAGAATTAACAGTCTAGATTTGTGTGCACCGAATCTGCCTTTCTGTTAAACACTTCTTTGTATATAATTATTCTTCCTCAGAATCCGTAGAGTGCATGAATACAGATCGATCGATCAATTCCATCCATATTGTATAATGATTTGTTCTTATAGTTTGTAATGATTACGTTAACACCCATTACGTCAAAATCATGTTGTACCATCCATTAGTTCTAAGTTATATATGCATTTGTTATTGTATAGAATCAGCCCAGATCCGCCTGCCTGTTCAGCCTATAGTATAGTAGTGTATGTCGGGACGACATACGTAACATGACCGAGCTGTCAGCATAGTTGCTGATCCCTGTATTCCCAGTATTATATAGCATAGCATATTAGTATCATCCCTGTGCTTTAGACACGAGATCCCTCGTAGGCCTTTGGCTTTGTGTGACGTCATAGGGATACACATGGGCAGTGATCCCCCTGTCCCGTCCTCACTCGGCGGCAGACCTACAAGACGTGAACAGGCTTGGCACCGGGCTCCATCTCTCATCTCAGTCTGACAATATATTTACCATCCTACAAGTGTGTCTACTTTCAACCTACGATATCTCCATTTAAGAACCCTTACGATACCTGCAGCGCTGTATGACCCGTGTTGGTTTAGAGCTTACTCTGATTATAATCAGGATAAAAATTAAGGTAAGTAATGTGTGTATTGTGTATGTATTATTTAGGTCTAGCTCTGTTGCTCACTTAATATACGATAGTGTAAACACGGTATCAGACTTATATATGCATTTGAAAGCGGAAAAAAAAAACTATGATTCACTTTACAGTGATTTCTGTTTATATCCCCTCAAGGGAGGTTCCTTGATGCTGGTGAGGGGCTCTTGATCTAGGGAATTGGATCTGTGCTCCAATTCCCTGAATTGAGCCTGAATACCTTCTTTCCCCCCTGCCCCACAGGCGCTGTATAAACCTACGGGTTTAATGCTCTTCCATGATTATAATACATTTTATAGCAGTTGCCCAGAACCTAACCTGCTGTGTAAGTGGGGCCCTACACTAGCCTGGAACCTAACCTGCTGTGTAAGTGGGGCCCTACACTAGCCTGGAACCTAACCTGCTGTGTAAGTGGGGCCCTACACTAGCCTGGAACCTAACCTGCTGTGTAAGTGGGGCCCTACACTAGCCTGGAACCTAACCTGCTGTGTAAGTGGGGCCCTACACTAGCCTGGAACCTAACCTGCTGTGTAAGTGGGGCCCTACACTAGCCTGGAACCTAACCTGCTGTGTAAGTGGGGCCCTACACTAGCCTGGAACCTAACTTGCTGTGTAAGTGGGGCCCTACACTAGCCTGGAACCTAACCTGCTGTGTAAGTGGGGCCCTACACTAGCCTGGAACCTAACCTGCTGTGTAAGTGGGGCCCTACACTAGCCTAGAACCTAACGTGCTGTGTAAGTGGGGCCCTACACTAGCCTAGAACCTAACCTGCTGTGTAAGTGGGGCCCTACACTAGCCTGGAACCTAACCTGCTGTGTAAGTGGGGCCCTACACTAGCCCGGAACCTAACCTGGTGTATAAGTGGGGCCCTACACTAGCCTGGACCTAATCTACTGTATAAGCTGGGCCCATCTGTATTAAAGATGAGTAGTGACTACAAGACTGTCATTCTGATATTAACCCCAGGTGGATTAGTAACCCAGGGTAAGTCAAGAAAGCCATGCAGTGTGGCTTATCAATGGGGTTCTTTGAGCTGCTTCTCCCCCTGAGTGATGCCCCAGGATACCACCTCACGATGCTGTCCCCAGGATGCCGCCCCCCAGGATGCCGCCCTCCAGGATGCCGCCCCCCAGGATGCCGCCCCCCAGAATGCTGCCCCCACTGCGGCTCCCAGTATGCCGCCCCCAGTATGCCGCTTCCAATATGCTGCCCATAGAATGCCACCCTCAACAATGGTCACATGGGCGTGTCTTCTGTCCAAATGTTTTACAATGGAACCCGGGAATAGAGGAACTGTTTATTGTTTATATGAATATACAACTATGAACAATTGTTTACTATTAAAAACGTCAAATAAAACAATATATAGTTGTAAACAATGTCTTGAGATGTGAAGCTGGTAGCGTGGGTGTGTCTGGGTGAGGGAAGAGCTAGCGTGTGTGTGTCTGGGTGAGGGAAGAGCTAGCGTGGGTGTGTCTGGGTGAGGGAAGAGCTAGCGTGGGTGTGTCTGGGTGAGGGAAGAGCTAGCGTGGGTGTGTCTGGGTGAGGGAAGAGCTAGCGTGGGTGTGTCTGGGTGAGGGAAGAGCTAGCGTGGGTGTGTCTGGGTGAGGGAAGAACTAGCGTGGGTGTGTCTGGGTGAGGGAAAAGCTAGCGTGGGTGTGTCTGGGTGAGGGAAGAGCGACGAGAAACATATTTTTAAAGCATGAGATAGTGAATGTTAAGTTGTGAGAGATGTGGCACCTGCTGCCGCGGTGCCTGGCACTGCTGTAACACAGACACAGATTTGGATCACTTTTTTACATAAATCCTTCACCATTTCCAACAAGTCAATACACAGTACACTGTCAGTACACAGTAATATACACTACACACGTATTAAATAATGTATATATATATATATATATATATATATATATATATATATATATATATATATATATATATGGTAGTAAATACGTGTATAATCTCTCTCAGATCATTATTATAACATAAACCACGAATTATAGAAGCAGATATATTAATTAAACCGAAAAAAATCACATAAAACCGAGAACACCATGTAAACCCAGGGACTGAAACACCTGGGCAGTGTAGTATATGCCTGGGCAGTGTAGTATATGCCTGGGCAGTGTAGTATATGCCTGGGCATTGTAATATACACCAGGGCAGTGTAGTATACACCTGGGCAGTGCAGTATACACCTGGGCAGTGTAGTATACACCTGGGCAGTGTAGTATATGCCTGGGCAGTGTAGTATACACCTGGGCAGTGTAGTATACACCTGGGCAGTGTAGTATACACCTGGGCAGTGTTGTATACACCTGGGCAGTGTAGTATACACCTGGGCAGTGTAGTATACACCCGGGCAGTGTAGTATACACCTGGGCAGTGTAGTATACACCTGGGCAGTGTAGTATACACCTGGGCAGTGTAGTATACGAGGAAATGGTATGGTGATACCGACAAGATGTGGAAAAAGACACTTATGTACAGTTCAGGACATTTATTAAAGGAAACGTTTCACCACGAGTGGCTTCTTCAGTCCTAATACAGAGAAAACTAAGAAAACATTTATATATATAGTGGCAGGAGTCAGGTGAGGTGACGCGTGGGTAGAGGTGGTAGTAGTAGTAGTAGTAGTAGTAATGGAACTAAGGAGGTGAGGCAAGAGAGGGACCTGCTGGCATCAAGTAACACCAGTTCCCAGGATGGGTAATATCCTCTTGCTTAGTAATTTTGAAATACTGTAACTACGGGATTTTTGCTTTATAGTGTTACTGACAGAAATTAGTGCAGCTTAAATGCATTATCTCCGTCTTAAGTCGTCTTCTTTAATAACTAGTTTAGCTTCATTGAATTTCATGAGGTGTCCAACATCGTCTCTATGAACATCAAAATGGTATACAATACCGACAGCTTGGTAGGTAAGATACATAGGCAACAGTTAGGCAACTTTATTCCGAAACGTTTCGCCTACGCAGTAGGCTTCTTCAGTCGAATACAGAAAGAAGGCAGGAACAGTAGAGATGTGAAGACGATGTAATCAGTCCATCACCCTTGAAGTCGTAGAATTTGAGGTTGTCAGTCCCTCGGCCTGGAGAAGTTCAGGCGAGGGACTGACAACCTCAAATTCTTTGAACTTCTCCAGGCCGAGGGACTGACAACCTCAAATTCCCTGAACTTCTCCAGGCCGAGGGACTGACAACCTCAAATTCTACGACTTCATGGGTGATGGACTGATTACATCGTCTTCACATCTCTACTGTTCCTGCCTACTTTCTGTATTCGACTGAAGAAGCCTACTGCGTAGGCGAAACGTTTCGGAATAAAGTTGCCTAACTGTTGCCTATGTGTCTTACCTACCATCGTCTCTATGTTGAACACATGCGTTTTTGCGGTCATCATTTCTGCAAGCATTTTTGTGTTCTGCTATTCTAATGTCCAGAGTTCTGGCTGTTTCCCCTACATATACTTTGTCACACCCCCCACATGGTATAGTGTAGATTCTAAAGCATTCGGGTGACCTCCTTAACCGTATCAGGGATCTCGACATGAGCGATAAGAAGCTTGCAAGTTTTGACGTGACTGCCTTATTCACCAATGTCCCAGTTGATCAAGCCATTGATCTTCTTCGCAGGGTGATTAAAGATGATACAGAGTTACCTGTACCCCGCCAAGATTTTGTGAGCCTTGTCGAACTTTGTGTTCGTTATAACTGTTTTAGGTTCGAGGACAAGAAGTACAAACAACTCTTCGGACTAGCCATGGGATCCCCCCTTAGTGCAGTTCTTGCCAATTTATATATGGAGGACCTGGAATCAAGAAGGATCCTCAGTAACATCCCTCGCTCAGTTACATGGATGCGGTACGTAGATGATATTTTGGTCATTGTACCCAAAAATCTTGACGTACGGGGCATCCTCAACACCACCAACACTGGAACCTACTATTAAATTTACACTAGAGGAGGAGAAGGACAACCAATTACCTTTTCTCGACGTTCTTTTATGCACAGGGGAAAATAAACTTTCTTTTAAAGTCTACCGGAAGCCTACCTACAAGAACGATCTTCTACATTTCTTCTCTCACCATGACACAAGAACTAAAAGAGGGGTAGTTATTGGCTTCTTTCTGAGAGCCTACAGAATTTCCAGTCCACAGTTCCTCGAAGAAGAATGTACATACATCACTAACTCTTTTAGTTCACTGCACTTTCCCCTACACTTCATACGTGACTGTAGGAAACGTGCGACACGTATCCTCAGCAAGACCAACACCTATCAAACTGAAGAAAAGCCTCCAAGTTACATCGTTTTACCGGTCAGCAACGTTGCCACTAATGTTTCAAAAATGTTTGACAGAAAACTGGCTAAAATATCTACCAGCTCTTCAACTACTATTAGGAACCTGATACAAAAACCCAAGCATGATTCTGGCACAAGTGCAGGAATCTACACTATACCATGTGGGGGGTGTGACAAAGTATATGTAGGGGAAACAGCCAGAACTCTGGACATTAGAATAGCAGAACACATAAATGCTTGCAGAAATGATGACCGCAAAAACGCATGTGTTCAACATAGAGACGATGTTGGACACCTCATGAAATTCAATGAAGCTAAACTAATTAAAGAAGACGACTTAAGACGGAGAAAATGCATTTAAGCTGCACTAATTTCTGTCAGTAACACTATAAAGCAAAAATCCCGTAGTTACAGTATTTCAAAATTACTAAGCAAGAGGATATTACCCATCCTGGGAACTGGTGTTACTTGATGCCAGCAGGTCCCTCTCTTGCCTCACCTCCTTAGTTCCATTACTACTACTACTACTACTACCACCTCTACCCACGCGTCACCTCACCTGACTCCTGCCACTATATATATAAATGTTTTCTTAGTTTTCTCTGTATTAGGACTGAAGAAGCCACTCGTGGCGAAACGTTTCCTTTATTAATGTCCTGAACTGTACACAAGTGTCTTTTTCCACAGTGTAGTATACACCTGGGCAGTGTAGCATATGCCTGGGCAGTGTAGTATACACCTGGGCAGTGTAGTATACACCTGGGCAGTGTAGCATATGCCTGGGCAGTGTAGTATACACCTGGGCAGTGTAGTATACACCTGGGCAGTGTAGTATACACCTGGGCAGTGTAGTATACACCTGGGCAGTGTAGTATATGCCTGGGCAGTGTAGTATATGCCTGGGCAGTGTAGTATACACCTGGGCAGTGTAGTATACACCTGGGCAGTGTAGTATATGCCTGGGCAGTGTAGTATACACCTGGGCAGTGTAGTATACACCTGGGCAGTGTAGTATACACCTGGGCAGTGTAGTATACACCTGGGCAGTGTAGCATACACCTGGGCAGTGTAGTATACACCTGGGCAGTGTAGTATACACCTGGGCAGTGTAGTATACACCTGGGCAGTGTAGTATACACCTGGGCAATGTAGTATACACCTGGGCAGTGTAGTATACACCTGGGCAGTGTAGTATACACCTGGGCAGTGTTGTATACACCTGGGCAGTGTAGTATACGCCTGGGCAGTGTAGTATACACCTGGGCAGTGTAGTATACACCTGGGCAGTGTAGTATACACCTGGGCAGTGTAGTATACACCTGGGCAGTGTAGTATATGCCTGGGCAGTGTAGTATATGCCTGGGCAGTGTAGTATACACCTGGGCAGTGTAGTATACACCTGGGCAGTGTAGTATACACCTGGGCAGTGTAGTATATGCCTGGGCAGTGTAGTATACACCTGGGCAGTGTATACACCTGGGCAGTGTAGTATATGCCTGGGCAGTGTAGTATACACCTGGGCAGTGTATACACCTGGGCAGTGTAGTATATGCCTGGGCAGTGTAGTATATGCCTGGGCAGTGTAGTATACACCTGGGCAGTGTATACACCTGGGCAGTGTAGTATATGCCTGGGCAGTGTAGTATATGCCTGGGCAGTGTAGTATACACCTGGGCAGTGTATACACCTGGGCAGTGTAGTATATGCCTGGGCAGTGTAGTATACACCTGGGCAGTGTATACACCTGGGCAGTGTAGTATATGCCTGGGCAGTGTAGTATATGCCTGGGCAGTGTAGTATACACCTGGGCAGTGTATACACCTGGGCAGTGTAGTATATGCCTGGGCAGTGTAGTATACACCTGGGCAGTGTATACACCTGGGCAGTGTAGTATATGCCTGGGCAGTGTAGTATATGCCTGGGCAGTGTAGTATACACCTGGGCAGTGTATACACCTGGGCAGTGTAGTATATGCCTGGGCAGTGTAGTATACACCTGGGCAGTGTATACACCTGGGCAGTGTAGTATATGCCTGGGCAGTGTAGTATATGCCTGGGCAGTGTAGTATACAACTGGGCAGTGTATACACCTGGGCAGTGTAGTATATGCCTGGGCAGTGTAGTATATGCCTGGGCAGTGTAGTATACACCTGGGCAGTGTATACACCTGGGCAGTGTAGTATATGCCTGGGCAGTGTAGTATATGCCTGGGCAGTGTAGTATACACCTGGGCAGTGTATACACCTGGGCAGTGTAGTATATGCCTGGGCAGTGTAGTATATGCCTGGGCAGTGTAGTATATGCCTGGGCAGTGTAGTATACACCTGGGCAGTGTATACACCTGGGCAGTGTAGTATATGCCTGGGCAGTGTAGTATACACCTGGGCAGTGTTGTTAGCTTAACAGTGTCTCAACTGGATTAGCTTTTTTTTAGATTTTGACACCAGATTGGTTGGTTTATTGTGCACCTCATGTCCATCCTGTGGATGGTAGAGTAAGAGAATATGGATACACAAAAGGCCTAGGAACTAGGCCCCAAAAGGGAAAGCAGCCAGATGTGAGTTAGGTCAATGGTTGACTTAAGTGGGTAAATATGAGACAGGTAGTTAGGTTAGGTTTAGGTTTGTCAGGAAACTGGACAAGTGTTCCCTGACAACTGGTTTAACTATTGGTTTAAACTCAGATTGTTAAGGAATTGTCAGTCTTAAATTTAAAAATATGATAAAAAAAAACTATACCGTGTAAGAGTTCTGTTCGAATTGGTTTTAGTTGTTTGTAGTAGTGGTAGTATTAGTAATGGTAGTAGTGGTAGTGGTAATGGTGGTGGTGGTAGTAGTGGTAGTGTCAGTGGTGCTGGTAGTGTTGCCTACGGCTGGTTCTGTTATTTTCCCTTTATTCCCCTCTTCCACACGTTTCACTTGAGCAAATACGTCATCCCATCATTGGTCTCTCCCTTCACCCCCTTCCCTCACCCCCTCTCCTCACCCCTTCCCTCACCCCTTCCCTCACCCCCTCCCCTCACCCCCTCCCCTCACCCCTTCCCTCACCCCCTCCCCTCACCCCTTCCCTCACCCTCTCCTTTAACTCCCTCCCGTTCTTCTCCATTTGTTTTTATTCCCCTCAGATGATGTAGGGACACTCGCTACCCTTCCTCTTCCTCCCCCTACATGCGTATGTTACTGTGTAGTAGTGGTAGTAGTAGTAATAGTAGTAGTTACTAGTTGTCAAAGGCATTTGTCGATAGACACTTGGCCTAGGTTTTTTTTTGTGTGTGTGTGTGTGTTATCGTATTATGTAAAAAACCGTGATAATTAAGATGGTGTTCGATATTTCCTTGAGCAAACTATGGTAGCCACGTCCTCTGATAAATTAGTGTCCAGGATGGAGGATGTTATCATAGACACACCTACTTGGGCTCACCTCTCTCTCTGTTCCACTACTGCAAGCTCTTGACAAAGTGTTGACTGCAACACGAAAGGCCTAGAGCTGCCATTCATCTTCCCTACCCTGTGGTTGTTTTGCATCAACACTGTGTATGTTGTCCGTTCTGTGTGGTGGAATGTGACAGGGAAACATATCTAACTTTTGTTCCCATAATGTAACTATCACATAGAACAGTGTAGTAACACTGCTGGTGTTCCCACAATGTAACTATCATACAGAACAGTGTAGCAACACTGCTGGTGTTCCCACAATGTAACTATCATACAGAACAGTGTAGCAACACTGCTGGTGTTCCCACAATGTAACTATCATACAGAACAGTGTAGCAACACACTGCTGCTGTTCCCATAATGTAACTATCATACAGATCAGTGTAGCAACACACTGCTGGTGTTCCCACAATGTAACTATCATACAGATCAGTGTAGCAACACACTGCTGGTGTTCCCACAATGTAACTATCATACAGAACAGTGTAGCAACACACTGCTGGTGTTCCCACAATGTAACTATCATACAGAACAGTGTAGCAACACTGCTGGTGTTCTCACAATGTAACTATCATACAGAACAGTGTAGCAACACACTGCTGGTGTTCTCACAATGTAACTATCATACAGAACAGTGTAGCAACACACTGTTGGTGTTCTCACAATGTAACTATCATACAGAACAGTGTAGCAACACACTGCTGGTGTTCCCACAATGTAACTATCATACAGAACAGTGTAGCAACACACTGCTGGTATTCCCACAATGTAACTATCATACAGAACAGTGTAGCAACACACTGTTGGTGTTCTCACAATGTAACTATCATACAGAACAGTGTAGCAAGACATTTCTGGTGTTCCCACAATGTAACTATCATACAGAACAGTGTAGCAACACACTGCTGGTGTTCTCACAATGTAACTATCATACAGATCAGTGTATCAAGACACTGCTGGTGTTCCCACAATGTAACTATCATACAGAACAGTGTAGCAACACACTGCTGGTGTTCCCACAATGTAACTATCATACAGAACAGTGTAGCAACACACTGCTGGTGTTCCCACAATGTAACTATCATACAGAACAGTGTAGCAACACACTGCTGGTGTTCTCACAATGTAACTATCATACAGAACAGTGTATCAACACTGCTGGTGTTCCCACAATGTAACTATCATACAGAACAGTGTATCAACACTGCTGGTGTTCCCACAATGTAACTATCATACAGAACAGTGTAGCAACACACTGCTGGTGTTCTCACAATGTAACTATCATACAGAACAGTGTATCAACACTGCTGGTGTTCCCACAATGTAACTATCATACAGAACAGTGTATCAACACTGCTGGTGTTCCCACAATGTAACTATCATACAGAACAGTGTATCAACACTGCTGGTGTTCCCACAATGTAACTATCATACAGAACAGTATAGCAACACACTGCTGCTGTTCCCACAATGTAAGTATCATACAGAACAGTGTAGCAACACACTGCTGCTGTATTCTGTTTTGCTAGGATTAAAAAAATTCTCCTCTTCACTCTCAAGTCCCCTTCACGCTCCATTCCTCGCTTCCCCTCACCTCACCCATCTTCCTTCCCTCTTCTTCCCCTTTGTAAAGTTTTCTTTGATCCCTCTCCGTCCTTCAGTCGTCAACCCCCTCCTCTACCCTCCCATTTCTTTTCATACGCCTTTCCCCTTTCAATTTGTGTTTAGTGATGGACTGAAACAGTTTGACTAGTCGTCAACAATTTGAAATGCAGTGTGATTGGACGATAGGAAACTTCGTGGTAGGTGATGCAACACAAACGCGGGGAAGAGCTGTTTAGCAAACACCCGCCTGCAGCAGAGGGACGGTTGTTCTCTCTGATGCTCTACACGAGAATACAACAATACATTACTTAGTGGTGCACATTGTACAGATGTTCAATTCGGTCGTGAACTGTACAACAGCCAACCGTTCGCATCACATTATCTTCACCAGGAGAGACATACAGCTTCATCCATGTCCGTGTGTATGTGGGTCAATACTCTGTAGTAGTAGTTGTAGTTGTAGTAGTAGTAGTAGTAGTTGTAGGAGGGGGGTAGCGGAATTGTAGTTGCAGCAGCAGTATTAGTGGTAAAATTGGTAATAAACGTAATAACAGTGGTGGTAGTAGTAACAGTAGTAGTACTATTAGTAGTAGTAATAAAAGTAGTACTATGTGTACACTTATTGGAGGTAGTGAGTTCTCGCGGTTCACTGTTATGATCTTACCTGTCTTAGACAGGTGTAGCCAGCCTTGTAATATCACCTGTCTTAGGTGTAGCCAGCCTTGTAATATCACCTCTCTTAGACAGGTGTAACTATCCCTAAGCACCTGTACATCTGGGAACATCAGCTTCATATTGCTGGTCACATCTGTTCTGCCTTCCCTGTGTACTCCTCCCTCCCTCCCCTCCCTCTCTTCCTCCATTCCTCCCTCCCTCCCTTCCTCCCTCTCTCCCTCCTTCCCTCATTATTTTAGCTGCCTCAGATTTTGCCTCTCTCTCTCCTTCTTCTGTGTATTATCTGTACTTCAGTCGTCCCATCGTCTCCTCTGCTCCCTCTCCTATATTCCCTCCCTTCACGTTTATATTTTATTTTTTTTCTCCCCGACATTCCCTTCTTGCTCGCACCTCTTTCTTTCATGCCCTCTTTTCCCTCCCTCTTCTCTCCCTCCCTCATCTCTCCCTCCCTCATCTCTCCCTCCCTCTCCTTCCCACCACGTTTTTTTTATACCCATCTCTCCTACATCCTCCTCACCCTCCCTCCCCTATTTCCTCTTACACAGTCTCCCCCTCTTCTTTGTTTTCACCTATTTCTGGATCTCTCTCTCCCTCTGTCTCTCTGTCTCTCTCTCTCTCTCTCTGTCTCTCTGTCTCTCTCTCTCCCCTGAACCTTAAATGTAAAAAGATTTTCTTATTATTGCCATTATCATTATTTCTATTATCATTATTATTTATTATTACCATTATTATTGTCCGACTGTGACCTTACTGGGTTATCGTAAGTTAAATATACAAAAGGTCAGACCATCAAGAGACCACTGATGGTCTAAGACCAGCCATGCTATAACAGCGTCGTGTATATTGTACACTCAGTGTGTACAGTATACACGACGGTTCTTTGTATGAGTATTATAAAATCTGAGAGAGTGAGAGTGAGAGTGAGAGTGAGAGTGAGAGAGAGAGAGAGAGAGAGAGAGAGAGAGAGAGAGAGAGAGAGAGAGAGAGAGATTCTTCCATGGGTTCCATTGATCTCTGATATTCCTTTGTTCCTCTGTTTATTGATTTCTTATCACGTTTCTTCCTCCTCCCCCATGTGTTCTTTGAAAGTGTGGGAGGGGGGTGTAGGAGGGGGGAGAGGAGGTGTGGGAGGGGGAGAGGGGGTGTGGGATGGGAGAGAGGTGTGGGAGGGGGAGAGGGGGTATGGGAGGGGGAGAGAGGATGTGGGAGGGGGAGAGGGGGTGTGGGAGGGGGAGAGGGGATGTGGGAGGGGAGAGAGGATGTGGGAGGGGGAGAGGGGGGAGGGATGGGATGTGGAAGAGAATGTAAACCAAGAAAAGAGGCACAACAGTGGAGGAGACGAGAAAGAGGGGAGAGTAAGAGGGGTGAGTAAGAGGGGTGAGTAAGAGGGGAGAGTAAGAGGGGTGAGTAAAAGGGGAGAGTAAGAGGGGAGAGTAAGAGGGGTGAGTAAGAGGGGAGAGTAAGAGGGGTGAGTAAGAGGGGTGAGTAAGAGGGGAGAGTAAGAGGGGTGAGTAAGAGGGGTGAGTAAGAGGGGAGAGTACGAGGGGTGAGTAACAGGGGAGAGTAAGAGGGGAGAGTAAGAGGGGTGAGTAAGAGGGGAGAGTAAGAGGGGTGAGTAAAAGGGGAGAGTAAGAGGGGAGAGTAAGAGGGGTGAGTATGAGGGGAGTGTAAGAGGGGAGAGTAAGAGGGGTGAGTAAGAGGGGTGAGTAAGAGGGGAGAGTAAGAGGGGTGAGTAAGAGGGGAGAGTAAGAGGGGTGAGTAAGAGGGGAGAGTAAGAGGGGTGAGTAAGAGGGGTGAGTAAGAGGGGTGAGAGAAAGAGGGGTGAGTAAGAGGGGAGAGTAAGAGGGGAGAGTAAGAGGGGTGAGTAAGAGGGGTGAGAAAAAGAGGGGTGAGAGAAAGAGGGGTGAGAGAAAGAGGGGTGAGAAAAAGAGGGATAAGAGAAAGGGGGTGAGAAAGAAAGAGGTGAGGGAGTGAGAGAATGAAAATGAGATGATAGGGAGAGAAATAAAGGGAGAGATAGAAAGTAGGGAGATGAGAATGAAAGAACAGAGAGAGGAGAGAGAGAAAATGAGGAATAGTAAGTGGACCTTATATGTTTCCTGTTTGATCCAGGGAGAGAGAGAGAGAGAGAGAGAGAGAGTCGCACTAATTCCTTGGATCAAGAGTCCATCATCAGCAGCTCTTCCCTGAAGGGCCAGGAGCTATAGTTCAACCCCCTGCAGACACAACTAGGTGAGTACACAGTAAAAACTAGTAGGTTGCCCCATGATGTAGAGTACTAGAGATGGATTAGAATGAGTTATGATGGGTTATGGGTGGGTTATGATGGAATGGGTTATGTTGGGCTGTGGGCGAGTTAGGTTGGGTTAGAGTGGGTTGTGAGTGGATTATGATGGGTTATGGTTGTATTAGGGTTGGTAATGGGAGGGTTATGGGTGTGTTAGGGTCGGCAATGGGAGGGTTATGGGTGTATTAGGGTTGATAATGGGAGGGTTATTGGTGTATTAGGGTCGGTAATGGGAGGGTTATGGGTGTATTAGGGTTGATAATGGGAGGGTTATGGGTGTATTAGGGTTGATAATGGGAGGGTTATGGGTGTATTAGGGTTGATAATTTGAGGGTTATGGGTGTATTAGGGTTGATAATTGGAGGGTTATGGGTGTATTAGGGTTGATAATGGGAGGGTTATGGGTGTATTAGGGTTGATAATGGGAGGATTATGGGTGTATTAGGGTCGGTAATGGGAGGGTTATGGGTGTATTAGGGTTGATAATCGGGTTATGGGTGTATGAGGGTTGATAATGGGAGGGTTATGGGTGTATTAGGGTTGATAATCGGGTTATGGGTGTATGAGGGTTGATAATGGGAGGGTTATGGGTGTATTAGGGTTGATAATCGGGTTATGGGTGTATGAGGGTTGATAATGGGAGGGTTATGGGTGTATTAGGGTTGATAATCGGGTTATGGGTGTATGAGGGTTGATAATGGGAGGGTTATGGGTGTATTAGGGTTGATAATCGGGTTATGGGTGTATGAGGGTTGTTAATGGGTGGGTTATGGGTGTATTAGGGTTGATAATCGGGTTATGGGTGTATGAGGGTTGATAATGGGAGGTTTATGGGTTCTAGTTCCCAATATTCCCACAGGAAATGCCAAAGAAGTCCCCAGGGGCATCTCCCCTCCTGTCTTTCCCTCCCCCTCCTTCCCCCCTCCCCCTCCTTCCCCCCCTCAATTTCCTGTTCCCTCCCTACCTTCTCCACTTACCTATTTACCTCCCCACTCTTACCTACTGCCCCCCCCCTTCCCTCTCTCATTCTCTCACTCCTTCCTTCACCTCTTCCAGTCTTCGTCCTACTCCCTCTACGAGTTATCTTACTTCACATACTCTGAAGTCTGTTATCCTACTTTACCTGTATGAACCTGAAGCTTCATATCGCTCCGGACCATGGAGCTGGACTCTACAGACTGAGGGACTGACCGCCTCAAATATTATTTCCCCAAGGTTGATGGACTGATTAAATCATCATTTCATTACACCTGGTGCCTGTATATCTGACTGAAGAAGTCTACTCTGCAGGGGAAGCGTCTCAACAATAAAGATATCACGACAGCGAGTGTTCCGAAGGTGTTCCGGGGGTCAACGCCCCCGCGGCCCGGTCCTTGACCAGGCCTCCTGGTGGATCAGGGTCTGATCAACCAGGCTGTTACTGCTGGCCGCACGTAGTCCAACGTACGAACCACAGCCCGGATGATCCGACACTGACTATAGGTATCTGTCCAGCTCCTTCATGCAGACAACCAGAGGTCTACTGGTAATTCCCCACAATTCAGAGAGGATTTTTTAAAAACATAAGAAAGAAGGAACACTGCAGCAGGCCTACTGGCCCATGCGAGGCAGGTCCAACTCTCCTACCGGCTTAAGCCAATGACCCAACCTAGTCAGATCGGGTCACATCCACTTATGTAAGGAGCAAGGAATCAGACCTAGTAGCACAAGCTAGTCAGGTCCAACTCACGCCCACTCATGTATTTATCTAACCTATTTTTAGAACTACACAACGTTTTACCTTCTTTGACGGTACTTGGGAGTTTGTTCCACTCATCCACAACTCTATTACCAAACCAGTGTTTTCCTATATCCTTCCTGAATCTGAATTTTTCCAACTTAAAACCATTGCTACGAGTCCTGTCTTGGCTGGATATTTTTAGTACGCTGTTTACATCCCCTTTATTTATTCCTGCCTTCCACTTATACACCTTAATCATATCCTCCCTAATTCTTCACCTTTCTAGAGAGTGCAGATTCAGAGCCCTCACTCTAGCCTCATAGGGAATTCTGGTACATGGGATCAACTTTGCCATTCTCCCTTGAACGTTTAAGGCGGAGTTTTAGACCGTCTAGAAGTCGACAATGGTAAAGCACTGTGATTTACCTTAAATTGTTCCAGTCACAACTATGGCTACTAGTCTTCATCCTACGTTGGCTAGTTGACTGTTTGGGAGATCGTTCCTGGGATGTCTGAAATGGTGCCTGGAATGACTGGAATGAGCACTAGAATATAATCACTAAAATGTAGTGAGGAATTTGCAGTCTGGAATGTTGTAAGGGGAGCATGATAGCAGGAATGTGATGACTGGAATTAGATAACTGGGCTGGAGACTGAATCTACAGTGGCAGGTAGGATAGAGTGGTAGAGAGCAACCTGGTCGTGTATAACATACAAACTCATCCGTGGTACCTGCATAGTAGTACCTACTTGTGAGGTAAGACACATATGCAACAGTTAGGTATCTTTATTTTGAAACGTTTCGCCTACACAGTAGGCTTCTTCAGTCGAGTACAGCAAAGTTGATAGAAGCAGAAGATACTTGAAGACGATGTAATCAGTCCATCACCTTTAAAGTTTTGAGGTGGTCAGTCCCTCAGTCTGGAGAAGAGCATTGTTCCGTTGTCTGAAACAATATGAAGTTGAAGTGACAGAATCGGGCCTTATATAGTCCCAGGAGGTGAGACGTAGGTTGATTTGGGAGGGCAGGTCCTTCTCAAACCCAGCCGTTCTCACTAGTAGAGGTTGTCGAAGTAGATGGTCTGTACCAAGATACCCTTGTGTTGCAGTGTCTGACAGAATGAACATTAAAATGGTATAAAATACCGACAGATTGTTAGGTAAGACACATATGCAACAGTTAGGTATCTTTATTTTGAAACGTTTCGCCTACACAGTAGGCTTCTTCAGTCGAGTACAGCAAAGTTGATAGAAGCAGAAGATACTTGAAGACGATGTAATCAGTCCATCACCCTTAAAGTTTTGAGGTGGTCAGTCCCTCAGTCTGGAGAAGAGCATTGTTCCGTTGTCTGAAACAATATGAAGTTGAAGTGACAGAATCGGGCCTTATATAGTCCCAGGAGGTGAGACGTAGGTTGATTTGGGAGGGCAGGTCCTTCTCAAACCCAGCCGTTCTCACTAGTAGAGGTTGTCGAAGTAGATGGTCTGTACCAAGATACCCTTGTGTTGCAGTGTCTGACAGAATGAACATTAAAATGGTATAAAATACCGACAGATTGTTAGGTAAGACACATATGCAACAGTTAGGTATCTTTATTTTGAAACGTTTCGCCTACACAGTAGGCTTCTTCAGTCGATGAACATCAAAATGGTATACAATACCGACAGGTTGTTAGGTAAGACACATATGCAACAGTTAGACAACTTTATTCCGAAACGTTTCGCCTACACAGTAGGCTTCTTCAGTCGAATACAGAAAGTAGGCAGGAACAGTAGGGATGTGAAGACGATGTAATCAGTCCATCACCCTTAAAGTCGTAGAATTTGAGGTTGTCAGTCCCTCGGCCTGGAGAAGTTCAGTTCCATAGTCAGGAACTATCTGAAGATCAAGCGACAGTGCGGAGACTTAAATACTGTCGGAAGGAGAGGTGCAGGGTAGTAGTGGTAGTAGTAGTAGTAGTAGTAGTAGTAGTAGTAGCAGTAGTGAGAGGCAACTGAGAGGTCATGTCCCTCTCAGATCCAACCCTTCTCACTTGAAAAGCTTGTCCAAGGTGTTTTCTGTACCAAGATGCCACGTGTTGCAGTGTCTGACAAGATGAACATCAAAATGGTATACAATACCGACAGGTTGTTAGGTAAGACACATATGCAACAGTTAGACAACTTTATTCCGAAACGTTTCGCCTACACAGTAGGCTTCTTCAGTCGAATACAGAAAGTAGGCAGGAACAGTAGGGATGTGAAGACGATGTAATCAGTCCATCACCCTTAAAGTCGTAGAATTTGAGGTTGTCAGTCCCTCGGCCTGGAGAAGTTCAGTTCCATAGTCAGGAACTATCTGAAGATCAAGCGACAGTGCGGAGACTTAAATACTGTCGGAAGGAGAGGTGCAGGGTAGTAGTGGTAGTAGTAGTAGTAGTAGTAGTAGTAGTAGCAGTAGTGAGAGGCAACTGAGAGGTCATGTCCCTCTCAGATCCAACCCTTCTCACTTGAAAAGCTTGTCCAAGGTGTTTTCTGTACCAAGATGCCACGTGTTGCAGTGTCTGACAAGATGAACATCAAAATGGTATACAATACCGACAGGTTGTTAGGTAAGACACATATGCAACAGTTAGACAACTTTATTCCGAAACGTTTCGCCTACACAGTAGGCTTCTTCAGTCGAATACAGAAAGTAGGCAGGAACAGTAGGGATGTGAAGACGATGTAATCAGTCCATCACCCTTAAAGTCGTAGAATTTGAGGTTGTCAGTCCCTCGGCCTGGAGAAGTTCAGTTCCATAGTCAGGAACTATCTGAAGATCAAGCGACAGTGCGGAGACTTAAATACTGTCGGAAGGAGAGGTGCAGGGTAGTAGTGGTAGTAGTAGTAGTAGTAGTAGTAGTAGTAGCAGTAGTGAGAGGCAACTGAGAGGTCATGTCCCTCTCAGATCCAACCCTTCTCACTTGAAAAGCTTGTCCAAGGTGTTTTCTGTACCAAGATGCCACGTGTTGCAGTGTCTGACAAGATGAACATCAAAATGGTATACAATACCGACAGGTTGTTAGGTAAGACACATATGCAACAGTTAGACAACTTTATTCCGAAACGTTTCGCCTACACAGTAGGCTTCTTCAGTCGAATACAGAAAGTAGGCAGGAACAGTAGAGATGTGAAGACGATGTAATCAGTCCATCACCCTTAAAGTCGTAGAATTTGAGGTTGTCAGTCCCTCGGCCTGGAGAAGTTCAGTTCCATAGTCAGGAACTATCTGAAGATCAAGCGACAGTGCGGAGACTTAAATACTGTCGGAAGGAGAGGTGCAGGGTAGTAGTGGTAGTAGTAGTAGTAGTAGTAGTAGTAGTAGCAGTAGTGAGAGGCAACTGAGAGGTCATGTCCCTCTCAGATCCAACCCTTCTCACTTGAAAAGCTTGTCCAAGGTGTTTTCTGTACCAAGATGCCACGTGTTGCAGTGTCTGACAAGATGAACATCAAAATGGTATACAATACCGACAGGTTGTTAGGTAAGACACATATGCAACAGTTAGACAACTTTATTCCGAAACGTTTCGCCTACACAGTAGGCTTCTTCAGTCGAATACAGAAAGTAGGCAGGAACAGTAGAGATGTGAAGACGATGTAATCAGTCCATCACCCTTAAAGTCGTAGAATTTGAGGTTGTCAGTCCCTCGGCCTGGAGAAGTTCAGTTCCATAGTCAGGAACTATCTGAAGATCAAGCGACAGTGCGGAGACTTAAATACTGTCGGAAGGAGAGGTGCAGGGTAGTAGTGGTAGTAGTAGTAGTAGTAGTAGTAGTAGTAGCAGTAGTGAGAGGCAACTGAGAGGTCATGTCCCTCTCAGATCCAACCCTTCTCACTTGAAAAGCTTGTCCAAGGTGTTTTCTGTACCAAGATGCCACGTGTTGCAGTGTCTGACAAGATGAACATCAAAATGGTATACAATACCGACAGGTTGTTAGGTAAGACACATATGCAACAGTTAGACAACTTTATTCCGAAACGTTTCGCCTACACAGTAGGCTTCTTCAGTCGAATACAGAAAGTAGGCAGGAACAGTAGAGATGTGAAGACGATGTAATCAGTCCATCACCCTTAAAGTCGTAGAATTTGAGGTTGTCAGTCCCTCGGCCTGGAGAAGTTCAGTTCCATAGTCAGGAACTATCTGAAGATCAAGCGACAGTGCGGAGACTTAAATACTGTCGGAAGGAGAGGTGCAGGGTAGTAGTGGTAGTAGTAGTAGTAGTAGTAGTAGTAGTAGCAGTAGTGAGAGGCAACTGAGAGGTCATGTCCCTCTCAGATCCAACCCTTCTCACTTGAAAAGCTTGTCCAAGGTGTTTTCTGTACCAAGATGCCACGTGTTGCAGTGTCTGACAAGATTACATCGTCTTCACATCCCTACTGTTCCTGCCTACTTTCTGTATTCGACTGAAGAAGCCTACTGTGTAGGCGAAACGTTTCGGAATAAAGTTGTCTAACTGTTGCATATGTGTCTTACCTAACAACCTGTCGGTATTGTATACCATTTTGATGTTCATCTTGTCAGACACTGCAACACGTGGCATCTTGGTACAGAAAACACCTTGGACAAGCTTTTCAAGTGAGAAGGGTTGGATCTGAGAGGGACATGACCTCTCAGTTGCCTCTCACTACTGCTACTACTACTACTACTACTACTACTACTACCACTACTACCCTGCACCTCTCCTTCCGACAGTATTTAAGTCTCCGCACTGTCGCTTGATCTTCAGATAGTTCCTGACTATGGAACTGAACTTCTCCAGGCCGAGGGACTGACAACCTCAAATTCTACGACTTTAAGGGTGATGGACTGATTACATCGTCTTCACATCTCTACTGTTCCTGCCTACTTTCTGTATTCGACTGAAGAAGCCTACTGTGTAGGCGAAACGTTTCGGAATAAAGTTGTCTAACTGTTGCATATGTGTCTTACCTAACAACCTGTCGGTATTGTATACCATTTTGATGTTCATCTTGTCAGACACTGCAACACGTGGCATCTTGGTACAGAAAACACCTTGGACAAGCTTTTCAAGTGAGAAGGGTTGGATCTGAGAGGGACATGACCTCTCAGTTGCCTCTCACTACTGCTACTACTACTACTACTACTACTACCACTACTACCCTGCACCTCTCCTTCCGACAGTATTTAAGTCTCCGCACTGTCGCTTGATCTTCAGATAGTTCCTGACTATGGAACTGAACTTCTCCAGGCCGAGGGACTGACAACCTCAAATTCTACGACTTTAAGGGTGATGGACTGATTACATCGTCTTCACATCTCTACTGTTCCTGCCTACTTTCTGTATTCGACTGAAGAAGCCTACTGTGTAGGCGAAACGTTTCGGAATAAAGTTGTCTAACTGTTGCATATGTGTCTTACCTAACAACCTGTCGGTATTGTATACCATTTTGATGTTCATCTTGTCAGACACTGCAACACGTGGCATCTTGGTACAGAAAACACCTTGGACAAGCTTTTCAAGTGAGAAGGGTTGGATCTGAGAGGGACATGACCTCTCAGTTGCCTCTCACTACTGCTACTACTACTACTACTACTACTACTACTACCACTACTACCCTGCACCTCTCCTTCCGACAGTATTTAAGTCTCCGCACTGTCGCTTGATCTTCAGATAGTTCCTGACTATGGAACTGAACTTCTCCAGGCCGAGGGACTGACAACCTCAAATTCTACGACTTTAAGGGTGATGGACTGATTACATCGTCTTCACATCTCTACTGTTCCTGCCTACTTTCTGTATTCGACTGAAGAAGCCTACTGTGTAGGCGAAACGTTTCGGAATAAAGTTGTCTAACTGTTGCATATGTGTCTTACCTAACAACCTGTCGGTATTGTATACCATTTTGATGTTCATCTTGTCAGACACTGCAACACGTGGCATCTTGGTACAGAAAACACCTTGGACAAGCTTTTCAAGTGAGAAGGGTTGGATCTGAGAGGGACATGACCTCTCAGTTGCCTCTCACTACTGCTACTACTACTACTACTACTACTACTACTACCACTACTACCCTGCACCTCTCCTTCCGACAGTATTTAAGTCTCCGCACTGTCGCTTGATCTTCAGATAGTTCCTGACTATGGAACTGAACTTCTCCAGGCCGAGGGACTGACAACCTCAAATTCTACGACTTTAAGGGTGATGGACTGATTACATCGTCTTCACATCTCTACTGTTCCTGCCTACTTTCTGTATTCGACTGAAGAAGCCTACTGTGTAGGCGAAACGTTTCGGAATAAAGTTGTCTAACTGTTGCATATGTGTCTTACCTAACAACCTGTCGGTATTGTATACCATTTTGATGTTCATCTTGTCAGACACTGCAACACGTGGCATCTTGGTACAGAAAACACCTTGGACAAGCTTTTCAAGTGAGAAGGGTTGGATCTGAGAGGGACATGACCTCTCAGTTGCCTCTCACTACTGCTACTACTACTACTACTACTACTACTACCACTACTACCCTGCACCTCTCCTTCCGACAGTATTTAAGTCTCCGCACTGTCGCTTGATCTTCAGATAGTTCCTGACTATGGAACTGAACTTCTCCAGGCCGAGGGACTGACAACCTCAAATTCTACGACTTTAAGGGTGATGGACTGATTACATCGTCTTCACATCTCTACTGTTCCTGCCTACTTTCTGTATTCGACTGAAGAAGCCTACTGTGTAGGCGAAACGTTTCGGAATAAAGTTGTCTAACTGTTGCATATGTGTCTTACCTAACAACCTGTCGGTATTGTATACCATTTTGATGTTCATCTTGTCAGACACTGCAACACGTGGCATCTTGGTACAGAAAACACCTTGGACAAGCTTTTCAAGTGAGAAGGGTTGGATCTGAGAGGGACATGACCTCTCAGTTGCCTCTCACTACTGCTACTACTACTGCTACTACTACTACTGCCCTGCACCTCTCCTTCCGACAGTATTTAAGTCTCCGCACTGTCGCTTGATCTTCAGATAGTTCCTGACTATGGAACTGAACTTCTCCAGGCCGAGGGACTGACAACCTCAAATTCTACGACTTTAAGGGTGATGGACTGATTACATCGTCTTCACATCTCTACTGTTCCTGCCTACTTTCTGTATTCGACTGAAGAAGCCTACTGTGTAGGCGAAACGTTTCGGAATAAAGTTGTCTAACTGTTGCATATGTGTCTTACCTAACAACCTGTCGGTATTGTATACCATTTTGATGTTCATCTTGTCAGACACTGCAACACGTGGCATCTTGGTACAGAAAACACCTTGGACAAGCTTTTCAAGTGAGAAGGGTTGGATCTGAGAGGGACATGACCTCTCAGTTGCCTCTCACTACTACTACTACTACTACTACTACTACTACTACTACTACCCTGCACCTCTCCTTCCGACAGTATTTAAGTCTCCGCACTGTCGCTTGATCTTCAGATAGTTCCTGACTATGGAACTGAACTTCTCCAGGCCGAGGGACTGACAACCTCAAATTCTACGACTTTAAGGGTGATGGACTGATTACATCGTCTTCACATCTCTACTGTTCCTGCCTACTTTCTGTATTCGACTGAAGAAGCCTACTGTGTAGGCGAAACGTTTCGGAATAAAGTTGTCTAACTGTTGCATATGTGTCTTACCTAACAACCTGTCGGTATTGTATACCATTTTGATGTTCATCTTGTCAGACATTGCAACACGTGGCATCTTGGTACAGAAAACACCTTGGACAAGCTTTTCAAGTGAGAAGGGTTGGATCTGAGAGGGACATGACCTCTCAGTTGCCTCTCACTACTGCTACTACTACTACTACTACTACTACCACTACTACCCTGCACCTCTCCTTCCGACAGTATTTAAGTCTCCGCACTGTCGCTTGATCTTCAGATAGTTCCTGACTATGGAACTGAACTTCTCCAGGCCGAGGGACTGACAACCTCAAATTCTACGACTTTAAGGGTGATGGACTGATTACATCGTCTTCACATCTCTACTGTTCCTGCCTACTTTCTGTATTCGACTGAAGAAGCCTACTGTGTAGGCGAAACGTTTCGGAATAAAGTTGTCTAACTGTTGCATATGTGTACCACTCGTTATTCCTTCAAACCGTCACTCAGAACAAGAAGACTAATTATCTGCTACCACAACCGCTTCCTCTACAACACACATAGATTTAATCAAGTCCGATTAGATCTCACTTACCTTAGAAACAACATTTTACACAGCCTAGACCAAGACCACAACAATCACTGGTCACGACTAATACAACAAGCGGACAGGCAGCGTGTTAAAAACACTAAAGCCTTCTGGAATTTTATCAAAAAAATCAGAGGCACTACTCCCACCAACAAATTCAAACACATCACCCACAACAACACACACATCTCAGACCCACAGGCTGCTACCAACATCTTCAAACACATCTGGGAGAACATCTTCCACGCTCACCCACCTCACCCTAACGTTATTCAACACATTCAGAACATAGAACACTGGAACACTGCACACACACAAGAAACAACACCAGACAGCCACATACATCTAGACACTCTTACCTCCTCCCAAGAACTCGACACTCCTTTCACCAACACAGACATTAAAACTCTCCTCAGACACCTTCCTCCAAAGGCTCCTGGTGCCTCTGGCCTAAACCATATTATCCTGAAACACCTTCCTGACTCTATCATTACTGCCTACACAAACCTCCTCAATGCCTCCCTTGCCTCTGGATACTTCCCTTGCCTCTTCAAAGCTGCTACTGCTATCCTCCTTCCTAAACCCAATAAAGACCACTCTGACCCTAGAAACTATCGCCCTATCAGCCTCCTCGAAACTTTAGGAAAACTCTTTGAAAAACTCATTAATCATCGCCTTCGCAGATACCTGGAACATAATTCTCTACTTTCAGATGGCCAGTTTGGCTTCAGAACACACAGATCCACACAGGATGCCATTAACATCATTCTCAACTACATCCACATAAACACAAAACAAAGAAACAGGACAGCCCTGGTTGCAAAAGACGTTGAAAAAGCTTTTGACACTGTGTGGCACGAGGGGCTCAAGTACAAACTCTGCACTAACTTCAACCTGCCTCTCAATACTCGTAAACTCCTCTGCAACTTCCTAGACGGCCGTACCATGAGAATCAAATTCCAAGGCTGTTACTCTGACTACTTCACACTAAATGCTGGAGTACCCCAGGGATCTGTCCTTTCCCCTACCCTCTACATTTTATACACTAACGACATTCCAACACCTATATACCACAACTCCATCACACTAGCCTATGCAGACGACATTACACAACTTATCACTCATGCCAATATAGATACACTCACACACAAAACACAAAATGAGGTTGACAGGATAGCCATCTGGGAACAAAAATGGAGGATCAAAACCAATGCAGCAAAATCCAGCATTACGTATTTTAACTACAGGAAACGTGATCCTCCATTACCTGTCGAACTCAGAACAGCTGACACCCGCACTTACTTCCCTATCACACAATCTGTCACTGTCCTTGGCGTTAATCTTGACTACCTTCTTCGTTTACACGGACACATTCACTCAAGGCATGCAATAGCTAGTAAGGCCCTTGCGGGCCTCTACAAGCTGAAACATGCCTCTCAACGCACCAAACTACACCTCTACAAATCCCTAATACGTCCTCTGTTAACTTACTCTCCTCTAGCCCTCTCTCTTGCAGCAAAAACAAACTTACTTAAACTGCAGCGTGTCCAGAACAAGGCGCTGCGCTGGGTGCTTGATGTCAGATGGGAGGACTTCGCCACAAGCGAGTCTCTCCATGCCCAGTTAGACGTCCCTGCGCTGAATCTGTACTGGAAGAGGCTCAGTGACAGACAGATAGACAAACTTGAGACACGACATGACTACTGGACCTCTCTCCTTGACGAAGACATTCGCAGACCCACAAACCAACACAACCTTTTCTACTCCTTGCATGATCCTGCTCCTAACCCTACTTACAAATAACCTTGGATCCGCTGACAGGTACCTTCTAAGACAGGTACCATTCTATGACCAACGTTCGCCTTAGCTTTTTTGGGTTAAGACATGACTCAGTTCTGCACTCCTCTCTAGCTCTAAAGGTCGCAAGTCCCTTACTCCCAGCTCACCCCACCGGAGTCCCAACAGAAGAACCGGAATTTCTCTTTTCAATATCTGTCCCACGATCGCCTTTGCTGCTGGGTTAAGCCCTGGCTCTATTTCTACGACTAAGAACACTCCTCTCCAGCACTATTCTTCGTCTGTCCCGTCTTCCCCGCTCATCCCATTTGGGATCTTACCTGAACTTTCGTTCGTTCGTTCGTACTTCAACTTCATATTGTTTCAGACAACGGAACAATGCTCTTCTCCAGACTGAGGGACTGACCACCTCAAAACTTTAAGGGTGATGGACTGATTACATCGTCTTCAAGTATCTTCTGCTTCTATCAACTTTGCTGTACTCGACTGAAGAAGCCTACTGTGTAGGCGAAACGTTTCAAAATAAAGATACCTAACTGTTGCATATGTGTCTTACCTAACAATCTGTCGGTATTTTATACCATTTTAATGTTCAGTACCTACTTGTCTGATAGGTAAGCAGGTGCACTGGGCTTAAAATTCTTCTACCAGTATTTTTTTAGACTGCACTGCATGTTAGCGGCTTTTATGCGTAATATTTTATTACATATCAGCTATATTTTATAACACTGCAGAAAGTAATAAAGTTTGTGAGGAAATGGTATGGTGATACCGACAAGATGTGGAAAAAGACACTTATGTACAGTTCAGGACATTTATTAAAGGAAACGTTTCGCCACGAGTGGCTTCTTCAGTCCTAATATTAGGACTGAAGAAGCCACTCGTGGCGAAACGTTTCCTTTAATAAATGTCCTGAACTGTACATAAGTGTCTTTTTCCACAATAAAGTTTGTATTGGTGTATTTGTTTCCCGAAGCACTAGTCCTGCCCCGCCAGTCTTTATTGTAGCGACAAGTCACCTGGTTTTTGTAATATCGTATTTCAGTGTTATTGTTGTACGTCTCAGAGACAGTAGTCGATATTATCTACCTCTTTTATCATAAGAACATAAGAAAGGAGGAACACTGCAGCAGGCCTGTTGGCCCATACTAGGCAGTTTGTATTGGTGTATTTGTTTCCCGAAGCACTAGTCCTGCCCCGCCAGTCTTTATTGTAGCGACAAGTCACCTGGTTTTTGTAATATCGTATTTCAGTGTTATTGTTGTACGTCTCAGAGACAGTAGTCGATATTATCTACCTCTTTTATCATAAGAACATAAGAAAGGAGGAACACTGCAGCAGGCCTGTTGGCCCATACTAGGCAGGTCCTTTACAATTCATCCCACTAACAAAACATTTGCCCAACCCAATTTTCAATGCCACCCAAGACATAAGCTCTGATGTGAAAGTCCCACTCAAATCCAACCCCTCCCACTCATGTACTTATCCAACCTGAATTTGAAACTACCCAAAGTCCTAGCCTCAATAACCCAACTAGGTAGACTGTTCCACTCATCTACTGCCCTATTTCCAAACCAATACTTTCCTATGTCCTTTCTAAATCTAAACTTATCCAATTTAAATCCATTACTGAGGGTTCTCTCTTGGAGAGATATCCTCAAGACCTTGTTAATATCCCCTTTATTAATACCTATCTTCCACTTATACACTTCGTCTTCTTTATTTTCCATTCTTAACTCTTTCTTTACAACTTAATTCTTTATAGCCGAAATGTTTCGCCTGCACAGCAGGCTTCATCAGTCGAATATAGAAATAATACAAGAGACGGCAGAAGTGGAGAGGTAGCTTTGAGGTTATCAGTCCCTCAGCCTTGATAGATGGTCGCTTTCATCAGTAAAGATGGCCAAGTGTTGCACACTATTTCTTACGATAACCTTGTCATTGTGAGGTGTTGTCTTGCGTTTTCTCCCACATCTTTCTCGACTCGGCGCTCCACAGTCGCCAGTGTCGTCAGCTCTCTTTAGCTGACTTTGCTAGGCTCAAATTTTCGGCGATCTGTCTGACACTCAAATCAGCATGTTTAAGAGCTACAATACATGCATGCTTCCTAGGTGTAAAATCCATCATGAATTTCAGCAGTAATCATGAAAGGGAGAATTTGGCGAAACCACATTCCCTCGTGGAGCACACTTGTAGGAACAGCCTTACAGAACAACAGCTGTTGTAGCACTGACGAGAGTCACAGAGTAACACCACAGCTGGATGATTGCCAGAAGTCGGTAGCAAACTCTTCTAAGAAGAAAAGAACCCAAACTTCATTACTTAAGAAGGAGACTAAGACATATTATGAGATAATGACAAAATTTACTCTTGTCCCAATTAATTTGCAGACTACTGTTAGTCCACTATAGGACCCCGCTCACTTGTGAGGCCGTCTCCAGCTGCTACACCTCGCTTCTACCGCCTACATACAGGTCTCTGGCGTCTTTCTTCTGTTTTGGAAAAATTTCTATCAAGGTTGAGGGACTGACTACCTCGGTACTCTGCCTTTCTACCTCTCTAGTCGAGTATAAGTACTCTAGCTCACTTGAGTTGAGTACAAATACTCTAGCTTACTCTAGTTGAGTACAAGTACTCTAGCTCTAGTTGAGTACAAGTACTCTAGCTCACTCTAGTTGAGTACAAGTACTCTAGCTCACTCTAGTTGAGTACAAGTACTCTAGCTCACTCTAGTTGAGTACAAGTAGATGAGTACAATACGTCTGCTTGGAGAGCTCTTGATCTGCAGAATTGGAGCTCCCATCCCTTGAATCGAACCTGATTGCCTCGCGTGCTGTAAGACGCCCTACGGGTTTAACGCCTCCTTCCCTCATAAATTAACACTAATCCCATCAATTCTCTTGAATTTGACCGTGAAAGCAAATTTTAACCTTTAAATCACATGGATATAGAAGCCAAATTTGCTTCGAAATTGCCAATGCCTTAAATTTAAAAGGATCATGTTGGTGGAGGGGAAAATGAGTCTTATGTCAGAGAATATAAGGGCGAGAATTGTATCTTGTCTCAGATTTGCTTGTAGTCCCAGCTGTAGGAGACTCAGGGTATTAACACCCTTAGTGAAGGAGACAGTAAGGCACAAAAGGCCACATAAGCGAGAGATACGAGAGAGTGAGAGATAAAGATGAGAGATAGGTGGAGAGTGTACACCTTAATGATGGAGGGAGGGAGGGAAGGATGGTGGAGGTAGGGTGAGGGAGAGTGAGAGAGAGGGTGAGGGAGAGTGAGAGAGAGGGTGAGGGAGAGTGAGAGAGAGGATGAGGGAGAGTGATAAAGAGGGTGAGGGAGAGTGAGAGAGGGTGAGGGAGAGTGAGAGAGGGTGAGGGAGAGTGAGAGAGGGTGAGGGAGAGTGAGAGGGAGAGTGAGAGAGGGTGAGGGAGAGTGAGAGAGAGGATGAGGGAGAGTGAGAGAGGGTGAGGAAGAGTGAGAGAGAGGATGAAGGAGAGTGAGAGAGAGGATGAGGGAGAGTGAGAGAGAGGATGAGGGAGAGTGAGAGAGAGGGTGAGGGAGAGTGAGAGAGAGGGTGAGGGAGAGTGAGAGAGAGGGTGAGGGAGAGTGAGAGAGAGGCTGAGGGAGAGTGAGAGAGAGGGTGAGGGAGAGTGAGAGAGAGGATGAGGGAGAGTGAGAGAGGGTGAGGAAGAGTGAGAGAGAGGATGAGGAAGAGTGAGAGAGTGGATGAGGGAGAGTGAGAGAGAGGGTGAGGGAGAGTGAGAGAGGGTGAGGGAGAGTGAGAGAGAGGATGAGGGAGAGTGAGAGAGGGTGAGGAAGAGTGAGAGAGAGGATGAAAGAGAGTGAGAGAGAGGGTGAGGGAGAGTGAGAGAGAGGATGAGGGAGAGTGATAAAGAGGGTGAGGGAGAGTGAGAGAGGGTGAGGGAGAATGAGAGAGAGGGTGAGAGTGAGGGAGAGGGTGAGGGAGAGTGAGAGAGAGGGTGAGGAAGAGTGAGAGAGAGGGTGAGGGAGAGTGAGAGAGAGGGTGAGAGTGAGAGAGAGGGTGAGAGAGAGAGAGAGAGGGTGAGGGAGAGGGTGAGGGAGAGTGAGAGAGAGGGTGAGGGAGAGTGAGAGAGAGGGTGAGGGGGGGAGAGAGAGAGAGAGAGAGAGGGTGAGGGAGAATGAGAGAGAGGGTGAGGGAGAGTGTGAGAGAGGATACCTGGAGGTTATTCCGGGGATCAACGCCCCCGCGGCCCGGTCCATGACCAGGCCTCCCGATGGATCAGGGCCTGATCAACTAGGCTGTTACTGCTGGCCGCACGCAGTCCAACGTACGAGCCACAGCCCGGCTGATCCGGCACTGACTTTAGGTATCTGTCCAGCTCTCTCTTGAAGGCAGCCAGGGGTTTATTGGCAATTCCCCTAATGCTTGATGGGAGGCTGTTGAACAGTTTTGGGCCCCGGACACTTATGGTGTTTTCTCTTAGTGTACCGATGGCGCCCCTACTTTTTATTGGGGGCATTTTGCATCGCCTGCCCAGTCTTTTACTTTCGTAGGGAGTGATTTCTGTGTGCAGATTTGGGACCATTCCTTCCAAGATTTTCCAAGTGTAGATTATGATATATCTCTCCCTCCTGCGTTCCAACGAGTACAAGTCAAGTGCTTCCAAGCGTTCCCAGTAGTTAAGGTTCTTGACAGAACTTATACGTGCAGTAAAGGATCTCTGTACACTCTCTAGATCTGCGATTTCACCTGCTTTGAATGGAGATGTTAATGTACAGCAGTATTCCAGCCTAGAGAGAACAAGTGATTTGAAAAGGATCATCATGGGCTTGGCATCTCTCGTTTTGAAAGTTCTCATTATCCATCCTATCATTTTCTTTGCACGTGCGATCGTGGCACTGTTGTGATCCTTGAAAGTGAGATCCTCAGACATTACTACTCCCAGGTCCCTTACATTATTTTTCCGCTCTATTGTATGGCCGGAGTCAGTAGTATACTCTGTTCTAGTTATGAGGGAGAGTGAGAGGGTGAGGGAGAGAGAGAGAGATAGGGTGAGGGAGAGAGAGAGAGAGGGTGAGGGGGAGTGAGAGGGTGAGGGAGAGTGAGAGAGAGGGTGAGGGAGAGTGAGAGAGAGGATGAGGGAGAGTGAGAGAGAGGGTGAGGGAGAGTGAGAGGATGAGGGAGAGTGAGAGGGTGAGGGAGAGTGAGAGAGAGGGTGAGTGAGAGGGTGAGGGAGAGTGAGAGAGAGGGTGAGGGAGAGTGAGAGAGAGGGTGAGGGAGAGTGAAAGAGAGGGTGAGGGAGAGTGAGAGGGTGAGGGAGAGTGAGTGAGAGGGTGAGGGAGAGTGAGAGAGAGGGTGAGGGAGAGTGGGAGAGAGGGTGAGGGAGAGTGAGAGAGAGGGTGAGGGAGAGAGAGAGGGTGAGAGAGAGTGAGGGAGAGTGAGAGAGAGAGTGAGGGAGAGAGGGTGAGGGAGAGTGAGAGAGAGGGTGAGGGAGAGTGAGAGAGAGGATAAGGGAGAGTGAGAGAGAGGGTGAGGGAGAGTGAGAGAGGGTGAGGGAGAGTGGGAGAGAGGGTGAGGGAGAGTGAGAGAGAGGGTGAGGGAGAGTGAGAGAGAGGATAAGGGAGAGTGAGAGGGTGAGGGAGAGTGAGAGAGAGGGTGAGGGAGAGTGAGAGAGAGGGTGAGGGAGAGTGAGAGAGAGGATAAGGGAGAGTGAAAGAGAGGGTGAGGGAGAGTGAGAGAGAAGGTGAGTGAGAGAGAGGGTGAGGGAGAGTGAGAGAGAGGGTGAGGGAGAGTGAGAGAGAGGGTGAGGGAGAGTGAGAGAGAGGGTGAGGGAGAGTGTGAGAGAGGGTGAGGGAGAGTGAGAGAGAGGGTGAGAGAGAGGGTGAGAGAGGGTGAGAGAGAGGGTGAGAGAGGGTGAGAGAGAGTGAGAGGGTGAGAGAGAGGGTGAGAGAGAGTGAGAGAGAGGGTGAGAGAGAGAGAGAGAGAGGGTGAGAGAGGGTGAGAGAGAGTGAGAGAGAGGGTGAGGGAGAGTGAGAGAGAGGGTGAGAGAGAGTGAGAGAGAGGGTGAGGGAGAGTGAGAGAGAGGGTGAGAGTGAGAGAGAGGGTGAGAGAGAGTGAGAGAGAGGGTGAGAGAGAGGGTGAGGGAGAGTGAGAGAGAGGGTGAGAGTGAGAGAGAGGGTGAGAGAGAGGGTGAGAGAGAGGGTGAGGGAGAGTGAGAGAGAGGGTGAGGGAGAGTGAGAGAGAGGGTGAGGGAGAGTGAGAGAGAGGGTGAGGGAGAGTGAGAGAGAGGGTGAGGGAGAGTGAGAGAGAGGGTGAGAGAGAGGGCGAGGGAGAGTGAGAGAGAGGGTGAGAGAGAGGGTGAGAGAGAGGGTGAGGGAGAGTGAGAGAGAGGGTGAGGGAGAGTGAGAGAGAGGGTGAGAGAGAGTGAGAGAGAGGGTGAGAGAGAGGGTGAGAGAGATGGTGAGGGAGAGTGAGAGAGAGGGTGAGGGAGAGTGAGAGAGAGGGTGAGAGAGAGGGTGAGGGAGAGTGAGGGAGAGGGTGAGAGAGAGTGAGAGAGAGGGTGAGGGAGAGTGAGGGAGAGTGAGAGAGAGGGTGAGAGAGAGTGAGAGAGAGGGTGAGAGAGAGTGAGAGAGAGGGTGAGAGTGAGAGAGAGGGTGAGAGTGAGAGAGAGAGAGAGAGAGGGGGTGAGAGAGTGAGAGGGTGAGAGAGAGTGAGAGAGAGGGTGAAAGAGAGTGAGAGAGAGAGTGAGAGAGTGAGAGAGAGGGTGAGAGTGAGAGGGTGAGAGAGAGAGAGAGAGGGTGAGAGAGAGTGAGAGAGAGAGAGAGAGGGTGAGAGAGAGTGAGAGAGAGGGTGAGAGTGAGAGAGAGAGGGTGAGAGAGAGTGAGAGAGAGAGGGTGAGAGAGAGTGAGAGAGAGGGTGAGAGAGAGTGAGAGAGAGGGTGAGAGAGAGTGAGAGAGAGGGTGAGAGAGAGTGAGAGAGAGGGTGAGGGAGAGGGTGAGAGAGGGTGAGAGAGAGTGAGAGAGAGGATGAGAGAGAGTGAGAGAGAGAGTGAGAGAGTCTTGCTCACTCTCCCTAACAAAATAATCTCAGGGCAAGAAAGTCGTATGTACGATAAGGGTCATACAGATATTTTTTTTTTTTACTTCTTAAAATCTGAAAATAAATTTGGATTTATTTTATACTGGAATCATTAATTTCAGTTTTTTGATCTTTCAGGAAAACATTATTTTCTTTATTAGTTGCTATTTTATTATAACGTTTTTCCTCTACAAACTGAATATATTGTGTCGATGTTTCGGGTTGGTTGCCACAAAACTGAATATAGGATCGAAACGTTTTTGTTAATACACATCCTAGTGTTTGCTTAGGGGTCTTTCTAAACTAGTTGATCGGTATCTACTAGCAAGGTTTATACCAGTCCTAGTAGGTCCCAGGGATCTCAGATAGATGTGGGAGGATCTATGTTGAGTCTGGTAAGCTGTTCCAGGATCGCCACTTCGAGGTGGGACTGCACTACCTGTTGTGGGTTCACCACACACCTGGCAACCCACTTACACTCTGGCTCTCAGTGTAGGTAGGGAGGGGGAGAAACCCTCCACAGGACGTGTGAGGCTTCCCGTGGTGTTAGGCTTCCCTCCTAGAGTGTCCTAGATGTGCTCGGAGAGGCTATGTTCTTGCCTTGCCCTCCAAGAATGGTACCTGAGATTCCTAACTCACTGACCTATACAAAAAACTGTTTTTAAAACTAGCAGTCCTGGCAGGTCTTTGTTGGTGGTGGACGGGGCGTCCTAAATGACAGGCTCTGGTGATAGTCTTTGTTGGTGGTGGACGGGGTCGTCCTAAATGACAGGCTCTGGTGATAGTCTTTGTTGGTGGTGGACGGGGTCGTCCTAAATGACAGGCTCTGGTGATAGTCTTTGTTGGTGGTGGACGGGGTCGTCCTAAATGACAGGCTCTGGTGATAGTCTTTGTTGGTGGTGGACGGGGGCGTCCTAAATGACAGGCTCTGGTGATAGTCTTTGTTGGTGGTGGACGGGGGCGTCCTAAATGACAATCTCTGGTGAGTCTTTGTTGGTGGTGGATAAGGGGCCCTAAATGACAGGCTCTGGTGATGACCTTGACTGACTTCCTCGAGCATGATTCAGTTCATGCTTCGGTGATCAAGTTGTTTGCTGATGAGTCGAAGAGTGAGGGTGATGGTGGCTTTGTTGTGACTGCTGGTCAAGACTGCTGCTATTGTGCCATGTTACCAAGTGAATCCTGTGGTCACTGAGCTTGGTGTGAGCTTCTCCCTATAACACTGTCCATAGTTAAGACTCACAAGAACATAAAAATGGAGGAACACTGCAGCAAGCCTACTGGCCCATACAAGGCAGGTCCTGAGGGGTTGAATTTGAGTGGAACTTTCACTCGAGTTAATACGGCTATCAAGCTTATTCCTTTTGTAACATTGGGCGATAATTTTTATTAGTGGGTTTGGATTTGACATGGACCTGCCAAGTATGAGCCAGTAGGCCTACTGCAGCGTTCTTCCTTATGTTATCAAAACCACCCACTCCCACCCAAGCATCTGTCCCAGCGTGCTCTGTCGGTCCTAGCCCAGTATATCTTGTCTGCCTTGTGATCCAGACTGTCTACGAGAATTTAGCCAGTATCAACGCCCGGATCTTTGGATCATGACATCCTGGGACATGAACGAGCAGATGCTGAGATGAAGGCTGCTGTTTTGATGTTGAGCTGTTCTTAGGAAGTGGCAGCCCCGTGGGATCCACAGATAAGCAACATAATATGCAATGTTCCCAGGACGAATAGTGTAACAGTCAGTGTGAGGGGAAATAGGGAAAGAATTAATAAACAGGTGGATGAAGTGTGCTTGGAGCCTCGCTCGAAGAATGTGAGTGGAAGAGGGTGGGAGCCCCAACGTGGGTGGAAGAGGGTGGGATTCCCGCCGTGGGTGGAAGAAGGTGGGATTCCCGCCGTGGGTGGAAGAGGGTGGGATTCCCACCGTGGGTGGAAGAGGGTGAGAATCCCACTGTGGGTGGAATCTTGGGTAACCCAGACAATCGCTGGAGTTAAAATCCTCCTCCTCACTATCTACATTTATAGCTGAGTCTCCAGGAGGATGTCCTTGGATACTATCTCAGTTACAAGAGTCTCTGTAACACCAGCTTTTCATGTCCTTCAAGATTTACACCCAGATACTGTATCTATTTCTCCAACATTTATACAGTGTTATTTCTGGCATATAATGCCACATTTGATGAAAATTAAGACACATGTGCGTGGCTTTGTCAGTGCAAATTCAAGGACATAATTTGAAGACAGTAGAACTATATACAAAAGATGAGGTAATCAGTCCCTCAACCTTGGAGTTGGTGGGAACAGCACCGTAGTCAATGTCACGTTTGTTCTGGTTTTTAAGAGTGCCAGTAGGCTGCCTAAAACTTTTGTTATGCCAGTGTTCTGTGGATTATAAAATAACCATAGTGAAGAAATAGTGAAATTCCATCATCATTGGAGGAAAAAAAGTAATTGAGGTGGTCAGTCCCTCAGCCTGGAGAAGAGTTCAGCTCAATGGTCTGGAACAAGGTGGTCAGTCGCTCAGCCTGGAGTTCAGCTCCATGGTCTGGAACAATGTGAAGCTGAGGCATGACAACGGAGTCTCAAATACTAAGGGACTTACCACCTCAAATACTTTTTTCTCCAAGGTTGATGGACTGATTTCATCTTTATTTCGTTTTTACTGCTTCCTTTGTAAATATAAAGAAACCTACTGTGCAGGCGAAACGTTTCATCAACAAAGATACCCAACTGTTGCACATATTGCACAATTTTCCATAAGATGGCAGTAAACAGGTGATGCCACAATATACATAACAATGGTGGAATCACGAAATCGCTTGGAATTTCACTTTTCTTTGTGGTTATTTTACGTACAAGTAAAGCTTTTGCAATTCACCTCGGTAAAGCTTATCTATTTTTTTTACGAAGCTTTGTTTTTTGTAAGATTGAAGCTTAGATCTTCGTCCCAGCTCAGCTTGAAATGTGGCGGATGTGTGAAAGAGTTAACTTAGGATAATTTAAAGTTAGATTGGCTTACTGGGACTTCTCAATTTTTCTGTGTTATTCATCAGTCCAATACAAAGAAGAAAGGTGTAAGGAAAGAGGAGGAGTTTGAGGTAATCAGTCCCTCAGCCTGGAATCGATGTGTTCAGTCCATCACTCATGTAGAAAGTACAGCATATGGCCGGAGAAGTGGCTTATATACTGTAATCAGGGGAGTCGAAGTAGGAGGCTGAGGAGCCACAGTGGAACCATCCACTAGTGTCAGTAGGTCTTCGTTCTAAGGTTGGACAAGTATTATGCGTGACCTAGTAAGATTATTTAGATGCAGGTGCACATAAATACTTACACATGAAAAAAGTAATACCACATGTGCTTACATCCTCTGAAGATGTGTGTAAGCACATGAAAGCACTCAGGTTTTATTTCATATTTTCTCTCTGGTATTTTTTTTATATTTGCAATCCCGTGTTTTATTGTGTTTTCTTCCATAGCATATATGTAAATTAGTTAGGATACACAACCCGCAAATAGGAGAGAGAGAGAGAGGAGCTTACGACGATGTTTCGGTCCGACTTGGACCATTTACAAAGTCACACTAACAGAAGAGAGCTGGTGTAACTTTGTAAATGGTCCAGGATAACCCCCCCCCCAAAAAAAAAAAAAAGTCAAAGTGATTTATTTCGGTTGGGTTAACTAGGGATAACTCAGTAAAGATAAACACAAGATAGGTGTTTATCCAAGGAAGGTTGGACAAGGCTGCCTACTGCTCTACACCACCTTGCTGTGTGAGGCAACCTTGACAGTCTGTGTACACTCACAGGCTGGTAGGGGAGGGCGTCGAGGCAAGGCATTTTGGACCTTACGAGTGTGTTTGGGGTGTCCTGGGCGAGGCCATTGCGACCAGTCTCAGGACCCCAATGGATATAAGTCACTTTGACTTTTTTGGGGTTATCCTAGGTAATCTACATGTGCTGTTACCTGGAGTCTATCTGGAGGGCATTCCGTGGATCAACGCCCCCGCGGCCCGGTCCACGACCAGGACTCCCGGTGGATCAGGGCCTGATCAACAAGGCTGTTACTGCTGGCCGTACGTAGTCTAGCGTACGAACAACAGCCAGGCTGATCCGGCACCGACTTTAAGTATCTGTCCAGCTCCCTCTTGAAGGCATCCAGGGATCTATTGGTAATTCCCCCCTTTGCTTGGTGGGAGGCTGTTGAACAGTCTTGGGCCCCAGACATTTATGGTGCTTTCTCACAGTGTACTAATGGCACCCCCACTTTTAATTGGGGGTATTTTGCACTGCCTGCCCAGTCTTTTACTTTCGTAGAGAGGGATTTGTGTGTGCAGATTCGGGACCACTCCTTCTAGGATTTTCCAAGTGTAGATTATGATATATCTCTTTCTCCTGCGTTCCAGCGAGTACAAGTCAAGTGCTTCCAGGCGTTCCCAGTAGTTGATCACCTCGTCTCCAGTGTTCCGTCTTGTCAGTTGAGGTGCTTGATAGAACTTATACGTGCAGTAAAGGTTCTGTGTACACTCTCTAAATCTGCAATTTCACCTGCTTTGAATGGAGATGTTAATGTACAGCAGTATTCCAGCCTAGAGAGAACAAGTGATTTAAAAAAGTTCATTGGCTTGGCGTCTCTTGTCTTGAACGTTCTCATTATCCATCCTATCATTTTCTTTGCGCTTGTGATAGTGAGACTGTTGTGATCCTTGAAAGTGAGATCCTCAGACATTACTACTCCCAGGTCCCTTACATTATTTTTCCGCTCTATTGTATGGCCGGAGTCAGTAGTATACTCTGTTCTAGTTATTATCTCCTCCAGTTTTCCTTAACGGAGTAGTTGGAATTTGTCCTCATTGAACATCATATTGTTTACCGTTGCCCACTGGAAAACTTTGTTTATATCTTCTTGGAGGTTAACCGCGTCCTCAGCAGATGACAGCCTCATGCAGATCCTAGTATCGTGTGCAAAGGGTGATACAGTGCTGTGGATTACATCTCTGTCTATGTCTGATATGAGGATGAGGAACAGGATGGGGGCGAGTACTGCGTCTTGTGGAAAAGAGCTTTTCATTACGGCAGCTTCCGATTTAACTCTATTGGCCACTACTCTGTGTGCTCATTTGGTTAGAAAGTTGGAGATCCATCCGCCTACTTTCCCAGTTATTCCTTTAGCACGTATTTTGTGCGCTATTACGCCATGATCGCACTTGTTAAAGGCTTTTGCAAAGTCTGTGTATATTACATCTGCATTCTGTTTTTCTTCCATTGCATCCAAGGCAATATCATAGTGAATGTTTTCTAGCGAATTAATATCCATTCTGTAATGTGGAGACCAGAACTGAGCTGCGTAATCTAGGCGAGGGCATACTAATGATTTACAAAGCATGTGCTTGTGTGTTCTACAAGCACATGATGCAACTTATACAGACCATAGCTGACATCAGCGACGTACTATATAGAGAGCCAATATTTTGAAGATTGAGACACTTATACAACATATGGGAATCTTTATTGAAAAAAACGTTTCGCCACAGTGACTTCATCAGTCCTATACAAAGTAGATATAGGACTGATAAAGTCACTGTGTGGCGAAACGTTTCTTCAATAAAGATTCCCATATGTTGCGTAAGTCTCTCAATCTTCAACTTGTCGGTTTCAAACCATTTATCACAACCAAAATTTTGTTTATATTCGCCAGTAAATGCGATACATTTACGTTATTTGAGAAGACGAGGAATTATATGTCTGGTCATGACGTGTGTGACTATAGATAATATATTGTAACAGGTGATACAAGGGTTTTTTAATGTTTTTTTTTTGAGCGAGTTTGCGAGGTGGTGAGTGGTCATCCTCCCACCAGTGCCACCAGTGCCACCAGTGCCACTCGCTGCCAAGGCTACCATTTTTCACCCTGTTTTAAACAAGTTTTTATTTAGGCCTCAGACATATTTCTAGTCTTTTTCTGTAGTAAATTATGTAGCAATAACCCTCAGGACAGTCCAATAAAATCCAACAATATAACTTCTCATTCCTTTATTGCTTTTCCAGTGATTTGTTTGTGCCAGTTTAATATATGGTGATACAATAACGTTTGATGTGTAGTTTGTAAAACAAGAAAAACCTGGCACTAAGTTACTATGACGAAGAAAATATCTCCCATTGACATATTAAAACTGGTTTATAGTGCCATGTTACACGAGAAAGTACATGCATTGTGTTCCACTAGACTTCCTGCTTTTCCAGAAACCTTCGTTGTTGGCGTGTCCCTCGTGCGTGGCTGCTGTAGCACTGGATGACGGTTGTTTTGTAGATTTCTATGTTGCATGTGTGTAATGTTGTTGTTGGGTGAGGTTACTGTGGGTGAAGGAGTGGCCAGGGAGGTAGAAGGGTGCAGAGGAACACCAGCGTGTGTTCTACGCTTAGGCTTTGTTTTTTATCACAGCAGTGATCAGTAGCTGTGACGCCACGGCATCTCGACGCCCTATCTACCCTCCCCTTTCCATCCTCTACCCTTACCCCCTACCCTCGTCCCTCTCCAGCATCCCCCTTCCATCCTTCTTCCATCCTCCACTCCTTCCATCCACCACTAACGCCCAAATGATTCCCAGTTCTGTGGCAATTACCTCCCCTCTCCCTCCCACTCTCCCTCCTGTCCTCCCCTGGCTCTATTTCCCTTCCAGCAGTATATCGAATTAGAAGTCTTCGTAAGCGGAGATATTGTCAGGAAAAAAGGGAAACTCAGCGTTGATTGTGTTCAGTGGCGGCGGTGGCGGCAGGAACAGTGGCGGTGTTGCCGTGCGGCGGCGGTGGTGGCAGGAGCAGTGGCGGCGTTGCCGTGCGGCGGCGGTGTGGATGGTGTTGACGTGGGCGAGGGTCAGGTTGTGGACCAGCCGTGTTGGTAGTACTACAACTTTCTTTATACCTGCCTTTATCAACCTTCTTTCTTTATATACCTTTTTTTTTTTTTTTATACCTAACTCAACGTAACCTAAATATACCCACCTACCTACGTACCTTCCTACCTACGTACCTACCTAACCCAACCCAACCGTACCGAAATCTAATCTAAACCTACCTTTCTAACCTATTTAACTAACCCTCCCACTTAACCTCACCTAAACCTACCTACATGTGGTATTTTACCATTTTCCAAAACGGATTTTTTTTCCAACGAACCCGCCGTATTCCAGCAAGGCAGAGTGAATTAAAAAGAAAAACGAATGTTTCTCTTTTCAAATTAGTAATGTATGCAGGATAAGGGGTTACTAGCCACTTGCTCCCGGCATTTTAGTTGCCTCTTATGACACGCATGGCTTACGGAGGAAGAATTCTGTTCCACTTTCCCATGGAGATAAGTAAAGAACAAGAACTAGTAAGACAACAGAAGAAAACCCGTATATATATATATATATATATATATATATATATATATATATATATATATATATATATATATATATATATATATATATATATATATATGTAATGTCGTGCCGAATATGTAAAACTGGTCAATTAGCAAGAACTCATTTAAAATTAAGTCCTTTCTAAACAAAATTCTTATACGTTTAAAGATATATTTTTTTCATTAATGTTAATGTAAAAAATTATAATTTTGAACCAAAAGAATCTTAGAAAACTTACCTAACCTTATTATAACAAGAGTAATTTATTTTAGCCTAGCCCAACTAAATATATTTTAGATTTGTTTACAATAATTTAATACTAAACAAACACAGTGAAATATATTTTTTTCGTTAGGTTAAGAATGATTTTGGCGAAATTATTCCATACACAAATTTTCGCTTGTCCTGTATGGCAAGATGAGCGTTGCTACATATATATATATATATATATATATATATATATATATATATATATATATATATATATATATATATATATATATATATATATATATATATATACAAATTCACAGTAGAAAGCTACAACCTGTCTGCAGGTATCACCATCTACATTCTACAAGGTCACCTAGGTTTTTATAACTACGTTCCCCTCACCTACAACATTAGTGGAGCTCTAGCTCTCGTCCCTTCAAAGTCAGTGACAGTCTTCCTTTACCACTTTTTCCAGTACACTGACTGAAGGGTCGAGAATTCAGTGTGATCATTATTAACGAGCGAAACGTCGTTTTAATGCAATGTTGTCTGAATTTTATTTAAACTAGCTTATCAGTCGCAGCATTTGTAAGGCGAGACATGTTCATAAGTCTCGCTTTTCCCGGGATCGAACCCGGGCCCTTTGGTTGTGAGACCAACGCTGTCACTGAACATAATGCTACACACACCTGACAGGTGGGGGAGGGACACCTTAATCCCGGTGAAAATTAATGTTTGGCTGCGTGTGGTGGTCCCCAAGCCCGTGGAAAATTCAGAGTTGTGCCTCCTGCCATATACCATTGTCTCTGAGATTCTCTCTCATCTTGGCGTGAAATGTGATGATCAGGGACACCGTCTCAGTGGATTGTAACTCACCAGGGGAAAATGCAGTGCGAAGTTGGTGTATGAAGTGTATTAGTATAGGAGGTGGGGGTGAAGGGAGGGGGTGAAGTTTGAAGGGGTGTAGCTGGTGGGGAGCTAAGGGGTGATTCTCAGCGTCTTCACGCTTCTCTCCCCTTTCCTATCTACCCGCCTTATTTTTAGTTCTTTCCCTTTGATGATAAGCAAGACACATGTGCAACTGTTAGGTATCTTTATTGCGAAACGTTTCACCTACACAGTAGGCTTCTTCAGTCGGTACGGAGTCAGCAGAAGCAGTAGAGATGTAAAGACGATGTAATCAGTCCATCACCGATGAAGATGTAGTTTTGAGGTGGTCAGTCCCTCAGCCTGGAGAAAAGTATTGCTCCATCTCATTATCGTAGGGGTTCTTAAATTGAGATATCGAGGGTTGAAGATAGACACACTTGTTGGATGGTAACGATATATATATTGTCAGACTGTGATGATGAGAAATGGAGCCCAGCCTCTGCCTGTCTTAGCCTGGATGTCTACGCCGACTGAGGGGGAGGCAGAGGTACGACCGTACACATGACCGTACACATGCGCATCCCGTGATGTCACACAAAGTCACAGGCCTAAAAGGGATCTCCTATCTAAAGCACATGGATGATACTAATATGCTATACAACACAGGGATCAGCAACTATGCTGACATCATGCCTTCCCTTCCTCTCGTTCCGGTCCTTCTCCCTGCTTCCTGCCTTCTCTTTCTTTCCCCTCCCCTACTCCCATCCCTTCATCTCTCCCTGTTTTCTTCTTATCCCTCTTTCCTACGCTGTTGCCACCTCCCTCACTCCCACCATCCACAGCACGAAACATGTGAACATACATAACTCAGCAGTATGCAGTGAACACTTAACTGGGAAAGATCAATATGAAGTGTTACAAATGGTGTTCCACAGGGCAGGTTGCTGAGCCCCTTCTTGTTTGTAATTAAATCAAATACACAGGTTTACGTGGAGGGTGTTCTGGGGATCACCGCCCCCCCCCGGCCCCGTCCTAGACCAGGTCCTATCCCAGGTCTTAGCCCAGGTCCTAAACCAGGTTCCAGATCAGCTCTTATCCTAGGTCCTAGACCTGATCCTAGATCAGGTCCTAGACTAGGTCCTAGACCAGGTCCTAGACCAGGTTCTACCTGGAGTACCTGGAGAGAGTTCCGGGGGTCAACGCCCCCGCGGCCCGGTCTGTGACCAGGCCTCCTGGTGGATCAGAGCCTGATCAACCAGGCTGTTGCTGCTGGCTGCACGCAAACCAACGTACGAGCCACAGCCCGGCTGATCCGGAACTGACTTTAGGTGCTTGTCCAGTGCCAGCTTGAAGACTGCCAGGGGTCTGTTGGTAATCCCCCTTATGTGTGCTGGGAGGCAGTTGAACAGTCTCGGGCCCCTGACACTTATTGTATGGTCTCTTAACGTGCTAGTGACACCCCTGCTTTTCATTGGGGGGATGGTGCATCGTCTGCCAAGTCTTTTGCTTTCGTAGTGAGTGATTTTCGTGTGCAAGTTCGGTACTAGTCCCTCTAGGATTTTCCAGGTGTATATAATCATGTATCTCTCCCTCCTGCGTTCCAGGGAATACAGGTTTAGGAACCTCAAGCGCTCCCAATAATTGAGGTGTTTTATCTCCGTTATGCGCGCCGTGAAAGTTCTCTGTACATTTTCTAGGTCGGCAATTTCACCTGCCTTGAAAGGTGCTGTTAGTGTGCAGCAATATTCCAGCCTAGATAGAACAAGTGACCTGAAGAGTGTCATCATGGGCTTGGCCTCCCTAGTTTTGAAGGTTCTCATTATCCATCCTGTCATTTTTCTAGCAGATGCGATTGATACAATGTTATGGTCCTTGAAGGTGAGATCCTCCGACATGATCACTCCCAGGTCTTTGACGTTGGTGTTTCGCTCTATTTTGTGGCTAGAATTTGTTTTGTACTCTGATGAAGATTTAATTTCCTCATGTTTACCATATCTGAGTAATTGAAATTTCTCATCGTTGAACTTCATATTGTTTTCTGCAGCCCACTGAAAGATTTGGTTGATGTCCGCCTGGAGCTTTGCAGTGTCACAAATGGAAGACACTGTCATGCAGATTCGGGTGTCATCTGCAAAGGAAGACACGGTGCTGTGGCTGACATCCTTGTCTATGTCGGATATGAGGATGAGGAACAAGATGGGAGCGAGTACTGTGCCTTGTGGAACAGAGCTTTTCACCGTAGCTAGATCAGATCCTAGACCAGATCCTAGACTCAGACACACAATGTGATAACAAGGCGGTATGTGTCGAAAAAATTCCTACAAAGACTGAATTTCATGTAAATTCATTGTCGATGTCTTGTGTCTCGTTGACAGTGCTCTTGGCTCATGACTGAAAGGGCCCGGTTTAGATTCCCAGGCGAGAAGAAACGTGTGAGCAAGCCTCCTTGCATCTGTTGCCCTTCTCTCTTTCCACCTAGTAGCAACTAGGCAGTTGAGAGTTTATTTCCAGAAGAACATAAGAAAGAAGGAACACTGAATGAGCCAGTAGGCCTGCTGCAGTGTTCCCGGTTGTGGGTAACAAGCCATGCTGTTTTGTTTGGTTATTAAATAACCCAAATTATGTGACCCCAAATTGTGTGACCCCAAATTATGTGACTATTCCTACCTACCTGGAGGGTGTTTCGGGGGTCAATGCCCCCTCGGCCCACTCCTTGACCAGGCCTCCCTAATCGTGTAAGTGGACATACCTGGAGTCTACCTGGAGGTTATTCCGGGGATCAACGCCCCCGCGCCCCGGTCCACGACTAGGCCTTCCAGTGGACCAGGGCCTGATCAACCAGGCTGTTACTGCTGGCCGCATGCAGTCCAACATATGAACCACAGCCCGGCTGATCCAGCACTGACTTTAGGTATCTGTCCAGCTCTCTCTTGAAGGCAGCCAGGGGTTTATTGGTAATTCCCCTTATGCTTGGTGAGAGGCTGTTGAATAGTCTTGGGCCCCGGACACTTATGGTGTTTTCTCTTAGTGTACTAATGGCGCCCCTTCTTTTAATTGGGGGTATTTTGCATCGCCTGCCCAGTCTTTTACTTTCGTAGTGAGTGATTTCTGTGTGCAGATTCGGGACCATTCCTTCTAGGATTTTCCAATTGTAGATTATGATATCTCTCTCTCCTGCATTCCAATGAGTGCAGGTCAAGTGCTTCCAAGCGTTCCCAGTAGTTTAGGTGCTTGACAGAACTTATACGTGCAGTAAAGGATCTCTGGACACACTCTAGATCAGCAATTTCACCTGCTTTGAATGGAGATGTTAATGTACAGCAATATTCCAGCCTAGAGAGAACAAGTGATTTGAAAAGAATTTTTGATTCCCAGCAGCTGAACCTGAGGGATTTTTGGTTAATACTGATATGGTAAGGTGTTCCTTGACGTTGGTGAGGGGCTCTTGATCTAGGGAATTGGATCTGTACTCCAGTTCTCATCTCAGTAGTAGTACCAGTTCCTAGTAACCAGTTACCAGTAACCAGTGTACCAGTAGATGACTCACTACCAACCGTCTCTGCGTGAATCACTGACTGTATTCATATTGCTGCTGACCATAGCAGGATTTCAAACACCCTCACCCATAGGCACTATGGGTCAGTCTAGATAAGGAGCAGAGAGAGGCAGGTCGGCTGTTGGTGCCTTCTCATACTTTCCGTTATATTATACGTACTACCAGCCTACGTGAGTTTTCTTACCCCTTCCACGTTTCGAAAACCCACATGACAAATGGTGGCAGCGGTGGGATGGGGATTTAAGGGTATTTCAAGACGTTAGAAGACTGTTTGTGGGGAGCTGGCAGGTCAAAGGTGAACTGTGCCACCTCCAGCCGCTACCCTCACTCTTCTCCACCCTGTACTCCAGCCTGCAAGCCTGTTGCAGCCGTTTTTCAAGCTTCCTGGCTTAGTTCGTGTGCTAATTGCTTCAATCTCCGAGGGGTTGACCCTGATTTTGCAATTAAGCCAGTCAGTAAGCGAGACTGGGGAAGTGAATGCTAGTCAGCCTACCTCAGCCTACCATCCAGCCTGTCTCCTGTCATCCACCTGCTCCTTCATGCTTTGTGCATCGTTACATGTCTTCCAGTCAGCCATTCTCATGGGTTAAGCCAGTCAGCCAACCCAGCTTCTAACCCAGCTGAGAGAGAGAAGTAAGCCACGCAAGTTCCTCTGAAGTATTGTTTCATATATCGCCAGTTGGATGCTGCTAAGAGTGATTTTCACCATTCCCTGTGGCATATTGTGGCTTAGTTAAGTCACCTTCGTGGGTAGTGAGTGGAGTGTGCGCCAGTGAGTAACAGCGAGTGTACGCTCCCTTCACCCACCCGCCACATACTCTTCACTCATCTACCTGTGGCTGTTTGCACCCTTGTACCGGGTCCTAGTACTGTTTTGGCTCACATAATTAGTCAAGAGATTGTAGCTGAGTGCCAACGATAAAGCCAGTTATGTGAGTTCACCGAGAAAGCGCATTTCTTCCGACGACAGTGTGACTGTAGGAGGCATCACCCGCAGGACAACCTTCCCCTCATCACTAGTCACTCCGTCTTCTACTCCAGACTTCAGTGATAAATTTCTAGAGACATTTTCCTGCATTTAAAGACATTTGCATGTGTGAGACATTTACAGTGAATTTCTTGTGTACTCTAAACCTTGGGTTTTCAGTGTAGACTCAGTGTTTCTTTGACTCATTATTTTTGCAATATTTTTCAGTGTTATCGCTCATCTCATATATTTTTTTATGTGTTTTTTTTTTATGCTACTCTGTGTCTTTAGTAGTATTATTGTGTAGTGTACCAGTCAGTCACTCCGTGTGAAGTAATTCATTCATTTTTTTTTTTTGTATTCTTTCAGCATTGTATTCTCCAGTACTTGTCGTCTACCAAATTATCCATTTATTTCTATGTGTGTCTTTTTTTCGTATGCCAGCAGTGTCTGATTCCCTGATCTTTTCGCAGACTTGTGTACCATTATTTTTGCCAGCAATTTTTGTCGTATCAGTCACAGCAAGATTTTGTTGTAAGAATATACAAAAAAAAAAAAATGAATAAGTGAATATGTTGTGTGTGCCCTGCCACTTGTAAGTGTTGTGTGCCCCGCCACTTGTAAGTGTTGTGTGCCCCGCCACTTGTAAGTGTTGTGTGCCCTGCCACTTGTAAGTGTTGTGTGCCCCGCCACTTGTAAGTGTTGTGTGCCCCGCCACTTGTAAATGTTACACTTCCAGTTTTGTTTCTTGTTTTATTTTTATTCATATTTTTCATATTTCTTTGAACAAATTCACTCTTAGTTTAATTTCAATTTCTTTTTTTAAAGTAAAGTGTTTTCTTTACTCTGAGTAAATTGTTTTGTTTAATTTACAATTAAGAGTTAAAGTGTTCAATCAGTTTTTCTTCTTATTTTTATTTTTATTATTTAACCTACATTTTCCCAGTGTAACTTTATTACTGCATTGATTATTTCTGCGTCTTATTTTGTTGCACTTGTTCTGCAGTGAATTATTTTCTTTTATTAACATTATTATTCTCAGTTCATTATTGTTTGAGTCTTGTTTTTCATTTTATTATTTTTCCTCATGTTGTCTTTGCATTATATTTTAATTTTGTTTATGCATTCTTAGAAAATATTTAAACTTCCCAGTTATCTCTCATTGCATACAATTTAGTGATTTTATTTTATACTTTTTACATTAATTTACAGTTTTATTAGTTAATTTCTTTATTAGCAAGAGTACAGACAGCTCATTTTGCATTTAATTCAGTCTCCAGTAATATTTTTACTTGTAAATTTCAATGTAATTTTTTTTATCTTGTCCAGCAGTCCTTTACATTGAGTTGTCCTTCCTCTTGCAGTGTATCTTAGACATTTTTTTTATTACTTTTGCAGAATTAGTTGCATCTCTTTTATTTCAATTTTAGCATTTTGTATCATTTTTTATTGTTCATTATTTTTGCCTTATTTGTTCTCGTGCAACTTCTTTGCCATTATGTCTCGCATACCGTCAAGTGATACTTTAGTTAATGTCGACACTCAGACCTCTCAGGCTACTGCTGCTTCTGTCATCAGTCCTCACAGTTCCTTATGGACTGACAGACCGACCCAGACACTGATATACTATAGTTTTACTCGTGATTCCCTTGATGCGTTACCTTTATTCAATGGCCACGTACATAGTCTTGAAGCATGGTTTACTGCCATTCGTTCTCGAGTTAATGCTCTAGTTGAAGGTCCTCCTTCAGAGGAAAGTCTTATCAGACTTGCGAAAGAAGCTCTTCATCGATCCCCTGCTGCTGTTCACGTTGTTGATCTCCTTGATATATGAGACTTCAGGAATCTTACTAAGTGGTCACAATATGAGGAACTGATTTGTTCTTTCCTTGTACCAGTAAAAACAGCTGATCCATATGTCGTTCTTCGGGAACTTGTGAATGCTACACCCATGACTAATGAATCGTTGAGTGCATTTGCTGTTAGATTAGACAAACTTTTATCATCATTTATCAATGCTGTCCAGTCCTCAGCTTTTGTCCCTGATGAGGATAAACCATCCACAGCATCGTTTGCTAAAATAGCTTTTGGAGCAATCAAAGAGCTAATGCCGCCTGCTTCCATGTGTGCTTATGAGGCTAATCCCCCCAACTGTGACGATGGAACCCCTTACAGCCCTAAATCATGTACGTTCCTTGTGCCCCCAGAGTACTTTCCCATGTATCAAAAGTAATTTCACACCTATGCCTCAGTCTGCACCACCTCTTGTTTGTGCCACAGCGACAAATCATGGTCGTCAACCATCTCAGCGATCACCAAGGATCAGTGTACAGAGTCATTATAAACCTCGTAGTATTCATAGTACATTCAGTAACCATAGTCAGTGGACTTGTTACAACTGTGGTTTCCGTGGCCATATTGCAATTAATTGTCCTGATAGTTACCCTAAGAGGCGTCGTACTGATGATGAGTACCAGTCAGATCTTCCCTACTGTACTTATCATAGAATACATGGACATGACACATCTGAGTGCAGTGCTCTCTACAACCTTCAGTACTCTAGGTCTTTCCGTGGCCGTTCCAACCGCAGAACCCGTAGAGGAAATAGACATCGTGGTTCTCAAAATAACCAGAACCAGGCTCATTCTTTCAATTCGGGGGAATTCGAGCACCCCAGTCAAACCGTCCCATGGTGACAGTAGGTGATAATGAGTACACCATCCCCGTTCACAATTCCTTTGAAGCCTTAAGCAGTCTCGAGAATGATAATCCTGCTGATGATGTAGATGGTTTTGGGGATGAAGTGGAACAAATCTTTGCTGATGACAATCCACCCTTTTGTTTGCACATAACTTCCAATGCAACCATAGGCCCTATAGTGCAAGCATCTGTTCATAATGCGCCCGTTTATTTGTTCATGGACTCTGGTGCGCAAGTCAATATTATTAGGTCTAGTTTGTTTAGGGATAAGCAGTTACGACATGTCCTTCTCGTAGAACCGACTCATGTGTCCTCCCTTAGTGGAGTAGCTGGTTCTCACCTGCGTGTCCGTGGTCGGACTTCCCTAACTTTTTCTATCCAAGGTAGAGACTTCACTGCTTCCTTCCTTGTTGTCGACCAGATTACTTTCCCTGGTGACCTTCTACTGGGATTTGCTTCCATGCGAGACTTACGCATTGTGCTCGACCCTTATCGATGGCATGCCCAAATTGATGACTTGATCGTACCATTTTGGGGTTACCAGCTTGGATCCGAGATCTGCCATACTGCTGCAGAGTACGACATTCGAATTAAGTCCTTACAGGCCAGTGCATTTTCCAGTAGCGTACCCAAGCGGTCAGGCACTGATGATCCTGTCATTTCTGTCTGTGTTCCTGCAACTTCAGACTTGCAAGATAGTGTCCAGTTACCTCAAGTGTCCGAGGATGCTCTGACTACCTTGAGTGCTGAGCCTATCCCTGCAATGTCTGCTAGTTCAAGTAGTAGTTTCTCCACAGGGGACGCCTTGTCGGAAAACAATTACTTGCAACTAGTAATGCCATCTCTTGTTGATGTCACATGCCGTCTGCAGAAAGACGTTTCTGTCGCAGCTAGTGCCCTCACTAGAGTGTCTGTTGTTGTTCCTAGTGTTCCAGATGGTGATAACGTCCTAGTTGACAGTGATTCCTGCAAAGTAAAAGGTCTATTTGTTGAACCATCCTTACATGTTGTAAGAGATAGTAAGATCCGTTTCTTCCTAGCTAACACTTCTGGTCACAGTGTTCGTCTCAGAGCAAATACCAATCTTGTTGACCTTGTTCACTATCCTTACCCTGTTCAGGTAGAGGATGAGTTGTCACCTGACCAGTGTGTCGGTGCTATTTCTACCGGGGAGACCTCATCCACTTCACTGGATCAATCTGTTCCACCAGTTGAGGAGAAAGACATAGCTCCCACTGACTTCCCAGATGAAGTCAAGTGTTTGTTGACTCTGTTGAACAAACGTCATAAAACCATTGCCTTACCAGGTGAGAAGATGGGTATAATGAACTTATTGTCCTATCATATTCCACTTGAACCTGGTACTAGACCTATATACCTGCGTAAAGAATGCCTCATTCACAAGTTGCTGTTGCAGAAGAATTGATCAGTCAAATGCTTGATGATGGAGTTATTGCACCTAGCAATTCACCTTGGAATGCGCCCTTGATCCTAGTACCTAAGAAGGATGGTACTTGGCTCCCAGTGATTGACTTTAGGAAGTTAAATGCGAAAACTATTCCAGATCGCTTCCCACTTCCTGTACTGGGTGATATTTTACGTAACATCGGAGATAACAAAGTCTTTTCAACCCTGGACTTGTTACAAGGGTTTTTGCAAGCCCCTCTTCATGAGGACAGCCAAGAGCTAACTGCATTCTCCACTCCTACAGGTCATTATCACTTCCTCTGTATGGCGTTTGGATTATGATCCTCCCCTATCACGTTCTGACACTCCACATTATGCATTGTATGGTGTAGATAAACGTTTGCCTTATGAGTTGCTATATTCTAATCCGAAACCAAATTACAACCCTGATGATTTCATAGCAACTCGTACCAGCTTAGCTCAAAGTATTTTTAGAAGAATCCGTGAAACACTTCATAAATCAACAGCAGAATTTACAAGAGTCGCAAACACTCGAGCAAAGCCATCCAAAATCAAAGTAGGTTCGAGAGTTATACTGACCAACTTTAACAAAACGTCTGCAATGCCTAAGCTTGATCAAAAGTTTGTGGGTCCTTATCGAGTAGTTGAACATATCACTGGTAATAAATATAAGGTTAGAGAAATTAGTACTGGTCAGTATAAAGAATTGCATTTAGATCATATGAAGTTAGTATGTGATGATAATGATGTTCCAACCCAGACTAATGTGATAGACTCTGACAATCCTCCTGATTCTGTACTCTCTACCTCTGATACTCAGTCAGACGATCAACCTGAATGTCGTTATTCCCTATGTACACGACAGGTATTGAGAAATCCTCAAGTATCATTTGTAACTACCAATTCAGATTTGCCTCAAATACAGCATGAGTTAGCCAGTGCAACAGAGTTTGATCCTCCCAGAGATGACACCCATTCTGCATATATCAATCTAACCCTAGCAGAGTTGGGGTTAAATGTAAATAACCTGTATAGATGAATAATTACAGTATCAACTTATCAGTATTCAAGAATTTTTTTTTGTGTTCACGTTCTCTCCGAATTCTGAGAATTAACAGTCTAGATTTGAGTGCACTGATTCTGTCTTTCTGTTAAACACTTCTTTCTTTGTATATATTCCTTCCTCAGAATCCGTAGATCACATGAATACAGATCGATCGATCAAAATTTTTTTTATCACTTTTATTGTGTAATCCCAATGTTGAGTTTCATTCGATGAGTTGTGCTATATTATACCTTGTATTGCATTACAGTTTCAGTTATGTAAGCTTCCATTCCAATATTCTACTTATGTATGTTATAATCAATTGTTGTGTACTTTGACATTGTATAGAATCAGCCCAAGCCGTACACCTGCCGTCTCTAGTTTGTATTAGTTGTATGTCGGGACGACATACGTTAGCGTCGACGAGCTCTCAGTAGTAGTACCAGTTCCTAGTAACCAGTTACCAGTAACCAGTGTACCAGTAGATGACTCACTACCAACCGTCTCTGCGTGGATCACTGACTGTATTCATATTGCTGCTGACCATAGCAGGATTTCAAAGACCCTCACCCATAGGCACTATGGGTCAGTCTAGATAGGGAGCAGAGAGAGGCAGGTCGGCTGTTGGTGCCTTCCCATACTTTCCATTATATTATACGTACTACCAGCCTACGTGAGTATTCTTACCCCTTCCACGTTTCGAAAACCCACATGACACTCGGAATTAAGCCTGAATACCTTCCACATCCCCCTACAGGCGCTGTATAATCCTACGGGTTTAGCGCTCCCCTTGATTATAATTATCCTAGGTATTAGATTGTGTTGGAAGAAAGGGGAGGCGCCCTTCCCTACCTCTGCCCCTTCCTCAATACGCCCCCTCTCCATCTCTCCATTCCTCATCACCATATGTGGGTGAAGTGTGTGATGAGAGAAGGGGGCAACCACTGGTGGTAGTGGTAGGTGGGTGAGTGATGGGTCATGTTACATCCTGGTGACCCTCTTACCACTACCTTTCTCTCTCTCTCTCTCTCTCTCTCTCCTTCCTTTAGCAGTCACCAAGTCTCCTGAATTTTCTTCCTTCCAGCTTAAAAATGACTTTCTTCGCAGCGGTGATGACAAGTGAACAACTGCTGTGTGTAGCTTTGTTTATTCAGGGTTCGAAATCTTTCCCCACGAATTTCGTACTGACATCTGGTTATCAGTGACCTTTTGAAATGTCGTAGTTTGGTGATTGGTCAATCGAAGTTGCCTTTGTGGTCGTTGAAGCTGTCTTTGTGGTCGTTGAAACTGCCTTTGTGGTCGTTGAAGCTGTCTTTGTGGTCGTTGAAGTTGCCTTTGTACAAGGTCGCTGAAGCTGTCACCAGGGTTTTCAAAGCCGTCACCGGGGAACTGAAGTGAGCACTTCGCGAGATTGCTGAAGTCAGGGATGAAATCTGCGAAGTCTTCCCTGGATGGTCTGGCGACCTGAGGTAACAAGAGTCACTCGGGATGTACATCCCACACACGTCACTTCGTGTTCTTGATAAATAGGGAAGTCCACTGACAAGCCCCATGGAAGATATTATAATTCTTGTACCTTGTTGGTGAATCATTTAACAAGCTAGGGGGGAAAGGGGTTGTGTGTCCATTGGAAGATGGAGACTGTGTGTGTGTGTGTGTGTGTGTGTGTGTGTGTGTGTGTGTGTGTGTGTGTGTGTACCACAAGTTGAAGAACCATAATGTACCACAATATTTCGTTCTGTGCAAATCTTTATGAATTCATAAGTTATTAAACCTTGACACTCTATCTTACACCTCTAGGACTCAAGTCCGGCTAACTTATATAATAATAATTATCTTTATTTCTACAAGTACATGTAAGCCTTAAGCAGACCATGGCTGACATCAGTAACATACTATATGCAGAGGACCTTGGCAAATTGGGTTAAATTTGGCTCCAGGATGCGACCCACACCAGTTGGCTAACACCCAGGTACCCAATTTACTGCTAGCTAGCTAGGTGAACATGAACAGCAGGTGTCTTAAGGAAATAGTCCTAATGTTTCCACTTGTACCAGGGATCGAGCCACTGATCTCAGTGTGTGAACTGAGTGCATTACCAATCGACCTACGGGACTCCTGAATCCCTTCATAATTCCTACCTTGCTCACACTCTAACTGCACTTTAAATCCCCAAAGCTCCTGGTCTCTGTGGCATGAAAAGAGTACGTTACATTTATTCAGCGTATGTACACACTCCTATGTAGGCTGCCTCCCAGCCAGCAAACCGGGTGCTAAGGGTTTAACTATCTTACGGGGCCCCATCGTTAAATCAGTACCCTGGTTCATTGACCAGTCACAAGCTGGGTCGGACAGTTGCTGAGGTGATGTGGTAGTACTCACGGTCAGCTCTTGCCAGACTCGTACAGCTGCTGGTTGCTCACGGTTCTCTCTCCATCTCTGGCTGTTGTTTTGCCTTTTGATTACCGTGATACACTTATTTTCCAAACTCATGTACATAGTGTACATAAGTGTAAATACCTATAATCATACTTGAAGGAAAATACAATTTAAAGACTACTGCTGTGTTTATTTTTGCTCCAAGTCCCATGACGACCAGGTTAACAGGCCTTTATTACCTGGGTGCGTAATAGTCTCCACTGCGACCTAACGCGCTCAAATACGCACCTGCTTGATGCTTAAGCCCGTACTACTTAAAACCTCCTTCACACTCTACCTCCATTCCTTCCTGGGATCTCTCCTTTGTCCAAACCTCATTACCTCTCCTCCATGTGCTGTTTGGCCCTTACGGGTTTAGCGTTGCTGCTGCTTCTGTTGCTGTCACTTATACAGCTGCTGCTTCTGTTGCTGTTACTTGCACAGCTGCTGCTTTTGTTGCTTAAACTGTTTGTCAGTAGTGATGCTGCTGTTCTACTGCTGCTGAATATTAATTAGGAGCTGGGGGTTAGGAACCACCTCAAGGCTGTTAGGTGCTGTGCTGAAGACTAATGATGGGTACGAGAGAGAGAGAGAGAGAGAGAGAGAGAGAGAGAGAGAGAGAGGAGAGAGAGCTTCTCCCTCCCTTTAAAACACACACACACACACACACACACACACACACACACACACACACACACACACACACACACACACACACACACACACACACACACACACACATGCCTGGTACAAAATGGTAACTAACACACATTCAAGATAAAGTTTGGAGCAGGGAGAATGTGGACACAACAGCGACCAGCGAAGCTGTGAATCGACCCCTGCATCCACAAATAGGTGACTTTTCTCTCTCTCTCTCTCTCTCTCTCTCTCTCTCTCTCAGCAGTGTCCAGCTGGTAAGCGGAGAACTGCTTGAGGCTAAATATTTACGCACGGTGTTTCTAAAACCAGTCTCGTGTGGTGGCAGAGTGGGTTACAGTGGTAGCAGAGTGGGTTACATGGTGGCAGGGTGGGTTACAGTGGTAGCAGAGTGGGTTACATGGTGGCAGGGTGGGTTACATGGTGGCAGGGTGGGTTACAGTGGTAGCAGAGTGGGTTACATGGTGGCAGGGTGGGTTACAGTGGTAGCAGAGTGGGTTACAGTGGTAGCAGAGTGGGTTACAGGGGTGGCAGGGTGGGTTACAGTGGTGGCAGGGTGGGTTACAGTGGTGGCAGGGTGGGTTACAGTGGTGGCAGGGTGTGTTACATGATGTCAGGGTGAGTTACAGTGGTAGCAGAGTGGGTTACATGGTGGCAGGGTGGGTTACAGTGGTAGCAGAGTGGGTTACATGGTGGCAGGGTGGGTTACAGTGGTAGCAGAGTGGGTTACATGGTGGCAGGGTGGGTTACAGTGGTAGCAGAGTGGGTTACATGGTGGCAGGGTGGGTTACAGTGGTAGCAGAGTGGGTTACAGTGGTAGCAGAGTGGGTTACAGGGGTGGCAGGGTGGGTTACAGTGGTGGCAGGGTGGGTTACAGTGGTGGCAGGGTAAGTTACATGGTGTCAGGGTGAGTTACAGTGGTGACAGTGTGGGTTACATGGTGGCAGGGTGGATTACATGGTGGCAGGGTGGGTTACATGGTGGCAGGGTGGGTTACATGGTGGCAGGGTGGTTACATGGTGGCAGGGTGGGTAACAGGGGGGCAGGGGGGGTTACATGGTGGCAGGGTGGGTTACATGGTGGCAGGGTGGGTTACATGGTAGCAGGGTGGATTACAGTGGTGGCAGGGTGGGTTACATGGTGGCAGGGTGGGTTACAGTGGTGGCAGGGTGGGTTACAGTGGTGGCAGGGTGGGTTAGTGGTGGCCGGGTGGGTTACAGTGGTGGCAGGGTGGGTTACAGTGGTGGCAGGGTGGGTTACAGTGGTGGCAGGGTGGGTTACATGGTGGCCGGGTGGGTTACAGTGGTGGCATGGTGGGTTACATGGTGGCAGGGTGGGTTACATGGTGGCCGGGTTGGTTACAGTGGTGCCAGGGTGGGTTACAGTGGTGCCAGGGTGGGTTACAATGGTGGCAGGGTGGGTTACATGGTGGCCGGGTGGGTTACATGGTGGCCGAGTGGGTTACAGTGGTGGCAGGGTGGGTTACAGTGGTTACCTCGAGGTTATTCCGGGGATCAACGCCCCCGCGGCCCGGCCCACGACTAGGCCTCCCGATGGATCAGGGCCTGATCAACTAGGCTGTTACTGCTGGTCGCACGCAGTCCAACGTACGAGCCACAGCCCGGCAGATCCGGCACTGATTTTAGGTATCTGTCCAGCTCTTGAAGGCAGCCAGGGGTTTATTGGCAATTCCCCTAATGCTTGATGGGAGGCTGTTGAACAGTCTTGGGCCCCGGACACTTATGGTGTTTTCCCTTAGTGTACCAATGGCGCCCCTACTTTTTATTGGGGTCATTTTGCATCGCCTGCCCAGTATTTTACTTTCGTAGGGAGTGATTTCTGTGTGCAGATTTGGGACCATTCCTTCCAAGATTTTCCAAGTGTAGATTATGATATATCTCTCCCTCCTGCATTCCAATGAGTACAAGTCAAGTGCTTCCAAGCATTCCCAGTAGTTAAGGTGCTTGACAGAACTTATGCGTGCAGTAAAGGATCTCTGTACACTCTCTAGATCTGCGATTTCACCTGCTTTGAATGGAGATGTTAATGTACAGCAGTATTCTAGCCTAGAGAGAACGAGTGATTTGAAAAGGATCATCATTGGCTTGGCATCTCTCGTTTTGAACGTTCTCATTATCCATCCTATCATTTTCTTTGCACGTGCGATCGTGGCACTGTTGTGATCCTTGAAAGTGAGATCCTCAGACATTACTACTCCCAGGTCCCTTACATTATTTTTCCGCTCTATTGTATGGCCAGAGTCAGTAGTATACTCTGTTCTAGTTATTATCTCCTCCAGTTTTCCATAACGGAGTAGTTGGAATTTGTCTTCATTGAACATCATATTGTTCTCTGTTGCCCATTGGAAAACTTTGTTTATATCTTCTTGGAGGTTAACCGCGTCCTCAGCAGATGACAGCCTCATACAGATCCTAGTATCATCCTCAAAGGATGATACGGTGCTGTGATGTATATCTCTGTCTATGTCTGATATGAGGATAAGGAATAAGATGGGGGCGAGTACTGTGCCTTGTGGAACAGAGCTCTTCACTATGGCAGCCTCCGATTTAACTCTGTTGACCACTACTCTTTGTGTTCGATTTGTTAGGAAGTTGAAGATCCATCTCCCCACTTTCCCAGTTATTCCTTTAGCACATATTTTATTGGCTATTACTCCATGATCGCATTTGTCAAATGCTTTTGCAAAGTCTGTGTATATTACATCTGCTTTCTGATTTTCTTCCAGTGCATCCAAGACCATATCATAGTGATCCAGTAGTTGTGAGAGGCAGGAGCGACCTGCCCTGAACCCATGTTGCCCTGGATTGTGCAGATTTTGGGAATTCAGGTGATTTGCAATCCTGCTTCTTAGCACTCTTTCAAAGATTTTTATGATGTGGGACGTCAGAGCTATTGGTCTATAGTTCTTAGCTAATGCTTTGCTGCCACCTTTATGGAGTGGGGCTATATCCATTGTTTTAAGTGACTGGAATTTCACCCATGTCCAAGCTCCTCCTCCATAGTGTACTTAGGGCAAACGAGAGGGGTTTCTTGCAGTTCTTAATGAAAAAAGAGTTCCACGAGTCTGGGCCCGGGGCTGAGTGCATGGGCATGCTGTCAATGGCTTTTTCGAAATCTATGGGAGTTAGGGTAATGTTGGAAATCTGGCATACATTTATGGAGTTCTGAGGCTCATGAAGAAATCATTTGGGTCGTCGATCCTCAGACCAATTAGTGGTTCACTAAACACAGAGTCGTACTGGGATTTCAATATTTCACTCATTCCCTTGTCGTCATCTGTGTAAGTCCCATCCTGTCTGAGTAAGGGCCCGATACTAGATGTGGTATTTGCCTTGTTTTTGGCATATGAAAAGAAATATTTTGAATTTCTTTCAATTTCACTAATAGCTTTAAGCTCCTCCTGTCTCTCCTGGTTCCTGTAAGATTCATTTAACTTAAGTTCGATAGTTTCCACTTCCCTGGTCAGCGCCTCCTTTCGTGTATCAGATATTCTAGCACTCCTGAGGAGCTCAGTGACTCTTCGTCGTCTTCTGTAGAGGGAGCGTCTTTCTCTCTCCAGTTTACTCCTGCTCTTCTTCTTTCTTAGGGGAATATGCCTAGAACATGCTTCGGCTGCCAGGAAGTTGATCCTTTCAAGGCACTGGTTTGGATCCATGTCATTTAAGACATCTTCCCAACATGTTTTGTTTAGGACATGGTTTACCTGGTCCCAGTTGATGTTCTTGTTGTTGAAGTTGTATTTTGTGAAGACACCTTCACAGGTACATGCATTCTGCTGATCAGGACCCCTATGCATGTACATTTGGACTTCGATTAGGTTGTGATCGGAATTAGTTGTTTTTGATATTCTTATGTCTCTTATCAGGTCCTCATTATTTGTGAAGATAAGGTCAAGTGTGTTTCCTAGTCTTGTTGGCTCCACTATCTGCTGGCTTAAGGTGTGGTGGCAGGGTGGGTTACATGGTGTCCGGGTGGGTTACATGGTGGCCGGGTGGGTTACAGTGGTGGCAGGGTGGGTTACATGGTGGCAGGGTGGGTTACAGTGGTTGCAGGGTGGGTTCAGCAAAGCCCCTGAATGCTCAGTGTGAGAAATGTGATAAATGGTATGGAAACTGACAAGTTGAAGACTGAGACTGACTCTCTCAAACTCCCCCTCCTCCTTATCCCATTTCTACTTTGTATTGGACTGATGAAGCCACTGTGTGGCGAAAAGTTTCCTTAATGAAGAATCCCATGTGTTGCATAAATGTCTTGGTCTAATGTCAGAAAATTATTGTTACAGCTCCTAGTGCTGTGTTTGTGGAGGTCGAGTTGCAGCTGCTGGCCCCGCCTTATCGCTGGTCGTTACTACGTGCACACACTCTCTGCTCCATTAGCTTTATCGTGTGTACTCACCTAGTTGTACTCACCTAGTTGAGGTTGCAGGGGTCGATTACAAGCTCCTGGCCCCGCCTCTTCACTGGTCACTACTAGGTCACTCTCCCTGAACCATGAGCTTTATCGTACCTCTGCTTAAAGCTATGTATGGATCCTGCCTCCACTACATCGCTTCCCAAACTATTCCACTTCCTGACTACTCTGTGGCTGAAGAAACACTTCCTAACATCCCTTTGATTCATCTGTGTCTTCAGCTTCCAACTGTGTCCCCGTGTTGCTGTGTCCAGTCTCTGGAACATCCTGTCTTTGTCCACCTTGTCGATTCCTCTCAATATTTTATATGCCGTTATCATATCCCCCCTATCTCTTCTGTTTTTTAATCTCGTCAGGTCGATTTCCTTTAACTTCTCCTCGTAGGACATACCCCTTAGCTCTGGGACTAGTCTTGTTGGAAACGTTTACACTTTCTCTAGTTTAAGTGCTTGGCTAGGTGTGGGTTCCAAACTGGTGCCGCATACTCCAATATGGGCCTAACGTACACGGTGTACAGGGTCCTGAACGATTCCTTATTAAGATGTCGGAATGCTGTTCTGAGGTTTGCCAGGCGCCCATATGCTGCAGCAGTTATTTGGTTGATGTGCGCTTCAGGAGATGTGCCTGGTGTTATACTCACCCCAAGATCTCTTTCCTTGAGTGAGGTATGTAGTCTCTGGCCCCCTAGACTGAACTCCGTCTATGATCTTCTTTGCCCTTCCCCAATCTTCATGACTTTGCACTTGGTGGAGTTGAACTCCAGGAGCCAGTTGCTGGACCAGGCCTGCACTCTGTCCAGATCCTGCGCGCGCGCTCGCGCGCGCGTGTACTCACCAAATTGTGGTTGCAGGGGTCGAGACTCAGCTCCTGGTGTGTGTGTGTGTGTGTGTGTGTGTGTGTGTGTGTGTGTGTGTGTGTGTGTGTGTTTGTACTGATTTACGTTTGGGGAATCGAGGCTTAGCTCCCGCACTCACCTGAGCTTTCGTCAGCCAGCATACTGGTTCCTGAGAGAGAGAGAGAGAGAGAGAGAGAGAGAGAGAGAGAGAGAGAGAGAGAGAGAGAGCTCCGTCTCACTTCATCAAGGACATCAAGGCGAGTTTTCCCTCGTGTATAAAACACAAGAAATTGTACAAGGATAGTGAAGACACAACGTTTTACTCTGTACAGAACTTTATCAAGTTCTGTTGTTATTTTTTTCTATATTCATTATTCAGCGTGTGTGTGTGTGTGTGTGTGTGTGTGTGTGTGTGTGTGTGTGTGTGTGTGTGTGTGTATGTGTGTGTGTATGTGTGTGTGTGTGTGTGTGTATGTGTGTGTGTGTGTGTGTGTGTGTGTGTGTGTGTGTGTGTGTACTCACCTAGTTGTACTCACCTAGTTGAGGTTGCGGGGGTCGAGTCCGAGCTCCTGGCCCCGCCTCTTCACTGATCGCTACTAGGTCACTCTCCCTGAGCCGTGAGCTTTATCGTACCTCTGCTTAAAGCTATGTATGGATCCTGCCTCCACTACATCGCTTCCCAAACTATTCCACTTACTGACTACTCTGTGGCTGAAGAAATACTTCCTAACATCCCTGTGATTCATCTGTGTCTTTAGCTTCCAACTGTGTCCCCTTGTTACTGTGTCCAATCTCTGGAACATCCTGTTTTTGTCCACCTTGTCAATTCCTCTCAGTATTTTGTATGTCGTTATCATGTCCCCCCTATCTCTCCTGTCCTCCAGTGTCGTCAGGTTGATTTCCCTTAACCTCTCCTCGTAGGACATACCTCTTAGCTCTGGGACTAGTCTTGTTGCAAACCTTTGCACTTTCTCTAGTTTCTTTACGTGCTTGGCTAGGTGTGGGTTCCAAACTGGTGCCGCATACTCCAATATGGGCCTAACGTATACGGTGTACAGGGTCCTGAACGATTCCTTATTAAGATGTCGGAATGCTGTTCTGAGGTTTGCTAGGCGCCCATATGCTGCAGCAGTTATTTGGTTGATGTGCGCTTCAGGAGATGTGCCTGGTGTTATACTCACCCCAAGATCTTTTTCCTTGAGTGAGGTTTGTAGTCTCTGACCCCCTAGACTGTACTCCGTTTGCGGCCTTCTTTGCCCTTCCCCAATCTTCATGACTTTGCACTTGGTGGGATTGAACTCCAGGAGCCAATTGCTGGACCAGTTCTGCAGCCTGTCCAGATCCCTTTGTAGTTCTGCCTGGTCTTCGATCGAGTGTATTCTTCTCATCAACTTCACGTCATCTGCAAACAGGGACACCTCAGAGTCTATTCCTTCCGTCATGTCGTTCACAAATACCAGAAACAGCACTGGTCCTAGGACTGACCCCTGCGGGACCCCGCAGGGGTGTGTGTGTGTGTGTGTGTGTGTGTGTGTGTGTTTATCTGTCTCGTTGTGTATCTGTTTTTTGTTTGTTTACTGGTCTTGTTTGCACTGTTTGGGATCTGTTTTGTTGGACGAATTATGCATTCAAGGTCAGTGTGTTCGGTTGATATTTGATTTTTTACCCGAATGAGACAGTTACACACACACACACACACACACACACACACGAACGACCGTAGACCCAAGGCTGTACTAGCAGTGATTGTGTTCAACATAGGGACACGAAGGGAACACCCGAGCTGTGGTCAGCACGACAGCAGCAGCAGCAGCAGCACCAGCAGCAGCAGCAGCAGGGGACCATGTGACAGGCGTATAAGAACTTGGAAAACTGTAGAAAGGAGAGGACAGAAGGAGAGCCAGGAGCTACTATGCAAGCATGGAAAGAGAATGACTAAGACACTTGTGCAACACTGGTATCTTCAAGAAATGTTTCCCTATTTTGCAAGTAAACATACCACAGTGATGCATATATGTCTTATTCGTCAAGTCACTGGTATTGAATTCCATTAACAAGGTGGGGAGGGAAGCTCAACACCAAATTGAGAATGACAGCAGTAGAAGCCAAACCTGAACCGAAACTACTTCACAGAAACGTCAAGAGAAACATGGAAGAAAAGTTATTATTATAAGTAAGCGCTAAACCCACAGGGGTCATACAGCACTGCAGAATAGGGTGAGCTGAAGGTTTAATATGCTTGAATAGAGACTAGCGAGGGTGGAGAGTGTAACAGAGGTAGAGTTAGCATGACAGTAAAAGATCAGATAATAAGTCGGGAGAGGGAAGGAGGAGAGCTCATGAGAGACGTCAAGGAAGTCTGTGAAAAGTTGAAGAAATTATTTAAACGTGTTCTCAGTGGATAGAGAAGCAACTCCCCAGTGAACCAGAGGAATAGTACACTACCGTATACCAACACAAACACACTGGCTAAGAGGTGAATTTTTTTTCGATGAGCCAGCACATACGTTAGAAGTAATGGGAGCAGACAGTGTCATCATGGATTCTGTGACAAGACACAACAGCACTGTCTGAACCATTAGCTAGGATTTACAAGTCAGTGGATACTGGACCCTTAACAGAGATTTGACGGAAAACAAATGTAGTCTCTGTCAGAGGAGAGATTAGGTAGCATTAGACTGCAGGTTAATGTCGTTGACATCCATGGTATGTAAGGGAGGATAGTCATAAATAGGTGAGTACGTACGCACACACACACACACACACACACACACACACACACACACACACACACACACACACACACACAACAGGCCAAATGTCTATTGACAAGTGCCGTTGGCAACTAGTAACTACTACACAGACACACACAATTACTCTTCTCACTACGCAACTCACCTAGTTGTGGTTGCAGGGGTCGATGGCATCACATAAGGGTACAGCCTCGAGGGACCTCTAAGACTATTATAATTCGAAGGCAGAGAGAGAGAGAGAGAGAGAGAGAGAGAGAGAGAGAGAGAGAGAGAGAGAGAGAGAGAGAGAGAGAGAGAGAGAGAGAGAGAGAGAGAGAGAGCCTACGTGACTCTGGCCACGAGAAATATGGTGAACATTATGTGTACTCTTGAGAGGTTGACCTACATCCGGACTCTCGTCTCATCTTCAGACTGCTTTAGTGTTTTTTCAAGGAGCAATGTTGCAAGTGTGTACTCACGTAGTTATTCAATACAAGTGTCTGTCTGTAATTGTGTCTATATTCAAACTGATTTGTACTTATATGTGCTCCAGGGGCGTCTTTGTGTGTGTGTGTGTGTGTGTGTGTGTGTGTGTGAGGGAGGGAGGAAGGGGGGAAATTGTAATTTTGGATATAGGGGAAGGGATGAATAGATTAGATTTAGATTATGCTCCTGAAGTACCAACATATTATGTACCCTACATCCAGGGTGTGGAGGGCACAAAACACACACACACACATTCACACACGCGTGCACACACACACACACACACACACACACACACACACACACACACACACACACACACACACACACACACACACACACAAAAACACACACACACACACACACACACACACACACACACACACACAAAACACACACACACACACACACACACATACACACACACACACACACACACACACACACACACACACACACACACACAAAACACACACACACACACACACACACACACACAAAACACACACACACACACACACACACACACATACACACACACACACACACACATACACACACACATACACACACACACACAAAACACACACACACACACACACACACACACACACACACACACACACAACACACACACACACACACACACACCCACACACAACACACACACACACACACACATACACACACACACATACACACACACACACATACACAAGGGAGAAACTGACCACATACAGGCAGGATCCAGAGCCACAGAGGGTGAGGCAATGCGAGGAAGAAAGGGCAAAATCAGTGTTTATCCATGGGCTTCAGGAGAGAGAGGAAAGGACACACACTGAAAGGAAGCAGGAAGAAAGGAAGGAGATTGAGAAAATCATAACAGAAATAGGTGAAGAGAGGGACGAGATTGTAAATTTTCAGAGAATAGGGGGGTACTCGAAGGTGAGAAACCGACCAATCAAGCTGATTCTCAGGACGGAAACAGTGCGGAACAGGATCCTCCAAGAGAAACCACGATTGAAATACTCGGAAGAGTACAAGAGGGTGTTCCTAGACAGAGACAGAACAAAATCAGAACGACAGCAGCTGAGGGAGAGGACAAAAAAGCGAAAGGAGCTAGGAAAAGAGACAAGGAGGGAACCAGCAGAGGTCTGTCAGAGCAGGACAGAACAGCAAGGGCAAGCACACACACAACTACTCTCAGAACCATACAACCTATCACACCATCCCAACACACCCTACAATCCATACCCACAGCCTCCACCCAACACCAAGCTATAGAACCCCACAGTATGCCACCAGGTCTCCCACCCTCACAGGCCCCCCAAACCACAGTGTTGGAAAGGAAACTGAAGGTATGGTACACAAACGCTGATGGAATAACAAATAAGTGGGAGGAGTGGCAAGAAAGAGTCAAAGAAGCATCACCGGACATCATAGCTCTCACAGAAACCAAGCTTACAGGTATGATAACAGATGCCATCTTTCCAACGGGATACCAAATCCTGAGGAAAGACAGAGGGAACAGGGGGGGTGGAGGAGTGGCGTTGCTGATCAAAAATCGCTGGAATTTTGATGAGCTGGAGAGAGAAGATAGCGGAGAAGAAAGTGATTACATAGTGGGAACACTTCACTCTGGAGGTCCCAAGGTGGTAATAGCAGTGATGTATAACCCACCACAGAACAGCAGGAGGCCAAGGCAAGAGTACGACGAGAGCAATAGAGCGATGGTTGACACACTAGCTAGAGTGGCCAGAAGAGCTCATGCATGCAGGGCAAAGCTCCTGATCATGGGTGACTTTAACCACAAGGAGATAGATTGGGAGAACTTGGACCCACATGGGGGCCAAGATACTTGGAGGGCTAAGATGATGGAGGTGGTACTGGAGAACTTCATGTACCAACACGTAAGGGACACTACAAGAGAGAGAGGAGAGGATGAACCAGCAAGGCTGGACTTAGTATTCACCTTCAGTAGTGCAGATATCGAGGACATCACATATGAAAGACCCCTTGGGGCCAGTGACCATGTGGTTGTAAGCTTCGAATACACAGTAGAGCTACAAGTGGAGGGAGAAGCAGGAAGGCCAGGACGAATGAAGCCAAACTACAAGAAAGGGGACTACACAGGAATGAGGAACTACCTGAACGGGGTTCAGTGGGACAGAGAACTGGCAGGGAAACCAGTTAATGAGATGATGGAATATGTAGCAATAAAATGCAAGGAGGCTGAGGAGAGGTTTGTACCCAAGGGTAACAGGAGTAATGAAAAAGCCAGGATGAGCCCATGGTTTACCCAAAGGTGCAGGGAGGCAAAAACCAAGTGTGCTAGGGAATGGAAGAAATATAGAAGGCAAAGGACCCAGGAGAATAAGGAGAACAGTCGTAGAGCCAGAAATGAATATGCACAGATAAGAAGGGAGGCCCAAAGACAATATGAAAATGACATAGCAGCGAAAGCCAAATCTGACCCGAAACTGTTGTACAGCCACATCAGGAGGAAAACAACAGTCAAGGACCAGGTAATCAGGCTAAGGAAGGAAGGAGGAGAGACAACAGGAAATGACCGGGAAGTATGTGAAGAACTCAACAAGAGATTCAAAGAAGTGTTCACAGAGGAGACAGAAGGGACTCCAGAAAGACGGAGAGGTGGGGCACACCACCAAGTGCTGGACACAGTGCACACAACCGAGGAAGAAGTGAAGAGGCTTCTGAGTGAGCTAGATACCTCAAAGGCAATGGGGCCAGATAACATCTCCCCATGGGTATTGAGAGAGGGAGCAGAGGCGCTATGTGTACCCCTAACAACAATATTCAATACATCTATCGAAACAGGGAGATTGCCTGAGGCATGGAAGACAGCAAATGTAGTCCCAATCTTTAAAAAAGGAGACAGACATGAAGCATTAAACTACAGACCAGTG